>NC_141142.1:51683304-52053304 GCF_053477565.2 Lygodium microphyllum
AATTAGATGGAGTTAAGCTAAGTTATTACTTTGGAGTGTATATTTTAATGTGTGGTATTTATGTGCCACACAATATGGAAAAATATTGGAAGCATTATATCTTATATGCACCTATTAGTGCAAGGACTTTGTATGAGCACATGTGTAATAGATTTATTTTGATATATTTATTAGAGAAGACAAAATATTATTTTTGTAAAGTGATTAGAATAGTGTGTGTTTAGATTTATGTGCACAAAGCCAAGTAGTGCAAGGTGAGAAAAAGTAGGAACTCAAAAAGGATACTTTCAAGGTATTTTGAGCACAAAAGCTAAATCTAATATTACCATGTGAGTGCTTATACTTAGAACATAATGTCATACTCAAACCTTAATAAATACTATTTATATACAAGAGGAAGTCTTTTATTTTTTGAACAAAAATAAATCATAGTTAAACCATATCAAGGAAAAACATCATTTTATCTTAAAAACTAAATGATAACATATTATCTTCATCAAAATTGAACCTATCCTTGGGCTACTTTATCAACAAACTATAAAACCTCAATAGAAATTTATTGCAACCTCCTCTTACTACTACCTTTGTACACCAAACTATTTGGAATAATATTAGCACCACAAATACAACAATGTCCTTGAAACTTAAATACAAATTTTCCAAAAGACATATGATCACAATCAAGGATCTATTTCATCTAGCCAAATATTGGCATTCTTAAAAATCTCTATTAATATGAGTTACTATTTTATAGCATTTCTAAGGCTTAAAGCTTAGAAGATAATAAGAGTCCCTATGATTATAAGTGTTTAAATGAGGTAGCATTAGTCATGGGGGAGGTGTGGGTGGGAAATATACAATCGGAGATTGAGGTGCAAGATATTATAGGTGAAACCTTATGACAACTTCGAACCAAACTTGAGGTAATACTAACATAAAAAGCTTGTCACAAGATAGTGACTAAACATGGTCATATGTCTCTACTTTCATGCACAAATGAGTAACATTGTTAACATGTGCTACTGCTACACAATTGCAACTATTAATGAAACCAATGCTAAGCATTAATGCGAATGCTACTATACTTCTTGTGTGTATGCAACCTCATAATTCCTCGTGGACTCAAACCAACATTTCAAAGGAATCAACCCTTCTCATCACAATACAATAGCATAATGAATAAAGAGAGATGTAAAAATGTGTCTCACAGCAAATACATTAATGATTTTCAATATTCAACGTGCAAGGTAATTGGGATCAGGCAATCATAAGATTGCATTCATGATTATTCTCAAGATTTGTATTTGAGTATCTCTTGTAGCCATTGTCAAGCATTTTTTAGAAAACTGAAAACCACCAGAAAAAACTATAGATAGGTTTGATTTTTGTCAGTTGAGTTGTTTGCGTGGCTGTTTGTTTTGTCGTTTCGTAGTTGGATTTTTTATGTTTGTTCAGCTTAGGAATTTTTTTTGTCATTTTGTATGAATTTTTGAGTGGGAAACTTGATAGCCTTGGTCGAGATTGGAGTTTTCTGGACAAGTTGGAGCTAGAGTTTGCTAGCAGCTATCGAATATATTTATTGCTAAGACTTGCACATCACAAGGGCTTTTGGGTTTACAAGCACTTCATATTGCACTTGTCTAATACATTGCACTCGAGGGTCATCTCTTGATTTTATCAATTACTTTCATGTCAAGGATTGGGTTGATACATGTTTTGCACCATCGTTGAGCACTAACACGACATGAGGCCCACAACAGCTATATGCAATAAGAGGAAGAAGAATGTGATGAAGAAGATGCTATGAAAGGAGTAGAGACTGCTCATTAACTTTTTGCTCTAGAAACTGAAGTGGAAGATCAAGAAGATAATGGACATACCAAAGGGAAAGTGTAATGTGCCCGCATATTGGCTGTCCAAGCACGTTTTTAGCGGTCCATCGAGAGATGAGTCTAAGCGATGCCACCTAGCACTCCCATGGAATGTCACGGGGTTTGTCACATAGGGTTTCTCAATTCCACCTTGCAATGGAACGTTCGCGGCCGAACCCACTAGGATCTCAACCTGAAATTTGGATTCCTAGTGGTCAAGGTCTCCTGACAACATTCTAGCGTGGGTCCTAGACATCCTACTTTACACAAAGATACCCAAGCCAAAGCAGATCCATGTCGTACTTGGTTCAAAGAGAATGGGAAATGAGAGGGATGTGTTGCTCAACCTCCCTACCCATAGGGCATAGTACCACTTCGGTCCCTAAAATAGCATGAATCGGGTTTTAACCTAATAATACCTAAAGGTCCTTGTGAGAAGCCTCCTAGTTCTCTTGGACCACCTTGTTGTACGGACCCGTTGGGAGTTCTGTCCACCCGCTTCCCTTGATAGATTTAGCTTTCTAATTAGGTTCTACCACAATTACGTGTGACATTTAAAACTAGCTTCCTTAATTAGGCCTTTTAGGGAACATGGTTCGTTTACATAATTTATAGCACTGACACGAATACAAAGCAAGCAGTCATTTTGTCAAACAAGTTCCTTAACTTATCTTCCAGTTAATCTTTGTCTCCTACCCATACAGGAGAAATTATATATCCCTTCTCCCTTGTAGAAGTACCTGGTCCAAATCACATGGTACCATAATTTCTATCCTTTATCTAGAATAGGATCTTCCAACGCCATAGACGTTGGGCTCACAACAGTCTTCAACTCCATTGTGGACTAGTAGGCAAGGGGTGTCTAGAGCTCCACCTAACCCTAAGCGGCCTAGGAGTGAAACACAATTTCCATGGTTGGTCTTTGTTGGGGTAAAAGACCCTTAGGCCTGCCCGTGTACAGTGACCGCCCATATTCTTTATTCATATATATGAGATATTGTAATAAAGTTGTCATATCATTCTTGACAGCACCTACATTGTGTGTGCTCTTCTCTCCCACATCTTCCTCTTCTCCTTCTCCACTAGCATTGCATCCCCTTCAACTAGTATCAGAGCTTTGGATCAGAGCTTGATCATGGAGCTTGGCCCGGTATTACTTCAGCCCGGATTGAAGACCTAGAGCTTGGAGCTTCAATGCCATCCATGGCTTCTTCCCCCCGAGGTAAGATTTCATCTCATGCCTCTCCCCAGCCCTCGTAGGCTCTTTGCAGGTGTTCCTTGGCTTTATTGGGCACCTTGTATGCCCCCATTTGCCCCCTTATTCTCAGCATAACCAGCATGCCCCACAATAGCAGCTCACATTTTTTTGTGCCTGTTTCAAAATCTGGCTAAAAAATCCCATTCTTTCTCATATCTCGGGCATCTGAAGCTCGATTTAGGCAAGGTAGGAGTCTAACTTGGGGTTTTGGCACGCTTTGGATGCAATGGTGATATCAAATCTGCTAAATTTTGATCATAGAATTTTTTGTAACAGATCTGAGTTGATTTACCACAAGAAAATGTCTTGCTCTTAGCTTATGTGATACTCCCGAGGCTTGTATTTGATGCCCAAATGCTTTGGGGATGTTTGCCCAATATTTGAGATGCTGTAGGACTTGGTTTGAGCTTCCATAGCTTGATTTATGCAGGGATTTACTACTATACATTGTTTGGACAGCATGGTTTTATCAAGGATGGATTATCCATAGTGCTCTTTGTTGACATTCGGGTGTCCTGTTGGATGTATTGATACTTGGTCATCATGGTTTATGCCTGGATAGGCTATTTGAGAGCTATTGAGCCTTGATTTGGATGCAGACACTTTGTTGTTGGTTGGGATTTATGCTACCTTAGTTGATAGGTTATTTTACCTCCAGCTTGGTTATGCCTATGGTCTACGGGTGCTCCTGACTATTCGGGATGATATGCTTATGTATTTGGATGATGCCACTTTGATGTTTATGCTCCTGGATGCTTCTTGATCAAAGAGTAGAGCTCAATTCTTGGTTCACTGTCATTTTTTTTACAGCTGGCATTTCACTTGACAAGGTTTATGCCCCATGCTACCCATTATGGGACTGATGTCTGATGTGGATGCTTTTGGGTTTGGCTACAGTATGACAGATGTTTGGGCTTGAATCAACTTGCATTTGAGAATTTTGTTGAGCAGTTTGCATTTGGTTGGCTTATCACTTATGTAGCTTGGATGCTATTTGGCCCTTAATGCCCTGATTATGGATCTTGGATTTACTTGAATGCAGATAAATGTTTGAGCAGTGTTTGCTCTATTGTCTTGGCAGTTTGTTATTGAGCTTTCATTGCTCATTGATGCTTAGTTCTTTACCGGTTACTCCTTGATCAGTGGACTTCTTGACAATGCTTGGGTTTAGCAGTTATGGCTTTGTTGCTTCTATGTTTCCTAGCTTCTATGCTAGTTGGGTTGCTTTTGCCCATACAGGTCAGAGAGCAGTTGCTCTTAATGCTTACCCGGCTATGCACTTTGTCTACTGTCATGTACTTTATAGAGCCACTTATTTGGATGTTGTTGTACAGATACTTGGGCTTATCCTGAAGCTTGACTCTTGCAAGATTTTTTGCCTCTTGCCGGTCTTGGCTTTACTTGGCTTTTCCCAGATGGCATTATGTAGTGCAGAGCTATGCTTATGCATATGGTTATGGGCTACTAGTCATAGTGCATTCAACTAGCCATTAGCAACGTACGTAAAGTCACGGTTCTCAACAAGGGTTGCATGATTCCCATAGAAATCATAGAAATCAAAACTAAGGCCCAGGAACCACAGCTCAAATGGATGCCTAAACATCAAGGGCCGCAAGCTAGAAGCACACAATTATGACCTTGCAAGGCTAGGAACTCGTATTTGAAATCTAGGAGGCACAGAAGAACCTATAGGTATCAATAAATGGTCAAGCTGCGAGATTCAATGGTTGAATACCGTATACTCTTATGAAAGATGTCTTATGATTTACCATATGGTGGTTGGTTATGTCATGCAGTTGGCTATGACTCTTCTTCATGTGGGAGCTTTTGCATCCTTGGTTGATGCCTTTATGTCCTTCCGTCCATTGAGGTTTCATGAGCCTTTGCAGCATGCTTCTACCACTGATGTACTTGCAAATGATTGTCTTTATGAGCATGTTCCCTTTGTTGGGACAGCCCACGACTCCTTGAGCTCCATGGATGCTATGGATAGCCCTATTCATGATGACTTGGATTCCTTATCGTCTTCTAGAGATTCTTCTTCTACAAATGTATGCTTCCATTGTGGGAAGCTTGGGCATGTTAAAAGAAAATGTTTTAGATGGATTAGAGAGCAACGGAGACAGAGATGGACTCGACATGAGTAGAGAGTCAGAGATACAACAGATGCAGCAAGTGTTACTACTCTTACTAGTGGTGAGATACATGCAGTTACCCATGATGATGCAGTTGAGCATGTACTCATGTCATCTTGTTTCCCTATAGCTTACTTGCTCAGTGATTAGGCCTATGAGTTTGATTGGCTTTTGGACTCTATGGCATCTTGTCATGTTACCCCTCATAAAGCATGGTTCTCTTCTTACACGGAGGTTGAGGGATGTATTGATTTGAGCCTTGAGCAGTCTTATGCTATTGTTGGTACAGGGGATATACACCTAGCTTTGCCTAATGCGACTTCTCTTATACTCATGGATGTTCTACATGTTCCCATGCTCAGTAAGAGCTTGATTTTTGTCAGTCAGTTGCATAATGCACAATATACTATTTCTCTTCAGGATAGGTCATGGAAGATCTGTCGTGGTTACTTGATTTTGGCCAAAGGTTCTAGAGTTGGTTCTCATTACCCAGTGCATGTCTCTCATGTGCGAGATTCTATGGTTGCAGTTATTCGGATACCACATGCATTGTTATGGCATTATTGTCTAGGCCATATGCACCATAGAGAGATGGAGATCTTGTCTCATTTAGACTCATTGTTGCCTCCTATGTCACTTACAGATCTTGATGCTTGCCCTGATTGTACTCTTGGTCCTTGCGGAGCCCCCTTGGCTTATGGCAATCGTACAAGGCATGCTCCTCTAGATCTTCTCCATTGTGAAGTATATGGACCTATGCCTTCCAAGTCACTTGGTGGAGCGCCATACTTTGTGACCTTTGTTGATTATGCTACCCACCGTGTTTGGGCTTTTCCCTTAGTGTAGATTGAGGATGCTGCAGTTATGCTTGACAGGTTTATGGATTCTGCTGGTAGCAAGCCTAGGTACTTGCAGATGGATTATGAGAGTCGTGCTCTCTCTCCTAGCTTTCGGACCTCTTGTCAGCAGTATGGCATTGATTTCTTGTGCCCACGATATTATGGGATTGCTCATGGCATGTGCCTGACTTTACAGGCAAAGGTTGCTTCTATGCTTACCACAGCTGGGTTGTCTTATGGCTTTTGGGCTGAGGCCTTTATGACGAAAGTCTATTTGGTTAACAAGATGCCATGCTTGACCTTGGATGGTATTACACCCCATGAGGCATGGAGTGGCATGCACCCCTCCTATGATTACTTGAGGATGTTTGGTTGCTAGGCATCTGTACGTATGCCACATAAGTTTATGTCACGTAGATCTATCCTCCTTAGTTATGAAGATGGTGACTTTAAGGCCTATAGATTATGGGATTTGGATGCCCAGTAGGTCATATGCAGTCGTGATAGTTCTTGGTACCTTCTTGCTCCTAGAAACTCATTGTTGGATGTATCTTGCTACCTGGCAGTTGTAGTGACATATGTACAGTGATTGCTTCATTTTGGGACAGTTTTACATACTACTATCATTTATTACAGCAAGCTGAAATCTGCAGATTTTGAGCACTTCTATGAGAGTAATGCTTACTATTTGATGTTACCTTGGTCATATTTGGTGGACAGGTGCTTCTCTTGGTAAAATCCACCCTTTCAGCTAGTTTTAGCAATGGTTTTAGTGCATTTTCTACTAATTATAGTAACCTACAATTTTGTCTTTTTGCTTTGATTTGGGACATTATGGCTAGTCATCTGAAAGATACAGCTCTCTTTAACATTGCCAAGTTGGATGGTACCAACTATGGATATTGGAAGTCCCAAATATGGCAGGTTTTGGTGCAAAAGTTGCAGATTAAACCCTTGCATTTCAAGGGTGTTAAACCTGAGGATATGGATGGAAGTTGATGAGCTATACAAGTCTACCATTATTTTGATACTCTCAGAAGAGGTCCATCATAATGTTGTTGAAGATGAAGATCAGAGTGCATGGGATTTATGGGAGAAGATTCAGGAGCTCTATGTGTAGGAAAGTCCTGCGTCATAGATATATTGACTGAAGTAGTTAATGGACCTTTGCATGAAGGAGGGGACCTCTCTTTCATCTCATTTCAGTTAGTTTCATGATATCATGAAGAGTCTATTGTCACAGGGTATTGAGTTCAAAGACAACTTGCACCCGTTGTTTCTGCTTGGCACCTTACCAGAATCATGGGATGTCTTCCGTATTGCCATATGCACGAACAAGCTTGATGGGTTGAAAATCAAAGATGTTGATAGTGCTTTATTGACAAAGGAAATCAACAAGAGAAACAATGATGCTTCCCACTCTTCACATGCATTGACTGTTAGAGGTGGCAGACATGGCAGGCATGGTAATGATCATAAGGGCAGGGACTCTCAAAAGTCCAGGTCCAAATCACGTGGTCATAGTAAGTCCTGTAGATGGAAGTCTGATATTACCTTTCATTATTGTGGGAAAGTAGGACATATTAGGCCGCAGTGCCATAAAATGCATGATGATAAGCGCAAGGAAAAGGAAAAAGAAAAAGTGCAGGAAAAGTCTTCTAAGCACAGTATTGTACCTGTAAAGTCTAGTGTGAAGATAGAAGAGATTAATGTCATGTAGGCCATTGATTCAGATGATGATTACATACTTGTAGCTTCTTCATGCGATGCCTTTCAGACTTCTGAGATACATTCTATGTATGTGCAGTGCTGACTCTTGGATTCGGGTGCATCCTTTCATGTGACACCCTGTAGAGATTGGTTTCATACATATCGTACCATGTCTGGTTCTGTGCGTCTTGGTGATGACAAGCCTCTTGACATTGTGGGCATTGGAGATGTTAGGCTGCAGTTTCCTTCTGGCAATTCTTTTGTTTTGATATATGCCATGTACCTGTGTTGACTCGTAGCCTTATGTTAGCTGGACAGCTTGATGATGCAGGGTATTTTGTGTCTTTTGGAGACTCTGCATGGAAGATTACTTGGGGCAGGCTTGTACTTGCAAGAGGTGCCAAGTCTGGCAGCCTCTATCCCTTACTTGGATTTGGAGCTACATTGGATCATGTTTTGTCTCTGGGTTCTATTCCCCATGTATCCCTTTGGCATGCTCATTTGGGGCATATATCTCTTAAAGGAATGAAAATGCTCCATGCTTTGCAGTATCTTCCACCTTTTGACTCTTCGCATTTTGATTCTTGTGATCGTTGTTTGTATGGCAGGCAGACTAGAAATACGCATAAAAAGTCTAGTGAGAAACGCATGGGGGAGCCCTTGGCTTTTGTGGACTCAGATGTATGTGGGTCCAGGCCCTGTCATTCACTTGGTGGGGCAAAGTACTTTGTTACTTTCATAGATGATTACTCACGGAAGGTTTGGGCTTATCCCATAAAGAGAAAATCCGATGTCTTAGACACCTTTCAGCGTTGACTTGCATTGGCAGAGAACCAGTCTAAGAAAAGGCTAAAATGCCTAAGGTCAGATAATGGGGGTGAGTATGTATCACGTGCTTTTGAGCAGTTTTGTGATGAACGGGGTATTAAGCGTCAATTCACCGCCCCTTACACCCCTCCCCAAAATGGTATGGCCGCATGAATAGGACCATTCAAGAAAGGGTCCATAGCATGCTTAGCTAGGCTGGCTTACCACAACATTTTTGGGCTGAGACAGTCACTACTACAGTGCATCTCATTAACAGGTCGCCTAGTAGTGGCATTCAGTTTTAGGTTGCAGAGGAGATATGGGTAGGCAAGCCCCCCTCTTATGATCATTTGTGTGTCTTTGGATGTGAGGCATTCTACCATGTGCCCAAGGACAAACGCAATAAGATCCTAAAAGTGTCAAATGCATTTTCATTGGCTATGGAGATGCAAGAGAGATGGGTTACCATCTATGGGATCCACATGCATGGAAAGTGACCCGCAGCCATGATGTTATCTTTCAAGAAATGCATATGCAGCATGAGAAAGTGATTGAGGTAAACAGAGTTATCTTTCAAGAGGAGCCACCTGCTCCTGTTCAGCCCGCTCTACGGCCAGCTAAACAGCGTGTAGCACCACGTAATGCTCATGGCCCAGATGCTAGACATGCTGATGTTTGACAGGATGTTGGTCATGCAGCAGAGTCTGGGTTGAGGTGTTCTACTAGAGATAGATGGTTTTGCACTCTCTATGGATTATATAGTGCTTGCATATGCTGGAGAGCTTCTCACTTATGATGAGGCTATGCACAAGGTGTGATTGTCACTCTTGGGAGAGGGCTATGCAATCTGAGTTTGACTCATTGCATAAGAATCAGACTTGGGATTTGGTTTCCTTGCCTCAAGGTAAAAAGGCTTTGCCATGCAAGTGGGTGTACAAGTTGAAAAGTACCCCTAGACACCCCAAGCTGGCATACAAGGCTCGATTCGTTGCTAAGGGTTTTAAGCAGGAGCATGGTATTGACTTCAATGAAGTCTTTTCTCCTGGTCAAGATGACCATCCTACACTTAGTCTTGGCCTTGGTTGCATAGCTTGACCTGGACTTGTACCAAATGGACGTCAAGACGGCTTTTTTACATGGGGACTTGCATTATGAGATTTACATGGAGCAGCCTAAGGGCTTTGCAAACCCTGGCAGGGAACACCTAGTGTGCAAGCTAAAGAAGAGTCTATATGGCTTGAAGCAGGCACCTAGGGAATGGTACCATAAGTTTGATGCATTCATGCAGTCACAGGGCTACAGTCGCAGTGCTATGGATCCATGCTTGTACACGAAGAAAGCCCGTGACGGTTCTTTACTTATTTTGGTACTCTATGTGGATGACATGCTTTTAGCAGGGACAACTCATGAGGACCTAGATGCTCTTAAGGCTCAACTCAAGAAGAGTTTTTAGATGAAAGATCTGGGACATGCCTCTCATATACTTGGTATGCGCATTACGCGCGCAATAGATCTCAGGGATTCCTCTAACTACCAGAGAGGGAGTACATTCATAAAGTCCTTGAGTGCTTCCATATGCAGGATGTTAAGCCTATTGGCTGTCCCTTACCTTCTCATGTGAAGGTTTCACAAGTTGATTGTCCAAAGAAATATGAGCAGAGGGCCGAGATGGCCAAGATTCCCTATGCATCAACTGTGGGCAGTCTTGTGTATGCCATGATAGCTACCCATACAGATATAGCTTTTGCAGTTGGGGTTGTGACACGTTATATGGCTACACCTAGCAAGAAACATTGGGATGCCGTGAAGGGTATCAAGAGGTACCTGAAGGGCATAGCAAATATGTGCCTTTGCTATGGCCACCAGGATACAGGAGTTGTGGGGTACACTGATTCTGATTCTGCAAGACACGAAGATAATAGGAAGTCCACTTCTGGCTATGTGTTCACTTATGCTGGAGGGGCTATCTCTTGGATGTCCAGGGCGCAAAAGTGTACGGCTCTTTCTACTACAAAGACCGAGTATATTGCAGCAAAAAAGGCTTGCAAGGAGGCTATTTGGTTAGGCCATTTGATTGCAGATCTTGGTATGACAGATGTTATGCCTACACTGCATTCAAATTCTATGAGTGTCATTCAATAGGCCAAGAATCTGGTCTTCCATGCGAAGATTAAACATATTGAGGTGAGGTATCACTTCATTCGCGAGGTCGTTGAGGACAGGTCTGTTGACCTTGTTAAGATTCTGACTAAGCAGAATCCTGCAGACTTACTCACGAATAGCCTCCTACCAAGCACTTTGCCTTCCTCAGGAGATTGATGGACATTGGATGAGATGATGTCTTTTTTCTCATCCTGTTGTACATGTGTACATGTTGTACTATCTTTTCTTTTTTCTCTCTCGCTGGGGCAGATTTGCCTTTAAGTGGGAAGTTGTTGGGGGTAAAGATGCCTCCGCCTAACCACCCGTGTATTACTACACTGACAGTACCTGCCACTGCACACTGCAGGTAGCAGACGCCCATCACATTCACTTATTCTTTATTCTTTTAGTGACAGTTTGAATAAAGGAAGGCCCGACCACACATTGTGGTTGTTGGAGTTCCCACTTTTGAGTCTCTCTTTCTCTTAGCTCTTACTCTCCATCCGCCAAAGCTCTCACCGCCAAGCTTCTTCCTCTTGGGTTCCACTTCCCTTTCAATCGGCATCGTCGTCATCTCCTCCACGTTGTCAGCGTCGGCGCCGTTGTCTCCTTCTTTCTCCCCCCCGCCACCTGTTCGACGACAACAAGGGGTGAAAGGAAAAAAAAAATCAACTACTTTTATTTAAAATAGGGGGTTTTACGGCCTATGCGGGGATATTACAGAATGCAAGGTGTAAATAAGTTCTCAGCTTACTAGAGCTACCCAAATAGACCAGGTGCTTAGACTCGAGTTGTAAGGTTTCAGGATGTCGACATTCAGCAACAATTGCTAAAAATGGAGGGGATGATGCAATGAAGCTTATGTGCTTAAGTCCAAAGGAAAGAAATGAGGAGGAATTTATGTGATGTTAATGGCAAAAGCTGAAGTTACATTCAACAAGCAAGCACAAGAGCAAGTGTCAAGTTTTACATGAGAAGCAGCATTGTGAGAAGATGCAGCTCATGGAAGAGGCTAAACTCGAAAGAGAGAGGCTTAGTGGTTGGATAAGCAAGAGGATCTAAAAATATATAAGCAAGTTGATGAATAGCTTGGGGAAGAAGCAATACAGGCCCCTAAATGCCCTATATGCTTGGATCAGCTCGATGATAAGAATAGGGCATATATTCACGCTATGTAGGCACGCAAATATTTGCCTGAGTTGTGCACTAGGGATAGATGGTGAAGAACATTCTATATGATGTCCAAGTTGGAGCCACATGCTACAAATTGGAAGGAGAGACAGAAGCTGATCTAACTAGGGAGGCAATACTATTAAGGTGTGTGCATGGTTGAGGTGGAGTAGAAGCAACAGTGCAAGTTCCATAATTTATTTTCTCATGGTCATGATGAAGATCGTTTGATAGTGTTTGGCAAAAACGAATGCAAAAGGTGGCACAATCATAAAACACTCATTCAAGGTGATGATCTACAACAGGAAAATAACAATAAAGATGAAGATGAAGTTAACGATGAAAAGAAGGCGAGAAGGATAGTATTAGTCAAACACAAAGGATGGCGATAGAAAAGAAAACACGAACGACTGAAGTACAATTGTTTAAACTTTTTGAAATGCCTAAGAATTAAAAGCCTCATGGCTTTTCAATTTTGTTTGAAGCTCTTAAAGCTTTAAAAAGTTGAAATGATTAAAAGGCTTCAAAAAACACAACATGTGGAGGTGAGGAACAAAACTATATATAGGGGTGATGAGAAGACTAAGAGGCCTTGGCCCTTCCCTTGACAATCTAATTTGTTCTCTTGCAAGTGAAGAGAGTGGAGGGTCCCATACTGGTGCGCAGATCGGATGCTATACGCTCGCGTAGTGAATGCCGGAAGGTCCCCAAGAACAATGGAACTCTACTTTTTGCACAAATTACAAGGCAAAAAGCATGAACGACAAGAGCAAGAGACCAATTCGGTGCAATCTCCCCCCATGCCTTGTGTGAGCGCTCCACAAAGCATGTATTTTATGTATTTGAGCACCGAATTGGTCTCTTGCTCTTGTCGTTCATGTGAGAATACATAAAATACATGCTTTGTGGAGCGCTCACACAAGGCATGGGGGGAGATTGCACCGAATTGGTCTCTTGCTCTTGTACATAAAATACATGCTTTGTGGAGCGCTCACACAAGGCATGGGGGGAGATTGCACCGAATTGGTCTCTTGCTCTTGTCGTTCATGTGAGCATACATAAAATACATGCTTTGTGGAGCGCTCACACAAGGCATGGGGGGAGATTGCACCCAATTGGTCTCTTGCTCTTGTCGTTCATGCTTTTTGCCTTTTAATTTGTGCAAAAAGTAGAGTTCCATTGTTCTTGGGGACCTTCCGGCATTCACTACGTGAGCGTACAGCATCCGATCTGCGCACCACATACACTTGTATGTACATTTTTGTGTGTTGGTCAAATTTTGCGAAGATTTGGATGCTCAGAAGTCAATGTTTTGTGTATCAAACCCCAAAGAGGTACGAAATAATTGTTTTTCGGACTCAAAATTTTATGTTTTGATGTTTGTTGATGCTCTACCTTGCACTTGGTTTTGGAATATTTGTGGCTACAAGAGGCATTGTTGGTCGTTTGGGTTCGTGTGTTGGTTGTGTTATGTCTATGAAATAGTATTTTTTTGTTGAGTGTAGAACATTAACAAAGTCAATTTCTTAACCGGCACTCCTTAACGTCTTGTTATTGGGTTGTGAGAGAGGGTTGTCTTTGATCATCACTACTCTCTTAACACCATGTAAAAATTGTGTCGATCATGCCCTCAAGGAAGCCATCTATCATATGTAGATTCCCTAAAATATGCTCAGTTAATACAAGGTCGCCAAGTTGAAGGCCATGTCACCATGCTTAACTAGTGGAGAAAATACACAAAATAAGTCAATTGTCTCCTTAGTAGCTAGTATAAAGGCTCTAAAAACAATCAATCATCCCAACCATTTATCATTAATCCAAGGTCTAGAGGATACCAAAGTGAACATCAAATATTGCATCAATATCATTTATATCCTATTGGAATTGCAAGAACTTGAATGTTAAAGTCAATCCACTAGCTAACCAAAATGGAAGGTGAGCTTATGAAGAGATCATACTAATATCCTTGCCCCACTATTCTCCTCCTAATCAAAGTCATCACAATGAGCAACTATTAATGCATGAGTATGTGCACTAATAATTTGTGAGCAGCTCGTATATTTGTGGTGCATGGGATGCTTCAAATCCATGTGTAATTCTCAACATCACCCAATAGTACATGAGTAGGTATAAACCTCATAAAATAGAAATTAGTGGTACATGTGCGTGAGTTTCAATGTATGCATAGATAGAGTTATTCTTCGAGCAATGTGTGTGTGAGCATGTGTGTAGAAGTAGGTAGCTTTAATGTAGCTAAACATGAGGTTAAAGAGGAATATCCTTAGCATTGGGGATTAGGACATGCAGAGGATGTAGTTATGGGTTTACTAAGAGCATTCCTTTGTATGTAAGGTACCATACTAAATTAAAGGGTTGTACATTATATGCCTTTGTCTCGTAGTACGTTATGAAAGGGAGAGAGAGAATGTGCAAGAATATGTGTAGAAGATTAAATAGTTTGCATGTTATTTGCATGAATGTGACATAACTATAGACATTGTGTGAGTGTGTGTGTGCATGTGTGTGTGTGTGCGCATGCACGCGCACATGTGTGTGCCCATATCTTATTGTACTACCATAACACACGCTTTAAAGTCAATCAATTATTGTAACTATAAGTGTCTCAAAGGTCTTACATAAAATGTGTGTATAGACATATCAAAGTCTTAGTTAGATAATATATGTATGTACAAGTGAGGAGGGGAAAGAAGGTATGAGGAAAAGTTAGTATTGTAGTTGCGTGTATGTGTGTGCATGTGTGCGCATTTGCCTCATTAGTCTAAGCAGTAATGTGTGTATGTGTGTCTATTTCTATTTTCCTCACATGAGGCCAAATAGTAAAATGTGTGTGCACACGAGTGTAGTGCATGCTTGCATGCATGCGCAAGTGTGTGTGCACATTCGCGGGCACATAAGCATCGTGTACCTAATATAGTGGACTCTTGTTGTTACTATCTTGTTGTTGCATGTGATAGAATGCTGATGCTACCACATTAAATTGGATATAGAGCGCTTGATATACGAAAAGATTGCATAGAAAGCACTAAAATAATGAAAATTTTATTGTATCATATAGTTACTTATGTATTGATTTGACATGATGAAACTTTTTCACTCAATGACTATGCTTTATGGTTACCATCCAAACACTTTTCATAAGTCTCCTACATAGGGTGTGGATAAGAATCGAAGATAAACTCATTTGTTGATATCAATCGAGGTTGTTGAGACAAAAGAGTGTGGGAATGTTGGAAAGTGATGTCAACATAGGTGAAGGAACTATTGAAGTGAAGAAAAATGTGAAAGCCTTTTACATCACTATAAGCAAGTAATATGAGTAATATGACTAAGCAAAAATTTAACAAGTTTAGCCCATTGTTTTAGACAAAACTAGCATGAGATGATAGATATTCACTTTTGTGGAAAGTCAATAGGAGGATAGTATGTTGTCCAATGCCATTTAGTTACAAACATAACTAGTGCTCTTTCATTTTACAAAAGTTTGCTTACTTCCAAGTATTGTGTTGGGAAGGAAATTCTTGCAACCATCTATATCTTATTACTGTATTATTTTTGCTATAGGTTCGAAAAGGCCACCTCCAGAGGGCTTCACGAACCTACCCCTTTTTCCAAACTTCATTTTTTTCAATCAAAACCCCCTCCCCTCCCCTCTTTCTTACTTGTAATCTCTTATTTTCTCTTCCCCCTCTCTTTTTTCATTAAAGCCTCCCCCACCTCCATTTTTAAATTTAAAACCACCTCCTCTCTCTCACACTTATAATCTCTCTCTTTCTTTTCCCCGTCTCCTTTTTAATTAAACTCCTCCCCCCTCCCCCCCCTCTCTCTCATGGGTAGGGCGTAGGCTCTCTCTCTCTCTCAAATAGATGAAACTATTTAATTTAAACTTTTCTTTCAATTAAACATTTTTAAAAGATTTTTTAAATTAAAAAATTTTCAAACATAAATTTTCACACACTTTGAGAGAGAGAGAGAGAGAGAGAGAGAGAGAAGAAGAAGAAGAAGAAGAAGAATAAGAAAAAGAAGAAGGATAAAAAGAAGAAGATGGAGAGAGGAGGGGGGAAAGAGGAAAGAGAGTAGTCTTTTTTACATTAAACATTTTCTTCTCCCTCTCCTTCTCCCCCTCTCTCTCTCATGTGTAGGGCCTAGGTTCTCTCTCTCTCTCTCTCTCTCTCTCTCTCTCTCTCTCGTAGTTAGATTAAACTTTTGAATTCAAATTTTCTTTTCAATTAAAATAAGGAGAGAGAGATAAATATACAAAAAACAAAAAATAAAGGAGAGAGAGAGAGAGAGAGAGAGAGGGGGGGAACAGAGAGAAAGAATTATAAAGAGAGGAAATATAAAATTTAAAAGAGAGAGAGGAAAAGAAAAAGGAAGAGAGAGGAGAGAGGGGGAGAGAGACAGAGAAGAAAATAAGAAAGAGAAAATAAGAAGAAGAGACAGAACTTGAACACAGAGAGAGAATTATAGAGAGATAAAATATAAAATTTTTACAAATAAAAAATAAAAAGTTTATAGAGAGATGAAGAAAAAAGGAAAAAAGAGGAGAGAGAGAGAGAGAGGGAGAAGAAGAAGAAGAAGAAAGAGGAAAAGAGAAAGAGAGATGGGGAAAAAGAAAAAAGAGAAAAGTTTTTTTTAATTTAAATATTTTTTGAGAGAGAGAAAAAGGAGAGAGGGAAGAAGAGAGAGAGAGAGAAAATATAAATTTTAAAAAAGACAGGGAGAAAAGAAAATTAGGAGAAATGGGAGGAGAGAGAGAGAGAGAGAGGAGAAGAGAGAGAATATAAACATAAAGAGATAATTATATATAGGGAAAATATAAAATTTACATACTTTAAGAGAGACTGAGGGGGAGGGAAGAAAGAGAGAGAGAGAGAGAGAGAGAGAGAGAGAGAGAGAGAGAGAGAGAAGAAAAGCGCAAAGAGAAGATAAGGAGAGAGAGAGATTAAAATTTTTAAAAAGAGAATAAAGAGAGAGAAGAAAAACAAGAAAAAAAGAGGAGAGAGAGAGAAGGAAAAGAGAGGAGAGAGGGGGGAGAATAAAAGAGGAGAGAGAGAGAGAGAACTAGGAGAGAAGAAAAAATAAACTAAAATAGAAGGCAGAGAAGAGAGAGAGAGAGAGAGTAAATTAAAAAAGTAGAAACAAAGAGGAAAAAGAGCAGAGAGAAAGATGAGAAATGGATTGTTGAGTGAAATTGCCGTGCGACTTTGCTCGTCGCTTCGAGGCACCAAAGCTGCCGCGAAGTGGCCTAGTGTTTCGTGCGCACAAAGCACACACGGAATGCTAATCTCTATTATATACATTTTGCTTGTAGTAAAGAGAACCTTAGGACCCAAAATCTCCCAAACTTGTACCATTTTCCAAACCTCTTTCAAAAGTAGGAAAGTGAAAAAGTGACCCTTTATGGAAAGCATAGCTATTTTGAGAGAGAGAGAGAGAGAGAGAGAGAGAGAGAGAGAGAGAGAGAGAGAAATTGTAGCGCAATAGCTATAGTATGTCATGAAATGCCTAGTGAAAGGAACACTAACCTTCCATAGTGAAGAAAGGTTACACATGTTATAAGCTTAGGTATGGAATCCCCCTCACATGCACACACATCCATCCATTCACACATATATTCATTTACCTAATATATTGCGAAACTAATGTGCATATGAAAATTAATGAAACTCAAGGCTCCAATTCTTATCAAATATGAAAGTCATTTTGTTTCTCTTTAATTTGTAAATCATGGTCAAATCTTCATGACATTCAATTGTACCATCAATTGACATTCAAATGGTACCCCATTATATATATATATATATATATATATATATATGTATATGTTCATGTTTTCAATTTGAAAATCGAGGAGAGCACTTACTTTCTAAGTTAACATTTGGATAAAAGTATTGTGTTGGGACATATACATGATGAAGAAACAAAGAAATGGGAATATCTAGAGTTAGGAGGACCATTTGAGAGAGATTGTCATAAATGAAGGGAAATCTATGCCTTGAGACAAACACGTATGGTTATTTAAAAGACATGTGAACCATTTACTTAACTTTGTAGTCTTCTAAAGTAAGATGATATGTTCTAGCTTACAAAACAAGTGTTCATGTGTTGGTGGGCTATGAGGAGTGACCACCTACACACACCATTTTTTGGACATGGACAAGCTTGGCAACTTCCATTTGCATAGCAAACTCAAAGTCATCTATCTAGGTCTACACTCTGGATGAGGGTGGTGGACATGCAACCGTTAAAGTGCGCACATTGAGGACTAATGTTAGGTTGTTGTCTTGGTTGCTCACACACAACACACACATGAATATTTAGTAGAGATGTTTGTGTTGAATTGAGGCATTTAGATCTCACAAAACCTATAGACTAGCACACAATAAGGTCACTACATGTTAATGCAAACTAGCATACGACATGTCCAATGCATTTTGTGGTGGTTTGTATGACATTTTACATTAGGAGAGTGAAGAGCCAATAAAAAAAGACATACTTAACAAGATAATTAGCTACATGTCCATGCCCTTTTTTCAAAGGGTCAACAAATTCTCATGTTGCAAATAGAACCATTCCTTTAAAAATCACGTTGACCTTTTCTAAATCCTCACATGAAGATGCATTCTCTTTCACTCTATGTAACTCATGAGCCCCATAAAACCAATCTTAGTGACTAAATCTAGGAGGGGATCTCAAAATGACACAAGTAGAAATGGTAGGACATAGGAAGATTTCAATATTGTAAATGAATGTGGACAAGTATTATGATTAGAGAAGAAGCTCATAGCCCATAGGGGGAATAGATTTTTAGTTGTTGCTATAGGCTTAGGAAATGATGCTATGAAATGTTTTGGCATCCATTGCATGTAAAGTTCAACAGCTTCCTTGTTTTGAAGCATTCTCGTCTACCTATAAATAGCTATATAAACCTCTATTTTTACTTTTTCAATACAAAATTTCACACTTCTAGCAAAAAAAAAAGAGACAAATAGATTGACACACATTAGTAGAGAGAGAGAGAGAGAGAGAGAGAGAGAGAGAGAGAGAGAGAGAGAGAGAGAGAGAGAGAGAGAGAGAGAGAGAGAGAGAGAGAGAGAATATGTGCATGTGCAAGTGATGTGCTTGGGGTTGTGGTTTTGTAATGACATGCATGCATTTAATTAAAAAATTTAAACTAGTCAACGCTAGTGACAATAATAATAGAAACAACAACAATGATGATGGCAATAGCAACAACAATGATCATCATCAACAAAAATTGCTAGCAAGTAATGACTCATTATTGGATTTGAATGAATTATAAATGCAATCCACTTTGAATCATGGAGGGGCTTAGCCTGATTGCTTGAGTATACACTTTAAAACTAGTCTCCATGATGTAGAATATTGATGGCATCAATCTTTATACTAATACATTGAGAGGGCACATCATGCACTAGGGCATTGCCTTGTATTGGCTCATCTTTAATCTTTGGTGCTAATTTTGATGATCGATGAGGGAAAGAATCAAAGCCCTTAAAAACAAGGAAAATTGCGCAAAGTGTAGTTATTTAGGGAAATTTCACCTCAAGCACAAGCTAGATTCCCCTAACCATTACTAGAGCATATCCTTAAGAGTGTTGAAAAAACTTTTGTTCCCATCCAATGGAAATAGAGGTTTTGCATGAGCTCCAAATAAGCAGTTAAGTGGGATTTTAGAAATTGCACACCCTTGCGCAAACTACACCCAAATGAGGAATACTTAGTAAAACAAGGCATAATTTACCAGTGCAAAGATTGAAAATCATTGGTGTTAAATGCATAGGGAAGAAGACCTTGTCGATGTACGAAAGCCCTCAAAGAAAGGAAGAGGTTGAGTTGTGACTAGATTTCGAGGGAAAAGAATATGGCAATAGCTAGTTTTGTAACACTATCCAAAAAATAACTGATTTTCAACCGAGAAAAATACAGTGTAGGATGGTTTTTTGTGAGCATTAGTCAACAAAAATACTTAAAGTATCAAAAAGTGACAGCTCAAATGGTTGGGGTGGGGGACATGCGTTTCAAGAGGTCTGAGGTTCAATGCCCAGATTTGAGCGGCCCCGTGATGCGCTAACCTCGGCGATGAAATGCCCCACTTTGACATCCCACACCTTAATAAAATATGCTGAAAGGCACCCCATTATTAAAAAAAATACTGATAAAAGTAAAATTGTTGATAATGAAACGGGTTCAATCAGAGGGGCCGGTGTGAATGGAGTCCTGGGGGAGCAGGCAGAGAGACAGAGAGAGGAGAGAGGGGAGGAAGGTTTGGGCAACTGTGCACAAAAACGATGAAAGCGAAGGGGGAAGACCACCCACCCTCATCTCTCTCTCTCTCTCTCATCGGCCAGGTCAGAAACAACATAATTAACATTGGAAGGGACAAACAGGTTTTCTTGGTTTTTATTTTTTCGTCTTTCTGGTTTCTGTGGGTGAGAGAGAGGAGAGAAGGGGGCATGGCGAATTTAGCCCCAAATCTTGAATAGCAAGCTCCTGTCAGCAAAAAAGCTCGAGAGAGAGAGAGAGAGAGGGCGCAGATTCTCATCCGCCACACCGCCCCGACGCAATCCGCCTTCCTTCTAGGGTTCCTCCCACACGCCGGAGTCTGCAAAGCCTATTTTTTTGGCTCCCACCGGCCGCTGCAACATACAGCAGGATTTTGCCCTCGGGTAATCGCAGTTGTTGTATAAACAGGACACTCAGAATCCCTAAGTTTCAAAGCAGCCTGCTTTTCTTTTTGTTTGTTTGTTTGTTCTTTTTTTTAATGTGGTCTTCTCCCGTTCCCGGCCACAGAAAGCAGACCTGCATACACAGAGCCGACCTATATCTACACAGCAGACCTCGGTTGTGAAGCTTTCGACTTGCCATGATGACAGCTTCTGACCGGCCATGGCTTGCGCCGGTGCACCTTTAGCAAGCATCACCAAGGGTGATTGACGGGTTGTTTTGGCTTTCAAGCCATTTTGGCAGCAATTCTCGACTTCAGACCTGGCTTATTAGCAATCTCTCCAGCAATTGCCGTTGAAGGGGCCCGTGTGAGCCCGGACAAATTATTTGCAATAGATTCCTCATACTCCTTTGTCCCCTCCTTATTTTCAAGGCGTCAGATATCCACCTTGGTGCAAACCTCGTTGATCTATGGTTTCAGATTTCTGCAGCAATGGCCTCATGTTGCTAGGGTGACAAATAGGCACAAATATAGTTGTTTTCTTCAAGTTGCTTTAGTCCAATGAATCGTGGCAGAAAGGGAGGCGGCAACAAAGTTGAAGAGGAGATACCAGATGAGCTTCGGTGCAAGCGATCTGATGGGAAGCAATGGAGATGCAATGCACGGGCAATGGAGAATAAGACGTTGTGTGAGAAGCACTATAATCAGGCAAAGAAGAGGGCAGCTGGTGCTGCATCAAATGCTTCACCAAAGAAGAAGATCAAGACTAAGGAACCAGCTCAGGAAGTCATGAGGCCTCCTGACTTGAAGAACAGAGAGTACTCCAAAAATATAGTTGTGGACATGGAGCAGCCAAAGGCTAAAGTTTTCAAAGGACAAGGTGTTGGTTTGTCACCAAATGCCTACAGGCCAATAAAGGACCCATTGAACAGTCGACCAAGGTTGTTAAATGGTTCAGCCAAAAAGTCTGAAAGTCACTTCAGAACGCCCAGGTCTCCAGGAAGGGATTATTGGAAGGTGAGATTTTCTTTTGCCAAATTCTTATTGCATTCAGACTGCGTATTCTCAAATCTCACTGTACTTGTACGTCCATCCTGAAGCACCATGGTTGCTTGCTGTCTCGCAGATGTAGCTAAATACTTTATTGCTAATGTTTTCACAATCCGAAGTCTCATCTTCTGCAGGATGAGGCGGTGCAACCAGCAGATTCATTAACAGAGCCAGAGAAAGAGCTGCAGAGCAATATGTGTCATCAATGTCAACGAAATGACAAGGGAGATGTTGTTCGCTGTCAACAATGCCATGGGAAGAAACGTTATTGCTTGCAGTGCATTGTGAGATGGTGGGACATTTAACAAACTTTCTCTAAAGAATTCCTGTTGGGATTACTATTCTCAGGAAATGGCTATGCTTTTGCAGGTACCCTGGGATGAGTGAAGAAGATTTCAGAATATCCTGCCCTTACTGTCGAGGCAACTGCAATTGCAAAGCTTGTTTACGCATGGAGGGTCAGAAAACTCTGCCTACTGAAATGGTAAATGTTCAGAAGTGAGTGAACTCAGTACATTGTCCAAGCACGCATGGCAAGTAATGGTTATTTGCAGCTAATCCTGTCTTTATTACTGTAGCCGCAGCCGTCTATAAGTGAAGCTGACAGAATAAAGTTTCTTCAATACATGCTATCCTTTATCCAACCTCTTCTACAACAGCTGCATCAAGAACAATGCAGAGAAGTGGAGTTGGAAAATAAGTTGAGAGGTTGGTCTCGACTCTACATCATAGCTTGAAAAGTCTGGTGTATCAAGTTTACAGTTAAATTTTTAGACCTGGTAATGTGGTCTGTTGCCTAATATTTATTTCTTCAGGAGAAGCTGGTCTTAAGGTGGAACGATCCAAGCTCATGAAAGACGAGCGTCTGTACTGGTAAGTTTTAATATCCTGGCTTAACTCATTAGTTAATAATTTGGCAAGAATGGTTTGTGCTGATGTCTGTAATAGTTGTTCTGCCTGGAGGCAGTGATTATCCACCTCAGCCAAGGTTGATTTTCCATTCTTTGTACCAGTGACAACTGCAACACCTCAATTGTGGACCTTTATAGGAGCTGTCCAAAATGTGACTATGACATGTGCCTAACGTGCTGCCGGGAGCTTCGACTAGGTTGGCAACCTGGAGGTGAACAAGCAGGCTCGGCAGAGCAGGAGTCTCACAAAAGGACCATTGCACGTAGTGGAACTCGCTACAAGTTACCACAATGGCGGGTGAATGAGGATAAAAGTGTACCATGTCCACCCAGTGAACGAGGTGGCTGTGGATACAGTGCAATGGTTCTTAAAAGGATTTTGAAGTCCAATTGGATAGCTAAGCTTGTGGCAGATGTCAACATGATAATCAGAATGAGTGGCAAGCAGCCTGTTGCAGATGCATCTTCTCCTTGCTCTGTTTGCTCCAGTAGACTGAATACAGACTGGCCTTCAACATCCGATTGTTCTGAGACATGCTTACGTAGGGCAGCTTATAGATCTGATAACAAAGACAACTACATTTACTGTCCAACTGATCAAATTGTAAAAGAAGAAGGCTTACATCATTTCCAGAAACACTGGCTTCGAGGTGAGCCAGTTATTGTTAGAAATGTTCTTGCTGGAACCAAGGGCCTAAGTTGGGAACCCATGGTTATGTGGCGTGCTTTTAGGGAAACAACAAAAAACAAATTTTTAGCAGAGACTAAGTCTGTGAAGGCTTTGGACTGTCTTGATTGGTGTCAGGTAAATAGAGCTGTTTGATTTTTTATACCAGGAAATGTGCTAGTTATATCTTTGGTACTAAGATGTGCTTTCTTCAGGTAGAAATCAATATCCATCAATTTTTCAAAGGGTATCAAGAGGGGCGTATGCACAAAAATGGTTGGCCTGAAATGTTGAAATTGAAAGACTGGCCTCCTGCAAATTTTTTTGAGGAAAGACTTCCACGGCATGGAGCTGAGTTCATTAGTGCCCTTCCTTTTCATGAATACACGCATCCCAAGCATGGGATTATGAATTTGGCGTCTAAGCTTCCAGAGTATGTTATGCGACCAGATCTTGGCCCTAAAACATACATTGCATATGGTATGAGGGAGGAACTTGGAAGGGGGGATTCTGTGACAAAGTTGCATTGTGACATGTCTGATGCGGTATATTGTCTTTCTCATGCTTTATCAAACACAAATTAGAGCCTGTGAAGATTTGTAATACAGCTGTGACACAGTTTGATGCTATGAATCTCCTCCATTTTAACTTGTGGTCTAGGTGAATGTGCTCACACATACTACAGAGGTGAAGCTTCCAACATGGCAGAAGAGGAGATTAGACAAATTTCGAAAACTTTTTAAAGAAATGAGTGCTTCAGAGCTCTTATCAGAAGACACTGCATGCCCTGAGACTCAGGATTGGCATAGGAATAGTGCTGGAGCACGTGCATTTGAGATGGTGGTTCAGTCAGAGAATGAGCTTCAAGAAGCAACGGATTCTTCACTGCCTGCTTTTGATTCTCTGCATGACAGTGTAAGCTCTATTTTCAAATGCAATCTTCTGCTGAAGTCTGTTTGTCCTGTTTCATGAATCCACACTGCATACACTTTAGTAAATAGATGATAAACGTTATCGCAATTGTGTATTTCTCGGCATGCATGTTTTATGTTCTGCCTGTGTAGGTGGAGAGTGCATGTATTAACAGTTTTTAAACTCTATTTTTTATGTTTCCAATATAGTAGTCTAGCTTTATGCAGTAAAATGGTATACATAGCTTATGACTTTATAAGAAGTTTATGTTACCTGGCTTACTTGGACAGAAATGTCTTTGACTTTATGAATTGCTCATACTAAATACCTCTTCTGTTTTGGCTGTGTGTTCTTGTTGGTTTGTTGAATTGGCATGTACTTTTCCTTCCGACAGATATACCTAGTGATGATGTTAACACTACGTTTGCTGAGTAGGCATCAGACTCCTCACCTGTTCCAAGTCACTGTAAATAATGGCCATTCTGAAATTGTCAAACTGGTTGAGAGACAAAACATTGGTTCAACATGTCAATGCTGTCACACTAGAGGTCCTCAAAGAGTTGCTAGTGTCGTATTTGCTGCAAGGAGAGCTAGCTTAAGAGAGGCCCATCAAATACTTACTACAGTTGTAGGCTCTCTGTGTGAATTATTTGCTGCATGGGGGGCTAGCTTAATGGTGAATTGCACAACATTGGATGGGAAGATTCTCACTTACTAACTTGCAAGCTCTTTATGATTAACCCATCTCCTTCCAAGGGATGAATTGGATGAAATGAAAGGGGCCATTTCTGTGTCAACGGAAGACAAATGTCAAATTTCTAGGCAAATCCTTTCTTCTTCAAGGTCACTTGGGTGTCTTGTCTGAATCCTCCTCTCACATCAACTGGTAAAGAGCTACATCCTTCGTGTAGACGATCTCATTCTTGACTTTAGCAACCATGTTTTCCATTATCTTTGATCTCCATGATGGCTGCTTCTTCCCTAAACCTTGGAGTCTAGGTATCGACGAAAACATAACTAGAAGACTAAGTCACTCTTTCTA
The DNA here is from genome assembly GCF_053477565.2 of Lygodium microphyllum. Taxonomy (NCBI): domain Eukaryota; kingdom Viridiplantae; phylum Streptophyta; class Polypodiopsida; order Schizaeales; family Lygodiaceae; genus Lygodium; species Lygodium microphyllum. The sequence goes on from NC_141142.1 coordinate 51,708,529, forward strand.
GGTAAATCCTCTCCTCTTCTTCAAAGTCACTTGGGTGCCTTATTTGGTTCATTCTCTCACATCAACTGGTAAAGAGTTACATTCTTCATGTAGAAGATCTCATTATTGATTTAGCAATCATGCTTTCCATTGTCTTGATCTCCATGATGACTTCTTCCTCCTTAAACCTTGAAATCTAGGTATCGATGAAAGCATGACTAGAAGACTAAGTCACTCTTTGAACAACTGGCATTGTGGATAGGTTGGCTTATGGTTAGATTAGTTGCGGGGCCCTATAAAGGTTTACCTCCTTTTCCATTGGCTTTGTTACTTCTTTCTTTTATATTTGTTAGTGGGCATTTTCGAGAATTGTCATAGAACTTAGGTTTTGGTCATGGCTTGAAGAATTTGGAGGGGTGCGATGTAGTAATACCCAAGGCTGATTGAGTGTTTGACTTGGGTAGGAATTAGGTATAGTTCATGCATAGTTGCAAGGGGTTTTCAAAATGGAATATATGGTACTAGTTTCAAAGGTTTCGGTACAAGTTTTGCACAATTTAAGAAACGAGGTTTGTTCAAGATGAAAACAATTGATATATTTATAAGTGTGTCTCAAGTTGCATAGCAAAATGTATATTGGACATGAGTCATCGTTATATATAAAATATAATGCCACACTCAATCGACAAACAATTTATGTGCATCGTGTTCTGCCATCCATTATGCATGCTTGATGGTAACCTTAAATATAAAAAAACATAAAGAAGACCTCAAGTATAACATCAAATATAGAGGAAGCATAATGACATCAAAATGAATCCACGTCACATAATAATTGCTAACAAACATGTTTAGAAAATAATGAATCCTAACCAAGTCAACCCTTTGTAGCATTCATATCCTTATCCACATCTATCTCCTTATTTATTCAATGTAATCAGCCTTATCCTCATTGCTAGGGATACTACCAAAAGACTCACATATTGTTTTTTTGACCAACCATGATTGATCTCGATCAACCTGACAACATTTTGCAAAAAATTGAATTTTGACATTTCATAGGTTTAGGAAATGGGAAAACCTTTTGGAGATTTCCTACTCGTTAGAAATACGTTTTTGGCAACTAGGATTTTGTGGATATGATGTGCATGGTCTACACAATTGCATATGGGTTGGAAGTGATAGTGTCGAACAACCTTACCTTCTTGTATACACCAATATTATTGCTTTAATAAAAGATTAGGGTGAGTAAACAAGTCAAGAGTTGAAGATCCTCACATAGAAAAGATAGATGTTGGCATAGACTTGTAGGAATCATAGTGGCGGTATTCAGATTGGGATGTCAAGGAATGCAATTAGAGCCATGCAGCTCAATACATAGAATAAAACGGATGGGAACACGTGTAATTGGATTATCTTGAGTGGAATGCACGGCAAATTTCATGGCGTTGTAGGTATGCAAGGTGTGTAAGTAATTGGGGCTGGTCTGAAAAACCTTGTCGATGCTAGGGTTTGCACAGAGAAAGTACTCAAGAGTGACACGATGAAAACACAGTGTGAACACAAACAAGAATGCGAAAGAAAGGAAGAAGAAAGTAATGAATGTATGAGTAGTAAACAAACAAGTGGAGAGAGTGCGATTACAGCTGTAGGGAGCTCAAGTAACAGAGGCTGTCCAACAATCATTACCTCTTTTAGGAGTGGATTGAGGGAGAGTGCTGGAGAGAGTTGTCGGTTGAGAACAGTGCAGCAAAATCACCAAGAAGTATGTTGGTGCATTAGACTAAAGCTGAGGGTGATGCAATGCAGCAGCCAAGGGCTAGTCATGCAATAAATCTGACGTTCAGGGTTAAGGACAGCAGATCTGATTTCGAAATGTAGCAATCTGGGGGCTGGAATTGCAAAATGTTGCAGTTTACAGCCTGGTGACAGCCTTTGATGTGTGTCATTGATATCAGCTACAGTTTGGAACAGCCGAAGCTGAAAATGCAGATGCAGTGGCTGATGAGGATGAAAACCCAGCTGTCAACAGGAGCTGGAGTTGATGATGACAGCAACACAAGATGATGTTGGAGCTGGTAGCCAAAATGCGACTGGCTGAATGCTTCTGGAGGCTGGTGGCTGAAGTGGAAGGCCAGCAAACAGGCTGGCAGCAGCCCAAATGGCAGGGGCAGATGGCTGGCAGCTGGGTAGCACCTGGAGCAATTGGCCTGGCAACAGCCTCTGGATGTGTGGATCATGTCAGTTAATAAATTGTAGCAGCCGGACCTGAACACACTAATGTATTGGCTGAAAAGGACGACAAAGTGTGATATACAGGAGCTGGAGCTGATGATGACAGTAGGACAAGATGATGTGAGAGCTGACTGCCAAAAAGCAACAAGCTGGATACCTCTGGAGGTTGGCAACGATAGTAGAAGGCCACCAAACAGGCCGGTGGCTGCCAAAAGAGTAGGGGTGGATGGTTGGCAACTGGGCAACACTTGGAGCAGTTGGCGACCACTTACTTTTTGATAGCAACAAGTTGTGGTATCAATGTGGCAGCAACTAGCAGCAGAGGGAGATGATAAGGATGCTGATGGAGAGTTTGAATGACTGGGCACAATGATGATAAGTGACTTGGAAACAGAAAAATGTTTGGAGTGCTATACAATTGTTTAGAGTGTCATACAAAATGATTAAAATGCCTTTTTGAGGTTGTTTTTAGAAGTCGAAAAAGGCCATAAAAATAAGATAATAAAGAGGCAAAATTTGTTGCTCAACAACCCCTCTTACAAAAGAACCCATCCTAAAGTGACCAAGGCATTGGGCCAAGGGTCTCTATGGAATACCTAAGGACCTATCATGACCACAGAGACCGAGCCATTGGGTCAAGGGTCTTTGCTTGGAATGGATAAGGTTTGATCTCTCTTTGGAATGCCCAAGGACCTACCATGACTGCAAAGGTGATGAAAATCTTCTTTTGAGTCATCTTAGAGAATGGGACTTCATTTTTGAGCGAGTTTGTTTTGAACTAGTTCTTGGTCCATGCAAAGTATGATGGATACATTATAATATACAATCACAATCAAGGATGTTGTTGTAGAGGTATAGAAGAGGTAAAAGGGTAAATGTAGTGTGGTAGTTGCTCAAGATCTTGGGTGAGTGATGGAGTATGCATGGACATTGGATATGCTGTTTAATGAGGTAAAAGGGAATAATGCTACACTATGTAGGGGTTTTCACCTTGGAAGGATGCTTACTTTTGTAAGTTTTCATCCCTTCCAAAGCGCTCAATGTATACACACTATGCGATTTTAAAGGAATAATGCATAAGGGGCATGCTTGGACGGTGCCCTCGTGGAGGAACGGTTCACCTATCGAGGTGCTCTTTGACAAGAATGATGTAATTATGAAAGTGAGATGGAATGCTTTGATGCATGCAATGCAAAGGGGCATACAATAGGAAAGGGATGCAAATGTTAAAGATAATAAGACAAAGTCGAAATGTGCTTTGTTCCATGGGAGTAAGAAACCCTCTCTTAAATCGTGGATGTCGATGTTGAATGCGGAGGAGTTGATGTTGGTTTCATGTTGATGAGAACTTGATAAAATGATAAAGCTTGATGTAGAAGGTAGACATGATATTCCTTAGTTGGAAAAGCTAGAAGGAGAAGCAACCATCTGGGTACTTGGAACATACTTGTGCTTGATCTTAGGTGATGGCTTTTGTGCTAAGCAAGTGGCTTGGGTAGGCTCAAACTTCGAACAATGGAGATGATGGCTCCAATGCTTGTCAAGAATCACCAAGATAGCAGTTCACCATGGAAATTAACCTAGGCCCCGTTGAGAAACCCTTCACCCTTCATTCGCTGTTTGCCTTTTTGTGTTTTTGCGTTTTGCGTTTAGGTTTGCATTTAGGATTTGCAGCTCCAAAAAGGAGCACCATCCTAGATTGACTGTGCCTATTTATAGGCCACTCTCTCATTCATTCCTTACGGCTGATTCATTTAGTCTGTCACCCCTTCTCTCCAGTCTCTCCACTACCCTCACACCCCTTCAGGAGGACATTGTGGTTCGTGGTTCGTGGCTATCTTCATCATCTTCCTTGTGCTTCGGCACCCTTGTTCCCTTGTATCACAATCATTCCAATCGTCAGAGTTTCTTCTCTCTTTTCTTCTATTCTCAGTGTTTACTGAGTTCACTCCGTGTTCCTCCTCGCAAACTCTATTGTCTCGTTGGTACGTCATCTTTTGACATGGTATCAGAGCTGGATCTACTCAAACAACGGCAAAGATCCTCCACCCCCGAGATGGCAAAGACCGGTGGCGGGTTTGGCATCCACTTCTCTTCTTCTTCCGTTGCATTAAAATCTCGTTTTTGCAAGTTTGAGGTGTTTTCAGCTTGCTACCCACACCCCTTTCGTGGAGGATATCGCAATCTCAGCTGTCCCTTGCTGTCATCTATAGTCTGGTGCCTGTTTCCAGCCTTCCACCCGCAGTTTGCAGCTGTTTACAGTAGAGTGATTGTTGCTGATCACTCTCCATTCAGTAAATAATCTCGTTTTTGCAGATTTAAGGCATTTCAGCTTGCTGCCCACACCCCGAAGGCGGAGGATATCGCGGTCCAAGCTGGCCATTGCTGTCTATAACAGTCTGGTGCCTGTTTCCAATCTACCACACTCTATTCGAGCTGATTTTAGCATGTTGATTGCTATTGCTGGTTTTTTCTGCGTTTTTAGACTCTCTCTTTCCTCACCTGCGTTTTTCTACCGGTTGCAACCTCTTATTGCGGTAGCATCCTCCTTCCACTGCCAGTTCATTTTCAACCCTTCCACTACCCTCCCACCATAGTAGCAAGGGAATGCTGTTCCACCCCTTTTGGAATGTGGGAACGCGTTCCACACCAAAAAAATGCCAAAGGAGCGGGGGAACGCTGCGTGGGAACGCCTGTGAAGGGGAAACGGCCAAGGGAATGTGGGGAACGCTGGTAGGAACCCCTGTGAAGGGGGAACGACTGAGGGAGCATGGGTGTTGTCGTTTCCCAAAGGGAAACATTAAAAAAGTGACGGGTACTATTGCGACTGTCGAAAGTGACCACAAGGTGTCCGGATTGTGGTGATTGGTGTGCAAACTGTCGGACTGTTGGGAGCAAGGCGTTGTGTGCTGCGACTCGTGTGCATTTGTTTCAACCTGTAGGTAAGAGAAAACTGCCCGTTGGATTGCAGTCTCCTCTCTCTCTCTCTCATTTTAGAATAATTATAGCGCTCTCTCTCTCTCTCTCTCTCTCCCCCTCCCATTTTAGAATAATTACAGCTCTCTCTCTTTCTATCTTAGCTTTGTTTTTACAGCTCTCTCTCTCTCTCTGTTTTCACAGTAGTCTTTCTCTCTCTTAAAACAGGCCGAGTCTCATGGAGGGTTGACTAATGCTTTTGATTCTTGAATTTGTAGAAGTCATGGCTTCCTCGGGATCAAAGCGTTTGGGCAATAATTGATCTTAGCCTAGTTGGTGGGACAAGGTTGAGAAAGTGGACCATTATGCATCAAAGGGAGGTGCAAAGAAATGGAAATGCAAAAGGTGTGAGCAATTGAAAACAGGAGGATCCAATCGTTTGAAGCAATACTTATGTCATGTTGACATCGGAGCCCAAATAAATTTCTGCCCAAATACCACACCCGAAATGCGAAGGTAGCTTTTGGCAAAGTATCCAAGTGAAGAAGACAAAGCATGTGCAAGGAAAAAGCAAGCAATTGATTCAACTTTTTTTCATGGACAAGCTGATGATATAGTTATGGGTGATGGAGCCATGCATGGGAGACTTGGAACTTTTGCATCCTTACAATCCCATCATGGAAAATGCAACAAGCAACAAACCTTGGGAACAGCTTAGGATCCTCGAAGGGCAGGGTGGATGCAGCTGTGGCAAGGTTTTTCTACCATGATCATGTTGCATTCAATGTTATAAGATCTTCCTACTTCCTTGAGATGGTCCAAGAGATTGCTAAGTATGGGCCAACCTATAGGCCTCCATCATACGAGACACTGCGTACCACTTTGTTGCAAAAGGAAAAGGATGCAATTGAATGTGCTTTGGCAACTGTGCAAGAAAGTTGGGTGAAGAATGGTGTCTCTTTGATAGGAGATGGATGGAGTGATACTCGAAAACGGTCCATCCATGGGATGGTTGCTTATTCCCGAAGAAAGATGCAATTCATTTCCTCACATGATTCCTCAAGTACAGAAAGAAGTGCAGATCAGCTTGTGGAGGAATGGGTGGAAGGTGTTGAAAAAGTTGGGGCTGAAAATGTGTCTTCTTTGTCCCTTGGTCATCATGGAGCCACCTCTTGAGATCGAGTACGGGCATATTCTTATGGTTCTCGGCGCCACACAAAGTCTGACATTCCTCCTATGCATTGCATGTTTTCATCATCTTTGTACTAGGGTGCTTGGGCAAGTGAACAATTTCCCCATGAGCGACATTGTCTGAGTGGCACTTGCTGCATGAGCATTCTTTAGTATGTAGCATTACATCTCTACCTCACTCTTCTCTTGTTCCCCTTTTTGGGCCCAAGAGGGGGTGTTGAGAAACCCTGCACCCTTCACTAGTAGTTTGCGTTTAGGGTTTGTAACCCCAAAAAGGGGTGCCATCCTAGATTGACTGTGCCTATTTATAGGCTACTCTCTCATTCATTTCTTATGGCTGATTCATTCAGTCTGTCACCTCTTCTCTCCAACCTCTCCATTGCCCTCACACCCCTTCAGGAGGACATTGTGGTTCATGGTTCGTGGCTGTCTTCATCATCTTCCTTGTGCTATGGCACCCTTGTTCCCTTGTATCACAATCGTTCCATTCAATAGAGTTTCTTCTCTTCTCAGTGTTTTATTGTATTCCATGTTCCTCCTCGCAAACCCTACTGTCTCGCTGGTACACCATCTTTTGACAGGCCCTAGGACTTAGTGGACGAAGAAGGCGTGACACCTCCTAGCTAGTGGAGCTTGAGGGGGAGGCCACGTAGGTAGTTGGGACGTGTCCGTACTTGATCTCAAGAGATGACTGTGATATTGACCGAGTGTCATAGATGTGCTCAAAACTTGATCCTAGGAGATGACTCTTGTGCTAGTCAAGAATGCAAAGGTAGAACCACCAAGTCAGTGGTCCACTTGAGATGAAAATGAGCAAGCTAGTGGAGTCCTAAGTAATGCCAAATTATAAAAACACCTTAGTTGGTGGTGAAGAAAGATAGTCGTCGTGACAATAAGTGGAATGATGCTTGAGACAAGATCTCAGAAGAGAGATGCTAATCAAGGATGTGGAGGCAATAATCACCAAGGCAAGGACTAAAAAATCATGCCTGCAGTCCAATCAAGATTGGTATATTTTTGCAATGTCAGTCTTTAGTTGAAATACATAATCCAATATGCTAAGTACTAGAAGAGAAACTAGAATTGCATAGTAGTAGTTTCAAATTGAGATGCTTTTGGTACTTTGCTAAAGCTAAAAATGGATGTAAGTAGGTGTAGGTGTAGGAGAAGTAAATGAAAAGTAAGTGAATAAGTGTATATTGGACGATAGGGTTGTCTCCGTACATAGTATGAATTGATCCGTACTGTACGATACGTATTCGTATGATTTAGTACAAAAGAATAAACACTTTTTTGCCACTCTCCTTCAAGCCTACAATTTTTTTTTTCTTCTTTCTTTTTGTCTCATTTCTTGGCGAATAAAAAGTGAATTTAGCCTAGGTGGTCTAAAGATCTAGTTAGATTGCCTAAGAAAAGATGAGCCCTACTTATCCTAAAGATCGTACAATGTAGTCTCATTAGCCTAAGGATCTTAAGAGTAACCTGGAAATCCTAGGCATCTAGTCTAATGATTGAACTAGTCAAATTGGTTGTAGGGCATTGATTGAGGGGGAGATCCAAGATCCATTGCACTGATGGGCCGGCCATTGATGAATATAGATAACACGGGGTGGAGGAACTGCACCACCTCCTTAGGGGAGACCCCCCTCAGCCTCCGTGGAGTGGAACTACCATTGCTGAATGAGGCTAAGTTTTGTTTGGAATGGGATTTAATTTTGATGTGGGTAGGATACCCTTAGCTATGGACTAATTGATTTTAGGTGTGGGTCTAAGACCTTTGTCCTTTGAGTGACTGAAGTCAACCTTCCCAATCACAACAAGCAATTAATGCGCAAAATAAGATGACTTTTGGCCTTTTAGCTAGATTGCCCTTAAGAAATTGAGATGAGCCTATAGTGATTGGCCCCAAAAACTTTGGCGCTCCTTGCAGTATTTCTTTCACATTAGTTAGAAATTGTTTCATTGAATGAGTTACCTTAGGAGTTACCCTGGTCATGATCAATTTCATGAGTTCTAGGCATAGAACCTCAATCCAAGGCTTTCTATTAAATGAGCAAGAAGGAGCTTGAGGAACTTTGAGCATGTATTGAGGCCCTTTTGGCCCTTTTGGAGTGCAGATTGATTCGGGTCAACTCTAACCCCAACTTTAGCCCGTTCGATGCTGTGGTCTTGTTGGCCAAAAAGGATGGGATCTTGTGTGTGTGTGTGGGTTAAAGTGCACTCAATAAGCTCACCATAAAAAACGAGTTTCCCTTGTTGCAGATAAATGAGTTATTGGATTAGCTTGCAGACTTGGTAATTTTCAGCAAGCTGAATTTGAAGTCTAGTTATCACTAGATTTGGATTGCTTCTCAAAATATTCCAAAGACAGCGTTTTGGACTCCATTGGGTTGTTGGAGTTTGTGGTGTTTCCTTTTGGCTATTGTAGCCTCTTCTTGAGAATTGTATTATTGTTTTCCTAGTTAATATCTTGATTTGCATGAAGTCTTGGGAGAAACACTACGGTTAGTTGCAAAGGGTCATGGAGTTGTTGCAGGACAATTAGCTTTTCTTGAATAGGAAGAAGTGTGAATTCTACTTGATGTGCTCTTATTCTTGTTGGGAAGACATCATTCTTGTTTGAGTAACTTCTATGGATCCTGAGAAGGTCATGGCAATCATGGAGTGGCCTTGTCCTAAGGATACATCAAAGATGCAAATGTTCTTGTGATTGATAGTGTTCTATTGTAGGTTTGTGGAGCACTATGTGTGAGAGTGCAGAATGGAAGAAGGAACTCGAACACAGAGAAAGAAGACAACAAGAATATGAAGGAAGAAAGAAATCCGCGCTGACTGAAGTAAATGCTGAATACAAACAGATGGACTGATCTATCCCCACACGCAGCCCAAGGTATCAATGAGGGCACCTGTGACATTAATGTGACATTAAAAGTGACATTTAATGTAACGTTAAGGTCACAAATATTGAATGTGACATTAAAGTGACATTTAATGTGACATTAAGGTAAATCTAGGGGAACATGTACGAGAATGACCGTCCGGGCTCTTGGGTGCCCGAACGGGGCTAAGGGGAGCCTAGAGAGTAAGAGAGTCCAAGAATAGTAGGACTCACCAAAAGTGGACGGCTGGCAGAGGAAACGGGGAGAGAGGAGCCAGCACTTATCTAGGCGAGGTTGGGAGGAGAAACGGACTCGTGCTCACATAGGAGAACTATTCTTCTTCAGGCTTCATCGTTTTCTGTCTTTTCCTAAGTCATCTTTTGGCACCCCTAAGGATACATCAAAGATGACAATGTTCTTGTGATTGATAGTGTTCTATTGTAGGTTTGTGGAGCACACTATGTGAGAGTGCATAATGTAAGAAGGAACTCGAACACAGAGAAAGAAGACAACAAGAAGATGAAGGAAGAAAGAAATCCGCGCTGATTGAAGTAAATGCTGAATACAAACAGATGGACTGATCGATCCCCACATGCATCCCAAGGCATCAATGAGGGCACCAGATCTAGCCTGAAACGATGATGACAGCAGCAACACAAGAGATGGAGGAGTGTGATTGTAGTTGGAGAAGTAGCTTGCTATAAAGATGATGGCTAAAGTGTGGGAGGGGGGCAGCTATAAATATTTGGAAATCCTCAGAACTAGTTGACCAACAAAGCAAATAGGGGCCAAAATATGGTTGACTTGTTGCAAACAAAGAATAGAAATGCATTGAAAAAAACCATAAATAATGCCATGGCAGTTTGGACAGTGTGTGATTGACAAGAGATGAAATTCGACTGATAGGTGTAAGAACTGGGCCTAAAATAGGAGAAATGCATACTAAAATACTAGAGCTCCCATGTCTCTAGCAGACTCTAACAGGAGCTCACAACTAGGAGATGACAAATTGACAACATTGAAAGTGACAAGCTAAAACCTCTTAGATCTTGGGAGTGTCTGGAGACCCAATACTCTTATGTGATGAAGTATAGAAGCCTTGGATAAAGGCTTTGTGAAGAGATTCACTACATTGTCCTTAATAGGACAATAGACCACCACTAACTTGGAATACATGATCCGCCCTTGAACATAGTGGTACTAAACCTTGATGTGCTTTGTGCGTGCATGAAACATGGGGCTCTTTGCCAGAGTGAGGGCACTCTAGTTGTTCATGTGTAGCTTCGTAGGTCCTTTCTGTGGAAAGCCAATCTCTGCCAACAAATGACGGAGCCAAATTGCCTCCATAGCTATAGAACAAAGGGCACGATACTTAGCCTTTGTAGATGAAACAACCATAGTAGGCTACTTCTTATTGGTCCAAAAGATAGCTCTCGATCTAAGGAAAAAGCATAACTAGTAGTGAATCACCATGAGTCCACATCACTTGCCCAATTAGAGTCACTCCATCGTGAAAGAGTAGTCCCCTCTTTATACATGATCCTGTAGGATTGAGTCCCTTGTAGGTAGTGCAGAACGTGCGAGGTGGTTCGCGAGTGAGCCAGAGTAGGAATTTTTATGAAAGAAGACAACAAAGCCACCACAAAAGAGATTTTTGACCAATATGGATCAGCTAGATTAAAGAGCCGACGAGGCACTTGTAATGGGTAGCATCACTAAGTGAATCTCCTATTGCTAAAATGTACTTTGGGTCTATGGGGCATGAAATAGAACAACACTTGGCCATGTGAAACTTTGAAAGAAGCTCGGAGATGTACTTGTACTGGGAGATAACAATGCCTCGTGCCATGTGATAGATATTCAATTCAATGAAGAAGTGTAGGATCCCAAGATTTGTCATGTTAAACTCTCAGTCCAATCTCTCTCAGGTACGACCTATCTCCTATGTCACGCTTCCTATAATGATGAGGTCATCAACATACAAGATGACCAAGATGCACATGTTCTCCATAACCTTATAATGAAGGTTGGGTCATGATTCGATCGATGGAAGCCACTATCCAAGAAAAATTGATCAATTTTTTGATACCAAGCTCGAGGAGCTTGCTTTAGGCCATAAAGGACCTTTTGCAACTTGTAAACATGGTTCTCCTTTCCCTGCACAAGAAAACTAGGAGGTTGGGAGACATAGATCTCCTCTTCCAAGACGCTAGTTAGAGAGGCTGACTTCACATCCATCTAATAAACAGGCTAATATGATGGGCGCCTAAAGCCAAAATAGCTTGAATAGTGGACATCCAAGTTGTTGGTACGAAAGTCTCAAAGTAATCTAAACTTGCCCTATGAGAAAATCCCTTGGCAACAAGCCATGCCTTGTGCTTGTCCAAGGTTTCATACGCAAGATACTTGGTCTTGAAGACCCACTTCACACCAATCACCTTTTGCTTCTTTGGAAGGGGAACCAACTCCCAAGTTAGGTTCCGCTTGATAGAATCGAGCTTAGCTTGCATAGCACTGTGCCAAACATCTTGTGCAAGAGCCTCATCAACTGTAGTAGGCTCATGGTCTTGAAGAATCTGAGACACAAAAGCATAGTTTATGTTGAGTAAAATATCCCGCCAGGCTTGTAACCTGGTTGACTTGCGTGGGCCAAGAGGCGTCTCAAGGAATTGTGAAATCCTTGAATCTTGCAGGAGCTCTCAGAAGCCTCCACTACTTCTAAAGCATATGTCTGTGGAAGGGACTCCCTCTCTCTAAGAGAAGGTGGATGTGTCACGAGGACATGTATTTTTGAAACCTCACTTAACATGTGGACTAATTTTTAATCATATGATTAAGTAAATGATGCACATGTGAGGTGCAACTGGGGTTAAAGTAAATTTATGAGCTTGGGATCCGAAGAAATCACGGGATGTCAAAGGCAAAAGTTGCTATAATTTATGCCGCACAGGTACTTGGTGGTATCTGGTGCTAGTTGTTGGCCTAGGTCATCCATTTGGTCATAAGTGTCAGTTGGTGACACTAGAGAAGTGGTGTTTAATGGTACCTAACGCCAATCTGATGGTCAAAGATGACGCAGAGACACTCGGGAATGGAAGTTGCCCAGTCAATTTAATTATTGGCCAGTCAGATTATTTTTCAAGGCACGAAATAATTATTAGATTAAATTTCAGTATTTTAAGGCTGAAAATTAATATTTAATTATAAAAAATATTGAAAAAACCATTTGGGAAGATTGCCACTTGCGAAAAATGCCTAACAAGATTGAAAAACGTCTTTAGAGGCTGGAGAGAGGCATTTCTATAAATTCAGCCTGCAAGAGAGAGGGAGGAGAGGTTGCTGGTCTGATTTGCAGCCATTGGAGGACTTTTGAGGCAACAAGGGGCAAAAGAAGACCAATCAACAGCAGGAGACAACATCTTCAGGCGGTTGAGGCAGGGCAGCAGCAGTAAAAGACTGATTTTCTTCAGTAAATGACTGATTTTCTTCAGTTCTTTGCATCTATATGCTGTTGTGGCAGGGCAATAGTTGCACTTGATTGATTTTCAGTCATTCTTCGCGACAAAACTCTGAATTTTCTCTCTCTACAGGTTTCCCTCTCATCTCCAACCATTTCACAGCCTTGCTTCGAAGATCTCAGCATTTGGACCCTTGGAGGCTGAGAAATTGCAAATTTCTCTGCTGTAAACCCTAATTTACAGCAGAGATTAGGGTTTAGCAGTAGCCTTGGGAAGCGTGCCAGTAATTGGAAGCTCCAAGACTTGGATTCAACAAGGTTGAAGGTGAATTTCAGCCGAATTCAGGTGGAGGACTAGCCAGCCATTGAATTTGGGGCATTTCCATTGTCTATGAAGTGGTTGAAGGCCAATTGAGTGCCGGAATCAAGGGGAGAAATAGATTGAAGACTCGTTGGTCACTTTGGACAGCAAGGGAAGTTGAAATACCGAAAGGGATTCTCCCATTGTAAGTCGACTTTTTCTTCAATAAAGCTAGAGAAATACCGAAAAGGGCACCAATTTTGGGGCCAATCGGGTGTCCATTGTCCAAGATCAGTAGGTAAATTTGTATTTTCAGATTTGCATTTATTGTTTGCTGCTGTAATTAAGTTGTAATCAAGGATTTACCACCCTATTCGAAAAGGAAGGCTGGTTTCAGGATCCTTCTCACTCGATGAAGAGAGCTCCCCCTTTGATGGCTCAATCCCCCCTTGAGGAAACCTGAGGAGATGGGAAGGGGTAGGAATACTCGATAATGAAGTAGTCGATGAAGGAGCCAAAAAGGGTGGAAGGGGAGAGAGTGTGGGAGAAGGAGGGGGAGGAGTTGCAGACGAAGAAGGGGTACCAAGGGGTAACCTGCAAGGAAGGGTAGGGGCTGATTGTGTGTGTGGGGGGGTAAGTTGAAGATGAAGAATGACATATAATAGAAGAACCATCGATAGGCTCCTCGGAGGCTAAAGCCTCATCAAAGATCACATCCTTGCTCACCTCAATCTTTCGAGTTGTTGAGTTGATAGCCCTTTGTGATGATACTATAAGCAACAAAGATAAGCTTCTTTGACTTAGAATCAAGTTTGCTCCGTCGTTTCTTCTTGTCCACATTTATATATTTCTCATATTCAAAGATGCAAAAGTGGGAAACAGAAGGCTTCTTCCCAAAGAAAGGCTGCTGAAGTAGATGATCTATTGTGGATATGAACCGTAGTATCTACAACCTCACTCCATAAGGAATGGGAAAGACCCCTGTGCTCCAACATCGATCGGGCTATCTCAAGCATGGTCAGATTGGCATGCTCTACCAAACCATTTTCAAATGGTGTGTTTGGATATGAATATAATACCTTGATCCCTCTAAAACTTAGAAAAGAGGTTAGAAAAAAACTATTTGCCTTGATTAGCTTGAATACCATGAACTTTGAAGGAGGTTTGCTTCTCTGCAGATATCTTTCATTCATAGAAACAAGAGTACGCCTTGCTCTTGTACTCCAACAAATAGGGCCATAAGCCTGTCAAATGGCATCAAGATTCAAATGTCCATAATGAGCATGCCAAAGCAGTTCAAGCTCGTGTGAAGATTGTGCAACAAGGATTGTAAGTATGAAGACTCCACCCTCTTGGAAACTTGTCCCAAGTTAGTCTATGCATAGGGACTGAAGAATTGTCACCAATGGTGACGGAATCCCCTTTGGACCGCATATCTTGAAGCCAATATTGTGAGTAAGTCATGTGGGAAGATGCCCCACTATCCATGAGCTAAGGTTTCTCCTCAGAAGAAGCAAGAGTCGTATCTCCACCTCAAACAAGTGTGCAAAGATGGATTCAGTGGGAGTGGGGGTAGCCTTTGAATCCTTGGACCTCCCTTTAGGCTTTAAATGGGGGTACTTTTGCCAACACTTCTCCTTAGGATGAGTGTCTTTCCCACAACATTAGTACTTGGGCTTTTTCTTCTTCTCATCCTTGGAGTCACCCTTCTTGTCCTCTTGTTTCTTAGCCTGTGCCTTTCACTTCTTCTACTCGCCCCCAAACTCCAGTACCTACAGTACAAGCCTTCGTGGTGCCGCATCACTAGTTCCCACCTCTTTTAGACGCTCATCATGTTCCAAGACAAGCGATGAAAGCTCCTCCCAAAGAAGAGTATCTCGGGTCCTTGAAGTCAGAAGGCTAGTATAGAAGATATCGTATTGAGGAGATGGTAGTTAGTCGGTAGAATCATAGCCATATCCTTCAAAGATATCATTCTCTCGAGGGTTGCAAGCTTGTCTCGTATATCCTCAAGTTTGTTGATGTGATCCTCCATGGAGGAGAGTCATTAACATTGAGCATTTGAAGCTTCTTCTCCAAGGAGTTCCTATGGGTTATCGTCTTCTAATGGTAAGGAGAGGCAAGCTTCTTCCACACCTTCGTTGTAATCTTCAATTTGTGAACATTAACCAAGATAGAATCCTATAAACTCATAAAGAGAAAGGATTAGACTCTATAGTTAAGTTGATCCCAAAGGGCTACATGAACCATCGACGACCCATGTGCGGGGTCTTCCATGAGCTAGGGAACAAGGGGAGAAATAAACTCCCAAATGTTGAAGGAATTGAGAATACACTCCACCTTGCATAACTATAGAGAATAGTTGGAACCATCCAGCTTATCTTCTTTGGGCAAAGAAGGAAGTATGAGCACCTATATATTGGGTGCCATGTAAGGCATTTTCAGGGTGGTAGACTGTGGCTTATGAGAAACATGGAGGGAGGGAAGAAGAGAGGGGCGCTCTGAACGGGGAGTCCACACATGGGACTCAGACCTCTGATAATCTCGTCGTCGCTCAGAAGAATGATGAGAGATCTCATCCTTTGAGTCAATATAGTCGAAAAACTGGTATTGAGATATCTTCAAGAACTTGCAATCTCCCCAAAATCGCAGTTGACGATCAAACAACATGAAAACAAGAGGAATTAGTTGTTGGTTGCAACTTGATCTTGTCACTTGCACCCGGAAGCTGTCGCTTGTACCCAAAAAGCTGTTGCCTACAACCAGAGATTGTTGCCAACAACAAATGGACATTAGAAAGACAGGAAAATCTACGTTTTGTAGCCAAAGGCAATCGCATGGCTAGAAAGGCTGTTGCTTAGGAAGCAGTGGAGTGCAGTCACCTAGTGCCTAGAAGGCTGCATTTGCAGCAAATGCAAATCTGGTGACAGTTGTTGGACAGTTCAAGATGGTCTTCGCGATGAAAAGCTCCTCTGTGATCTCTTGTTAGGTGATGATACCATGTGAGAGTGCGTAACAGAAGAATGAACTTGAACACAGAGAAAGAAGAGAGTAGGAAGATAAAGGAAGAAAAATATCTGCGCGTACTGAAATAATGTTAGAGATCAGATCGCTGTGCAGCAGTCGGACTGCACAGTCGGACTGCCACGTGGCAGTCCGACCTGTACAGTCAGTCGGCTGCATTTAATGCAGCCGACGGGGTATTTTCTGGCGCCCCAGTTCAGGCAGTTTTTCGACTATTTATAGTCGATTTTTCCAGCAGTCTGGTCACTCTTCTCTGTCGCAGATTACAGACCGGTGCCGTGCAGATTTCTGTCTCTGTTCACAGATTTCAGACAGCAGACAGTGCAGACTGTAGCAGACTTCGAGGTGGACAGTAGGTCGCATCGTCGAGGTGGAGACACGCAGTCCAGTGCACTGCGCCCGTGTATATCTTTGTATTCAGCAGATCTTCATCGTCCACTGTCTCTTTCTCTCCCTTCTCTCTCTGCGTTCTCTCTCTCTCAGTCCTACGCTTCCGCACCGCTGCACTCTGACATGGTATCAGAGCAGTGTTTGAGGGCTGACTGAGCGCAGAATCAACCTGAAGTGGAGTTTCCATCGTGACACAAATTTGCGTTTTTTGCGTTTAAGGGCAGACAGGAGGGCTGCGCCTTGGAACAAGGCTGAAACGAGTGTGGGCGCACAGGAAAGGAGTACAGGTGGTGGATTTGCTGCTGTTTACTGCTGTTTGACATGGAGGAAGTTTAAGTTTTCCACCTAAAAGTGCAGGTTTTGCTTTTTCATTGCCTCCGGCGGGTGAAGAAGCTTTGGGACGCAGAAGAGCCTTAGCAGGCTGAGTTTACCCAGTCAGAGGGGGCTGCTTTTGCGTTTGAGAAGGCATTGCAGGTGAAGATGTCTACAGAGATGGACTTGGAATTCCAGGCGATAATGGACCGGAAGGTGCCTGTCTTACCGGCTCTTCCTACAGATCAGAAGCTCGACGGCGACAACTACCGCATTTGGCGCGTTATGATGTTGGCCATCCTGGAGTCCTATGATCTGGCAGAGTTGGTACAGGAGGATATTGACCGGCCTTCGGTAAGAGATGAGTCCAAACTCTCTTCCGATGCTCGTACGGAGTTGGCCAGGGCCCAGTCTCATTGGGACAAACTGAATGCCAGGATTCGATCCTTTCTCTTTCTATCATGCACTACAGCCGTGATCGCTCACATCGAGTACTTGACGGTGGCTCATGAGATATGGCTGGAGCTTGATCAAATGTACAATCGGATGACCCTGATGAAGAGGGTTTCTTTGGAGGTACAGATGCGGACCTTGTCCGTAAATAAGTCTTCTTCGCTAAGGGAACACATTAACAAGCTAAGGCAGCTACAGATGCAGGTTCAGAATGCGGGGAAGCCGATTTCCTCCGAAGACATGGCGATTACACTATTGTCCCAGTTGCCGCCACGATTCGGTACATTTTACTCTGCCCTTATTGCTTCGGGGCGAGAGTCTACTCTTCGCTGGGAAGAGTTGGTTCCTATGGTCTTGGACCAAGAGGAACAGTTAAAGGGACAGAATGCTTCCAAGACGGAGGCGTTGATAGGTCAAGCCTCTCAGAAGAAGGGGAAGGACCAAAAGAAGAAGAAGGGGGATAACAAGTCCAAGAAGGACAAGGACAAAGACTCCACATGTCATATTTGTGGAAAGACTGGCCATTGGAAGAAGGATTGCCCTGACAAAGACACGAAGGACACCAAGAAGAAGGATACCAAGGATTCTGGAGCGGTGGCTGTACCCTCATCAGCTGCATTTCTACATCTAGTTGTCATTGAGGACGCTTCACCAAATGCTTCTGATGCTGCGATGACGGCTCCCCAAGCTCGAGAGTGGATTGTTGATAGTGGTGCCTCACGGCACATGACTCCTTCATCAGATGGTGTTGCCCAGCTGCGACCTTCGCGTGGGCAGGTTCTCATTTGAGACAGCTCTTCAGTTTCTATTGCAGGTCGGGGTAAGATGCAGCTTATTCCGGATGGACGAGGTGGCACCCATACCTCAGAGGTTTTGCATGTACGAGGATTAGGGTACCATCTCTTTTCAGTTCATAAGATTTGCTCCTTTCAGTTCATAGGCTTCTCTTTGAGGAGAACCGATCAGGCCGGAAGTTGAAGACCTTGCGATCCGACAAGGGAGGTGAATTTGTGTCTAATGAATTTGCTCGGTTTTGTGCAGATAGAGGAATTCACCAAGAGTTTGCCAATACCAATACTCCTCAAGAAAATGGTATTCTAGAACGGAAGAACCGCAGTGTGATCGAGATGGTGCGCACCATGATGGAGCACCGACAGACCCCTTAGGTTCTGTGGGCCGAGGCTGTGGCTACTGCAGTCCACATTCTTAATCGATCCCCTACTTCGGCCGTGGAAGGGATGACTCCATTTGAGGCTTATTTTGGGACGAAGCCAGATGTTTCTTACTTTTGAGTCTTTGGGTGTGATGCCTATGTTCACATTCCCAAGGCTCACCGTGATAAATTTGAAGCGGCTTCCCGAAAACAGGTATTTGTTGGCTACAGCTCCCAGTCCCAAGGCTACCGACTGTATGATCCCGTCAAGCGGGATGTATATACTAGCTGTGATGTGCGGTTTGTAGAGGTTCCGGCTACTTCAACGGGTGAGGAGCATCCCGTTCTTGGAGATCCAGGGGAGAGTTGGGCTCCTTCTACAGTTCCACTGAAGCCCGTGCCTTTTGATTATGATTCTGTTTCTGACACAGAGTCTACTGTTCCACCGGACCCTTCTGAGGAGTTACCCCCGGTGGACATTCGAGAGTCTTCTGCTTATGGAGAACGCCGAGGGGAGGTTCGGCCTCCTCCTTGCTGGGCCCGTGACACACTCCGTGATTCAGGGATCGAGGGGGTTCCTGAGGAGTGGGGACCGCAGGATGGTCCGCGGCGGTCACGGAGGCACCAAGCGTATTCTTCGGAGCTTGTTTGCTCCAATTATTGTTTGATGTCCCGTGTTATGCAGGACCGAGAGCCCACCTCTGTGAAGGAGGTTTTACAGTCCGCCCCATGGAAGAAAGCTATGGAAGCTGAGTTGGAGGCTATTGAGAGGAATGGCACTTGGTCACTTGTGCCACGCCCCCCGAAGAAGAAGGTGATTGGAGTCAAGTGGGTCTTCAAGACCAAATATCTCAGTGATGGTACTTTGGATAAGCACAAGGCTCGCCTTGTTGCTAAGGGTTTTGCCCAGCGCCCAGGGATTGACTGTCATG
Organism: Lygodium microphyllum; assembly: GCF_053477565.2. Classification (NCBI taxonomy): domain Eukaryota; kingdom Viridiplantae; phylum Streptophyta; class Polypodiopsida; order Schizaeales; family Lygodiaceae; genus Lygodium; species Lygodium microphyllum. The sequence continues at coordinate 51,727,751 of NC_141142.1, forward strand.
ACACCTTTGCCCCCACAGCTCGTATGGCAACCATTAGAGCTGTTCTTGCTTTGGCTGGCCATAGGAGATGGCCTGTTTATCAATTGGATGTGAAGTCGGCCTTCCTGAATGGTGATTTGAAGGAGGAGATCTACCTTGAGCAGCCTCTTGGCTTTGGTTCTTCAGATGGGAAAGTCTACAGGTTGAAGAAGGCCCTGTATGGCCTCAAGCAGGCCCCGCGAGCTTGGAACGAGAAGATTGATTCGTTCCTCCAGTCTCAGTTGGGATATCGGCGGTCCAAGGCCGATCCGCAGCTGTATGTTCACACTTCCGAGGATGGTTGTGTGCTGTTTGTATTATATGTTGATGATTTGATTGTCACAGGTGATGATGCACAGCAGGTCCAGGAGACAAAGTCAGCTTTACATCGGACGTTCGAGATGACGGATTTGGGGCTACTCCATTTCTTTTTTGGCCATGAGATTTATCAGTCTCAGAGGGGGATTTTTCTCTCCCAACAGAGATATGTTCAGGAGCTCTTGGTGTCTTTTGAGATGGAAAATTGTCGGGCCCTCTCTACCCCTATGGATCCGAACTGGAAGGCCACTTCCCATTCAGCTTCTCCTTTGGCGGATGCGTCCCGCTATCGACAGTTGATAGGGTCCTTGATTTGGCTTCTCAACACCAGGGTTGATCTATGTTTTGCTGTTGGGCTCTTGGCAGGGTTCATGAGTGAACCTAAGACGGTGCATTGGCAGGCTGCTCAGAGGATACTTCGGTATCTAAGGGGGACGTCTGATTTGGGGATTCATTACCCCGCAGGGACAGATGGGTCAGATCTTGTACTTGCAGGTTGGAGCGACTCGGATTGGGCCGGTGACGTGGACCACAGACGGTCTACAACAGGTTACTGCTTTACTTTGGGTGCAGGTGTTATTTCATGGAGTAGCAAGAAGCAACCCATGGTAGCCCTTTCGTCTACTGAGGCGGAGTATCGGGCCGCGTCTTCCACCACATGCGAGGTTGTGTGGCTTCGGAGATTGTTGGAGGAGCTTGGGTGCCCCCAGACTCGTCCTACATTGCTGCGATGTGACAATGAGAGTTGCATTGCCTTGGCAAGGAACCCTGTTTTTCATGCCCGGACGAAGCACATTGAGATCCAGTACCACTTCATCCGAGAAAAGCTTCTGGATGAGACCATCACTGTGGAGTATTGCAAGACGGAGGACAATCTTGCGGATTTGTTTACGAAGGCGCTTCCTCAGGCTCTACTTCGGCAACATTCCAGATCCCTCAGGCTTCTGCCCTGCCCAGGCTCTGAGAGGGGGTGTTAGAGATCAGATCGCTGTGCAGCAGTCGGACTGCCACGTGGCAGTCCGACCTGTACAGTCAGTCGGCTGCATTTAATGCAGCCGACAGGGTATTTTCTGGCGCCCCAGTTCAGGCAGTTTTTCGACTATTTATAGTCGATTTTTCCAGCAGTCTGGTCACTCTTCTCTGTCGCAGATTACAGACCGGTGCCATGCAGATTTCTGTCTCTGTTCACAGATTTCAGACAGCAGACAGTGCAGACTGCAGCAGACTTCGAGGTGGACAGCAGGTCGCATCGTCGAGGTGGAGACACGCAGTCCAGCGCATTGTGCCCGTGTATATCTTTGTATTCAGCATTCTATATACAGCAGATCTTCATCGCCCACTGTCTCTTTCTCTCCCTTCTCTCTCTGCGTTCTCTCTCTCTCAGTCCTACGCTTCCGCACCGCTGCACTCTGACAAATAAATGCTGAATACAAAAGATGGACTGAGCAGTCCCTACACGCAGCTCAAGGTGTTAGTGAGGGCATCTGGCTTGAAATGATGATAGTATAGCAGCAGCATTGGCCACGGAGGAGTGTGCCTGCAATCGGAGGAGCAACCTGCAAAACAAAAGATGATGGCTAGAGTGTGGTAGGGGGCAGCTATAAATAGTTGGAAACCCCCAAAGCTGGCCAACCAGCAAATAGGGGCCAAATTTCAAAATGGCCGACGTGCTATAAACAAAAAATAGGGCTGCAATAAATGTAGTTCGATTGATGAGAAAAAAAAAGCCATAAATAATGTCATGGCAATCTTGACAGTGTGAGACTCACAAGAGATAAAATCCAACTAACAAGCATAAGAACTGGGCCTAAAATAGGAGAAATGCTTACTAAAATGCCAGAGCTCCCATGTCTCTGTCAGATTGTGACGGGAGCTCTTAATCAGGAGTTGATAGACTAACAAGACTAAAAGTGACAAGCTAATGCTATGCTAGTGATGTTGCCTCTTATAGATGCACAAAGACATGAGCTCCAATGGACCTAGGTATGGGAGATGGGTCATGCTTACAAGGAGGTGAATGCTATCTACTCTTCAAATCGTATGTCGATGATGTTGAATTTTGCTATGAAGGTCAAAAACTCAAGGCATCTAAGTAAAATTATTCCACCTAAGACAAAGAACTGTTGGCCATTGCACATGCCTTAGAGAAGTGGAAACACTGTTTGATTGGACAAAATTTTTGTATCAACAAACTACTCACTCATAGTAGGATGTGACTCCTCGATGGTTGTGTCGGTGGCAATTCTTGTCTCAATTTAGTTCCGAGATTTGGTATGTGCGCGGGAAGGAGAATAGAGTATTGGATGCATTAAGCCATCGTTTGATGATTGGAAGAGTGCTGAGCCGTTTTTGGGTTGGTTGCACATCTCATCTTTATTGATAAGAATGGATTGATGGCTATTGTTGGGAATTACCATGATCATCATGGAGGATCGAGGATTAGCAATTGCATAATCTTCTCCTTTTGTTTGTGTCGAGTTGAGTAGCATATAGCTAGTGTGTGCTAGAGTGCATGCAAGATTGAGGTGAGCTAGAGTGTTTGTGGCTTGATTGAGGTAAAGATTGTTCAAGATAGGTGGAGTTTGAGTGAAGAGCTGTCTTAGATAGGACAACTTAGTGGTGATCAAGATTCAAGGATCTCTTTACCAAAAGTGGGTGCAATGGTGGAAGTGTGAGAATATGCTGTGATAGATTGCACAACGTGACAGAATAAAGAGACTACAAAGAAAAGAATGAGCGCTGCAAAAGGACGCAAACAAAGAATGCTTGGCAAGTGAAATCTATATACCAAGAGAAAAGATACTACAAGGCAACAATAGTCACCAACTGAGTATGCTTTGGCATTGGCTCCCTCTCTCCAACAAGACTTGCAAGTATCAAGAGGATGGAGCAATGGCCAATAAATAGGCCATCAGGCTGAAAAAGTAGGCAAGCTAAAAAAAGAATAAATAATAAGGTTGGCCAACAATAAATGCCTAGTTAGCCACAATAAACTAGGTGCCAGTTGATCAATACTCAAAAATAATGTGCCCAACCTATTGCTCATGCACACAGTCACACATGAACGAACTAATGTGCTAATATCCTCATTCAATCATGGGTGATTTGGTACAACACAATATATAATGATAATGAGTTATCATAGTACATACACCAATGACCATTAGAATAGGACCATGGGTACCCAAGTAATGGGGGTTGATTAAGCCACCACCAAAGTGCCTTGGAGAGAACCTAATGTTAATGTCCATTGGACCAACTCGTGAAAATATAAAGGAGTTATAGCTGCTCTCTATGTTTGTTAATAATGTATCTCCAGTAAAACATGTGACCATCCTATTAGTAATGCCTTTGAGCATACATGACCAAGGATTCCTCAAACCGCCAAAGTGTGCCCTCATGTGATCAGACTAAGGGAAAATCCCGCTCTTTTAAGTAACAACTCACCATGAACTTGGATGTCAATCAAATATGTTAGACTTTGGTCAATACAAAAGGGAAGCACCTCTTTGGGTCCTTTGCACCTATATACTTGCATAGATGAGGCCAGATTGCCCCACCTCTCCACTTTTTCATACTTCCTCTTTGGCATTGGAGAGTTGTGAGGGATAATCATGGCACGAGCACTGGAAAGCAACAGAGGGAGGGACAAACATGCCCTTTCCCCTTTTTGAAGAGACCCTTTCCATGTCACCATGTCATGGGTTTTGCATTGGCTAGAGGATTTGAATCAAAGTTGGAGTCAAAGTTGAAGAAGGATGATGACTTGTGAGAAGAGTTGGTATCTTCCTCCTCCTTTTTCTCCTCCTTTCACGATGCTGCTAGTTCCTTGCAATCCTTATGTAAATGTTTCTTATTACCACCGTGATAACATTGGGCCTTCGGCTTCTTTCTCTTGTCATACCCTTGGAAAGTTGCAAAAGTCTCCACATGGCCACTATACTAAGATGGAAGCCTCCCTTGTAACCTCATGAATGCCTCATGCCCAAGCAACATAGAGAACATATGTGTAAAGCTCAATGATCTCAATGATGTCTAGGCCCGTAGAGCATTGGCTATCCATCTTGGAGGGAGCTTATAGATGATGGTCCTAGTAGATGAGCCTTTGAAAGGGAAATTGAATTGCTTCCTCGTAGTTGTCGCGATCCCAATCATTTGGAAGAGGAATCGAGGCGGAATAATTCTTAAACTTTGTACCACAGGCGCTGCTGCACAAGCCAAGCTTTCGTAATGGCACTTCACGCGAGACAATTAGGACTGTGGAGTTCATCATTAGTGGAACAACATGGAAGTTCCATTGGAGAGGATAAGAAGTGAAGATAAAGAAAAGGGGGAGAGAGAGAGAGAGAGAGAGAGAGAGAGAGAGAGAGAGAGAGAGAGAGAGCGCTGGCATATGGCAATTTCCTTTGCGTCTTTGCCATGACTTTTGTAACTCTTTTGTAGTTTGGTACTGGGCCTTTACACATGATGGCTTAGCGTCATTGTGTATCTTGTAATCAAGTAAACTTGTACCTTTTTTTCGTAATTAATACAATTACCTTTTACGAAAAGAGAGAGAGAGAGAGAGAGAGAGTTCAGCTGAAACACAGCACGAATTGCATGGTTAGGAGTTCAAACATAGTGAAGAGGACATCTGATCACAAAATGACCGCTGCGAAAGCGGAAATCCTGATCAAACACAGCGGGAAAAGGATCAATCTCAAATATTATAGCTAGTGGATAGTGGGAAAGGCTTGGAAACACAGTCACCCAGCCTACAAAAGAAAATCAAAACACAGGCTGCTGTTGTGAAAATGCAGATGTCAAAATGCTTGGAAACATGCTGATTTTGGTCAAGAACAGGTCGCTTGGCAGCAGCAGACTTGAGAAGGTGGATCAGCAATGGAATAATGTGAGGGCAAGCTGGGAGCATCAGAAAACAATGCCAAGATCTTGAACATGAACATGTGATACCATGTCAGAAGTCGGTGCAGTGATGGAAATGTGAGGATGTGCTGTAATGGACTGCACAACCATAGTTTTTCCATACGTGAATCAAATGTCAAACGCAAACGCGTATGAAAGTATGAAATGAGTATGATTCAGACCCTAGACCTGAATCATACGTGACCCTAATTTTTTAACATATTCTTAACAAAATATGAGAAAAATACACAACTTTAAGATATGATAAACATTCAAAATAAAAGAACAATGCACAATTCTTGAACTTAAAAGACTGAGACTCGAGAGTTTGAGTCAATATAGAAGGATTCATGATTCATCATTTAACTTTCAAAGAAATGACATGATACATGATACATCTGTCTCATCCAGATTCAAGCCAAGTTGCCCAATGCCAACTGCATAGTAGACTAAAAACTGAAAGGGAACAACCAAAAGCAAAACTGAAAACTGCATAATAGAGTCACATCATATATCATGATTCATGATTCATCTGTCATCAACTAATCTACTCATCATCTTCTTCATTCTCAAGAGTGCAGTCCTCCTCCTCCTTCTCCTCCTGCTGCTCATCATCATCATCATCATCATCATCATCATCATCATCGTCATCATCATCATCCTCCTCCCTCTGATGAGGACCAAGAGAACTAGAGCCAGGAGCATCACTAGTGCTTGCCTCCCTCTGTGGCACTGGCAATGAGGCTATGATGTCCTCTTCATCTCGTATTTGCTGCAATGCAATGCAAGCAATCTATCATCATTCTTCTCCTTGTTAAGCATGTCCAATGTAACCTCAATCTTTTCATAGCCCGATTCCTTAATTTTATTGATAAGACGAAGGTTTGTATGAATATATACAAGCTGCTCAGTACATTTTGGAAGCAATTTATTCCTTCTCTTTGTTTGAATCAGTGAAAATGTGCTCCAATTTCTCTCACACGGAGAGGCACAAGATCCTTGTGAGAGTATTCTTAAAGCCAATTGCTGCAATCTAGATACGCATGGGCCAAATGTCTTCCACCATTTCACACCTTGATGCATTCTTTTCTCATCTCTTGCAAGTGGCCGAGAAAATGCACTTGATTCCGACTTGTACATGTCAAGCTCATCACATCGAACATCCTGCATATCCACATCATATTTTGTGTACCTCTCTATCACTGTCATCCATCCTTCATGCATCTCCTTATTGCTATTAGGATTCTTGGCTCTCCAAACAGGATGCAAAACAAAGGCTGCAGCATGTAAGGGTGAGTGCATCATATCCCATCTGTCAACACAAAGACCTTTGATTTCTTGCACCCTAGACTCAGTCACTCCTTCCAAGGAATCCATTTTCTCTATCATCCGATGTGTCATCTCATACAAAAGCCCCATCGTGGCCCCTTCTCTATCAGCAAGACAAAGGATTTTAAGAATGGGTGCACAAATCTTAACGATCATCTTGGCATCATTCCAAAAACATGCACCCAAAACAATCTCAGCTACCATTCCCTTTACTGTACGTGAAGCTTTCTTCCTTTCCCAGGCATCACTAACAACCATACGCTGTAAACCATTGTAGCATCTCTCATCTAACAAGTTCACTAACATGATAAACATGTAAGCAAACCGTGTGGTCGATGGCTTCAATAGTTCTTTTTGACTGAATCGCTATTAGGATTCTTGGCTCTCCAAACAGGATGCAAAACAAAGGTTGCAGCATGTAAGGGTGAGTGCATCATATCCCATCTGTCAATACAAAGACCTTTGATTTCTTGCATCCTAGACTCAGTCACTCCTTCCAAGGAATCCATTTTCTCTATCATCCGATCTGTCATCTCATACAAAAGCCCCATCGTGGCCCCTTCTCTATCAACAAGACAGAGAATTTTAAGAATGGGTGCACAAATCTTAACGATCATTTTGGCATCATTCCAAAAACATGCACCCAAAACAATCTCAGCTACTTCTATTCCCTTTACTGTACGTGAAGCTTTCTTCCTTACCCAGGCATCACTAACAACCATACGCCGTACACCATTGTAGCATCTCTCATCTAACAAGTTCACTAACATGATAAACATGTAAGCAAACCGTGTGGTCGATGGCTTCAATAGTTCTTTTTGACTGAATTGGCGATACAATGCCAATATTGTATGCTTGCATGTAACAAATGTGACAACTTTATTTGCTTTAGCCAACACAAGGGCAATCCAAGCAAGCTTCCCAATATCTTCTAACAGAAGATCCAAGCAATTGCATGTACATCTAGTAAAAAAAATGTTAGGCTACTCCTGCTCAATCAAATCACCTGCTCTCATGCAGTTAGCTGCATTGTCCATGCATACTTGCACCACATAATCTGGGCCAATATCAAGGATCACATCTTTCAAGATGCCAAAGATAAATTCCCCAGACTTGTATTCACCACTAGTATCAACAGCTTTTAAAAACACTGAACCATAAATAGATGTAGCCATAACATTTATAATAGGCCTACGCCTTGCATCTGACAATCCATCACAGACAATGCTGCATCCATATCTCTTCCACTTCTCCCTAATGTCAAGCAATTCACGGTCAATGCATTTAGCCTCTTCCACAAGGTCCTTCGTGCGTACACTGTTATACAAAGGTGGTTTGTAGCTTTGATCCACTTGCCCAATTGTCTTTACCATGCCAAGAAAATATGTGCTCTTTGCTTTCCAAAATGGAATATCCTCTGCATAGAAGAAGCGACGAACATCAATATCTGCCTCCTTTCTTGCTTGCAAATCCCATGCTTTTGCTAAAGCACCCTGTGATTTGGCCACTTTCTTTTTTTTGCTCACATGCTCTTGAGAGCTTGATTGTCCAGGCTGCCCAACAATAACACTTAGATCTACATTGCCAGAGCCATGCCCACTGACATGAGGAGCATCTTCCAAATGAGATACAATTGCATCAATGTTTGTTGTGGACCCTTGCCCTCCAACACCCACATGCAATCGACGACATATATCCTTTGCACTTTGTGGTGCAGCAGTGCATTTTTGCACACCAAGCACTGACAATCCCAAAATATGTGCTCTTATGCGTAGTGGGCCACCATCCCATGTGTGTCCACAATATTTGCATTTACATGTATTCTGCCCTTTTCCAACTGTTTTGACAACAGTAACATGATCCCATTCAGCTTTCCGCTTTCTTCCCATCTTCAAAAGTTAAAATCTGATACAAATTTAATGAAGACACGAGTGATAAGTCATGACATAATAGTAATTTTGTTGTGACCCATTGATCAGTCGACCAATCTGAATTCTGTAGTGCTCTGGAGTCTGGATTCTGGAGTTTGCACTATGCAGTCTTTGAACTTGAAGTTTAAACTTTGAAGGCTAAAGCCTGAAGGCTGAGAGAGAGAGAGAGAGAGAGAGAGAGAGAGAGAGAGAGAGAGAGAGAGAGAGAGAGAGAGAGAGAGAGAGAGAGAGAGAGAGAGAGAGAGAGAGAGAGAGAGAGAGAGCTCTCAGCTCAGAGCCTCAGAGACTCAGATAACCTCACACTGCACAGAACTTACAAACTGAGAGAGAGGCGTGTAATCTTCTCTTGAATCTTCAGACTTCAATGTTCCAACTTCCAAGTTCCAACTAGCTAGTGGCAACAACTTCAGTCTTCAAACTTCATATTCCAAAGGTTCAAAGTTCAAACTTCAGACTTTAGACTCCAAAGTTCAAACTTCAGAGTCCAGAGTCCAGACTTCGGGCTTCAGCTTTCAAATTTCAGAACTTAATTTTCAGCCATTGTGCAGTGACCAGTCACTGCACTGTGCACTGTGCACTGTAGTCCCAGGCTCTAGTCTCCAGGTCTGTTACCTCGAATCTCAATATTCAGCCTTTAGGTCTGTAGACTGTGAAGTTGTGAACAGTGAAGAGTTTGGATTCTGAAGACTCACTGCAGTCCGCACTGCTCAATGCTCACAGGTTGAAGCCTGAGAGAGAGAGAGAGAAAGAGAGAGAGAGAGAGAGAGAGAGAGAGAGAGAGAGAGAGAGATCTTACCTGATGATCAAGAAGTTTGGGGTAGCAGTATTTCCAAGTAGAGAGCTGTGTTTCCCACAGTTTGTGGAGTTCCTCAGGCTGAGTTCAGTCGTTTTCAGTCACGATTCCTCAGGAGTGTGTTTTAGACTGCTTGGATCCAGGGAAAGAGTCGGCAGATAAAGGTGACCACATTCTGTATGTTTTTGTGTAAAGTCGTTAATATTTTTTAATTAAAAAAAACGTCAAGTCTGATATGGGGTTTTCAGACGTCTATTTTTTAGACGTTTACAGACGTTAGAAAACAACTATGTGCACAACACAAGAGAAGAAAGAGATTGCAACAAAAGAATGAATATTGCAAAAGAGCTTAGAAGAAGAATGCTTGGGAAATGGAATCCATATACCGAGACGAGACCATAGTTGTTTTCAGACACGTCTGAAATGAATTTCAAACGTCCGTAAACGTCTAAAAACCCCATATTAGACTTGATGCTTTTTTTAATTAAAAAATGTTGACGACTTTACAAAAAGCATACAGAATGTGGTCGCCTTTATTTGCCGACTCTTTCCCTGGATCCAGGCAGTCTGAAACACACACTCCTGAGGAATCGTGACTGAAAACAACTGAACTCAGCCTGAGGAACTCCACAAACTGTGGGAAACACAGCTCTCTACTTGGAAATACTGGTGCCCCAAACTTTTTGATCATCAGGTAAGATCTCTCTCTCTCTCTCTCTCTCTCTCTCTCTCAGGCTTCAGCCTATGAGCACTGAGCAGTGCAGACTGCAGTGAGTCTTCAGAGTCCAGACTCTTCACTGTTCACAACTTCACAGTCTACAGACCTGAAGACTGAATATTGAGATTGGAGGTAACAGACCTGGAGGCTGGAGCCTGGGACTACAGTGCACAGTGCACATTGCAGTGACTGGTCACTGCACAGTGGCTGAAAATTAAGTTCTGAAATTTAAAAGCTGAAGCCTGAAGTTTGGACTTTGGACTCTGAAGTTTGAACTCTGGAGTCTGAAGTTTGAAGTTTGAACTTTGAACCTTTGGAATATGAAGTTTGAAGACTGAAGTTGTTGCCATTGGCCAGTTGGAACTTGGAAGTTGGAACATTGAAGTCTGAAGATTCAAGAGAAGATTACAGGCCTCTCTCTCAGTTTGTAAGTTCTGTGCAGTGTGAGGTTATTTGAGCCTCCGAGGCTCTGAGTTGAAAGCTCTCTCTCTCTCAGCCTTCACGCTCCAGCCTTCAAAGTTTAAACTTCAAGTTCAAAGACTGCATAGTGCAGACTCCAGGGCATTGCAGAATTCAGATTGGTGAATGGTCAGTGGGTCACAGCAAAATTACTATTATGTCATGACTTATCACTGGTGTCTTCATTAAATTTGTATCAGATTTTAACTTTTAAAGAGGGGAAGAAAGCGGAAAGTTGAATGGGATCATGTTACTGTTGTCAAAACAGTTGGAAAATGGCAGAATACATGTAAATGCAAATATTGTGGACACACTTGGGATGGTGGCCCACTACGCATAAGGGCATATATTTTGGGATTGTCAGGGCTTGGTGTGGAAAAATGCACTGCTGCACCACAAAATGCAAAGGATATATGTCATAGATTGCATGTGGGCGTTGGAGGGCAAGGATCCACAACAAACATTGATGCAATTGTATCTGATTTGGAAGATGCTCCTCATGTCAGTGGGCGTGGCTCTGGCAATGTAGATGTAAGTGTTATTGTTGGGCAGCCTGGACAATCAAGCTCTCAAGAGCATGTGAGCAAAAAAAAGAAAGTGGCCAAATCACAGGGTGCTTTAACAAAAGCATGGGATTTGCAAGCAAGAAAGGAGGCAGATATTGCTGTTCATCGCTTCTTCTATGCAGAGGATATTCCATTTTAGAAAGCAAAGAGCCCATATTTTCTTGGTATGCTTAAGGTAGTTGGGCAAGTGGGTCAGAGCTACAAACCACCTTCGTATAACAGTCTACGCACGAAGGACCTTGTGGAGGAGGTTAAATGCATTGACCGTGAATTGCTTGACATTAGGGAGAAGTGGAAGAGATATGGATGCAGCATTGTTTGTGATGGATGGTTAGATGCAAGGCGTAGGCCTATTATAAATGTTATGGCTACATCTATTTATGGTTCAGTGTTTTTAAAAGCTGTTGATACTAGTGGTGAATACAAGTCTGGGGAGTTTATCTTTGGCATCTTGAAAGACGCGATCCTTGATATTGGCCCAGATTATGTGGTGCAAGTATGTATGGACAATGCAGCTAACTGCGTGAGAGCAGGTGATTTGATTGAGCAGGAGTGGCCTAATATTTTTTTTACTAGATGTATATGCCATTGCTTGGATCTTCTGTTAGAAGATATTAGGAAGCTTACTTAGATTGCCCCTGTGTTGGCTAAAGCAAATAAAATTGTCACATTTGTTACACGCAAGCATACAATATTGGCATTGTATCGCCAATTCAGTCAAAAAGAACTATTGAAGCTATCGACCACACGGTTTGCTTACATGTTTATCATGTTAGTGAACTTGTTAGATGAGAGATGCTACAATGGTTTACGGCGTATGGTTGTTAGTGATGCTTGGGTAAGGAAGAAAGCTTCACGTACAGTAAAGGGAATGGAAGTAGCTGAGATTGTTTTGGGTGCATGTTTTTGGAATGATGCCAAGATGATCGTTAAGATTTGTGCACCCATTCTTAAAATCCTCTGTCTTGCTGATAGAGAAGGGGCCACGATGGGGCTTTTGTATGAGATGACAGATCGGATGATAGAAAAAATGATTCCTTGGAAGGAGTGACCGAGTCTAGGGTGCAAGAAATCAAAGGCCTTTGTGTTGACAGATGGGATATGATGCACTCACCCTTACATGCTGCAGCCTTTGTTTTGCATCCTGTTTGGAGAGCCAAGAATCCTGATAGCGATAAAGAGGTGCATGAAGAATCCTGATAGCGATATGATGCACTCACCCTTACATGCTGCAGCCTTTGTTTTGCATCCTGTTTGGAGAGCCAAGAATCCTGATAGCGATAAAGAGGTGCATGAAGGATGGATGACAGTGATAGAGAGGTACACAAAATATGATGTGGATATGCAGGGTGTTCTATGTGATAAGCTTGACATGTACAAGTCGGAATCAGGTGCATTTTCTCGGCCACTTGCAAGAGATGAGAAAAGAATGCATCAGGGTGTGAAATGATGGGAGACATTTGGCCCATGTGTACCTAGATTGCAGCAATTGGCTTTAGGAATACTCTCACAAGGATCTTGTGCCTCTCCTTGTGAGAGAAATTGGAGCACATTTTCATTGATTCAAACAAAGAGAAGGATTAAATTGCTTCCAAAATGTACTGAGCAGCTTGTATATATTCATACAAACCTTTGTCTTATCAATAAAATTAAGGAATCAGGCTATGAAAAGATTGAGGTTACATTGGACATGCTTAACAAGGAGAAGGATGATGATAGATTGCTTGCATTGTAGCAGATATGAGAGGAAGAGGACATCATAGCCTCATTGCCAGTGCCAGAGAGGGAGGCAAGCACTAGTGATGCTCCTGGCTTGAGTTCTCTTGGTCCACATCAGAGGGAGGAGGAGGATGATGATGATGAGGATGATGATGATGAGGAGGAGGAGGAGGAGGAGGAGGACTGTACTCTTGAGAATGATGAAGATGATGAGTAGATTAGTTGATGACAGATGAATCATGAATCATGATATATGATGTGACTCTATTATGCAGTTTTCAGTTTTGCTTTTGGTTGTTCCCTTTCAGTTTTTAGTCTACTTACTATGCAGTTGGCATTGGGCAACTTGGCTTGAATCTTGATGACAAATGTATCATGTCAATTCCTTGAAAGTTGAATGATGAATCATGAATCCTTCTATATTGACTCAAACTCTGGAGTCTCAGTCTTCAAAGTTCGAGTTGTGCATTGTCTTTTATTTTGAATGTTTATCATGTTTTTCATGTCTTAAAGTTGTGTATTTTTCTCATATTTTGTTAAGAATATGTTAAAAAATTAGGGTCACGTATGATTCAGGTCTAGGGTCTGAATCATACTTGTTTCATAGTTTCATACACGTTTGCCTTTGATGTTTGATTCACGTATGGAAAAACTATGGACGATACAATACAAGACAACAGCAAGTCACTGGCTAAGTAGGCAAGGGCATTGGTGCCCTCTTTCCAACAAGACCTGCAAATGTTAAGAGTATACTGATTCCTGAAGTACAATAAAAGTGATTCATCGTCATATATAGAAAATTGAGGCAGAAATATCATATTCAAAGCAGTAAAGATTTCCTTTTACTGGTCAACTTTGGGACGTGATGTGGAACATAGTGTGAAGATATGCATTAAGATAGTTTGGGAAAGATTAAGCGCATTACTTGGGCCATCTTTAATTGCACTCCTAAACATAGTCCACTTCCCATGACTTTCTTAGCCATTTCTATGCTTGAGTTTCCTCACCTTGTATTATTTATTGCACTCCTAAGAATAGTCCACTTCTTGTGACTTTCCTAGCCATTTCTATGCTTTTGTTTCCTCCCCATTAGTTTTACTTAAGTTAGTTCTGATACCTTGTCCTAGGGGTTTCCAAGAGGATTAATTCTCTCTTGTGCCAATGCACATCAGTACAACTTTTATTCAATGGACTTGTAACCTAAAGGCACTAAGATTGCTACAAGCTTTACCTATCTCAGATAAACTTTTGGAAAGCATTGCCATGGATTTATCTTTGAGATGTAGTTGCTTTTGAGATTATTGCCATCTGAGCAAAATCTAGGTATCCATGGAAAGAATATTTTGACCATATGTTAAGACTATCTGATGGGTATCTGTCTGCCAAAGTCTCACATGTTTTATCCTCACATAATCAAATATGATATCTCTTGAACTACTCAATTACCAATGCCATTTTAAAAACTCATCATTTATAGTGAAATGGTGTATCAAATCTCCATGCAGAAAAATTGGCATATCTAAGCAAAGTACCAAGTAAAAATTGTACTTGTCCTTATTGATAGTATTGTCTTCTCGACAGAGCTGCTATCACATTCTTTAGAAAAGAGTTTGCCCATGTTATCTATGTGTCATAAATCTTCTTCTAAGTCAAGAAATGTATGCACTTTGATGATTAGCCTTGAGAATGGAGCAACTACGCACCATAATCATGTATTTACAAGCATGCACACAATGCTATTGATAGGGTAAGAGGGCCAATAACTTTGCTGGTAGTGCTACAAGCATGTATAGTAAGATCTCTTTTACTAAAGCTTTCAAGTAGGCAGATTTCAAAATGTATCACTAGGTTTTCAAGCAGTAGTGGCTTGGCATGCATGGAAGTTGAAGTGCCTATCTGCTACTGACATCACATGATTCTCGATTATCATTCACATGATAGGATTAAAACATGAACTAGATTAAAAAGTGCTATTGTCTAGGTCTTGTAGCGGCAAGTATCCATATGTATAATGGTGATTACACATGGGAGGCTCTAATCTCAGGATTCTACATCTGTATTTTCTTTTCAAATGTAATATCATCTTGCTTGTGCTTTTGCCTCAAAGTTGAGGATAACACTGAAAAAGGTGGAGAACTTTAAAAGGAGGACTTAAAAAATTAATCTCACAAGTAAAGGTTGAGCACCAAAGCTCTATGGTTGTGTGTGAAAGGTAAGGGGTCATCTGTATCATCTGTCTGTGTGTTCAATGGTAATGTAAATCAGTTTATTGTTCTTAAAACTTACCATTTTATAAGGCATACCCCAGGCGACTTTCACTTTTTTTCTTGGTTGGATCATTTATTTATATAGTCTATGTATATATCAGTGATTCTGTGCATACAATTTTTGTGTAGCTGCAACTTTTTTCGAAGCCCTTACATCCAGTTACATGTGACTTGCATGAAATTATAGGGTGTAATGACGGTCTTCCACTAAATCCACTAGATGGTTTTCTTGATTGTATTGCCAAGGCCATACAGAAGCGGAAGTGATCTAACTTGAAGAATTGAAATGATATGAGCTGCAATGATAGACAGCCTCTTACATATTTGAAGTAAAAAAGTCCTTAGAGATATCCAACATGTGAATTATGCTTGACGTTGACACCATTTTCACATAAAAACTGGACATGTGAATGGGAGTTAAGTTGAAGGTCGAGTTTGATGTTTTGCAGAGTTTCCAAGTGCCTGCAACTGATGTAAGCAGCATCAAGGTGGACAGTGCTGTTCATCCAGATATGGCAAGGAAGGACACCATTAAAGAATCCATTGGATCAAAAAATGCAATTGCTGACTCTAATCCTCATAAAGTATCTATCTTGGATGAGCAAGGAGATCACAGACTGGGTTTGGAGGATCAAAATGACTTAGGTACTGAAGCTGAGAGTTTATCTGCAGACAAGACTCGCAAGCCAAAAGAGCTGCATGTGAGCTCTAAGACTATGGTGTTGGATGAAAATGTGCCAAATGATGTGGCTGACACTGAGAACAGAAATGATGAGCAAAGTGATAGCAAGATAGACGAGGCTTTTGGAGGGGCACTTTGGGATATCTTTCGTCGACAAGATGTGTCAAAATTGCAGGCTTATTTGAGAAAACATTCACATGAGTTTAGGCATCTTGAGGAGGAGTACATACAGGAGGTAGGAATGTTACTTTTGTGGACATGTGCAGTCTGTGTGTCCATGTTTCTTAATATTCATCTATAATCTTCATTTCTGCACAGGTCACTCATCCCATTCATGATCAGACTTTTTACCTTACAGAGGAGGACAAAAAGAAACTAAAAGAAGAGTTTGGTGAGCTGATTTTACTATTTAAAAAATGGTAGCTTTGGCTTTAATTTTGATACCTCAAGAAAGTTTTCCAAGCTTTTGACTGGCCACATGTGAAAAAAAATTGTGTAGGTGTTGAAGCATGGACGTTCGAGCAGCGCACTGGAGAAGCTGTGTTTATCCCCGCAGGCTGTCCTCATCAAGTCAGGAATTTAAAGGTACTAGCTAGCATTGAAGCCTCTTACAGTACAAAGAAGTGCATAAGATTATCCACACTTCTTAAGTATGTTTGCAGTCTTTTGTCCTGGGGTTTATGTTGTAGTATGCAGAGATATATTTCTCCATCTGTTATTACTTAGCTGGCCGTCATGTCAATGAAGGCAGTTTTTCTGTTGCTTGTGCTCGTAGTCCTGTCACCTAGTCTTTCTTGATAAGTTGTACTCTTTAGACTTTCATCTTTGTAATTTAAGTAAAAACATTGCCCTCATGCTCATAAATGTTGTTGGTGGTCCAGTCCTGTATCAAGGTGGCCATGGACTTTGTATCACCTGAAAATCTTCAAGAGTGTGTTCGCTTGACAGAGGAGTTCCGTTTACTTCCAAAGGATCATCGTGCTAAGGAGGACAAGCTTGAGGTTGGTTTTTTTTCCCCAGTGCATGATTGTGTAACATGTTGGTGAGTAGATATGCTAATTTATGATCATTTAAGTGCAAACCTTGTTTCCGAATAACAAAGTTAAGTATTTGTTTCAACTTAATACCAGTAGTAGTATCTGCCACTACTAACAAATTGTTTGAACGTTCATAGGAGTTTTATTCATGTCTAACAATGTAAGGCAACATGTTTTATTGACATGTAACTATTTCTATTCAAGAATCAGGTAAGCAAGGAATTTCGTTCAACTCGTTTGTACCTTATCCATGGTGACTCCAGTCTTTCTTTTCTCTATATTTCGAATAAAATATGAGATTTAAGGGTGATAAAACCCTTATATATAGGGACTGTCCATTAGATAAGCAAGCACGAGCTTGTCTCTTTAATGTTTACAATATACATTCACACATTTGGCCTTGCACATTTGGCACATAAAAAGTGTAACATCATGTGGAAACAGTGCTTCTTTAGAAATTCTACTGTTTAACAGTGTTTTTATGAAAGGTGGCCTACAACTTTCAATCATCTAGATGTTGAGGGATGTGACATGTTGACCACGAATAGTGTGGATGGCACTCAAGGGTGCAGCAGCAAGTTCAAGTTATGCACCCTAGCTTAGTTGTCTTGGACTCTGTTTATGTGATTTTTTGAGTGTTGCCCACTGGGATTTAGTACACATGGTTCTAATAATATATAAAGTTGGCTATTTGTTTAGTATTGATGATTCTTGTAGCATATAGAGATTAGCTACGTAATGAATCTGTGTTTTGAGTTGAGTGATATACCATAATTATTGGTATGCTAGGCCCTTTGGTAGATGGTTTGAAGTCAAATTAGACTTTGTGCAACAGATCTTTGTACATTACGATCCACAGATCTTTATGCAAAAAATTTAATGTAGAAATGGCCTATTATAAATCTCTCATGTTGCCAGAAAGAGGTAACACGGAAGGGACATTCATACATTTGAATAGTTGGATCTAACTAGTGTTTTTTTTCCTTGTTTACAGGTTAAGAAAATGATGTTATATGCTGCCAGCAGAGCAGTGAAGGAGATAAAGCAGTTGACATCAGCAGAAGGGTGACACTTTACTTTCTACTGCGACCCTTTTTCTCTTTCAATAATGACATGTTTGTTGGAGTTTGCGAGTTGAGTTTAATTTTTTTTTGAAGATTTACCTACTGCAAATTTCTGTTCTCTTATTTACAGTGAAGATTCACAGCATGAAGCAACACACTTACATTTCTCAGGATCAGAAGAGAAAGGGAGGCCAAAGTTCAGAATTAGTGGTGAGCGATAGCAGTTTTGTCTCCCTCAATCAGTTTGTACTAATCTGGGCTTGTAAAGGTATCGGGGTAGTTAAACTTGGTCCTCCAGTAAACAATAAGCTTGTAAATCACGGCTTGCTAGTCCAATCAGCTGCATTGTCGAAAGTCGGCAGTTACTAGGGATTTAGGATGAAGTAGCTCACTGTTTTTGAAGTCAGTGAGACCTTCTCATAGTTCTATATCTTGGTGGTGCAAGTGTTCTCGTTTCTTAAGTTGGGCATCTGATATTGCCAATGTAGCTGTTTGAGAGAGGGACTAGTGTTGCCATTTCTGGCTTGGGAGTCTGATATATGATTTGAAGGTCTCGTTATACCTGAAAGTCTGCCTGTCAAGTCCAGTGATACTTCAGATGCCATGGTGGTTCTAGCAAGAAAAGGCAAGCGACCTCTGGTCCAAGGGAATGATGTTTGTACCGTTGTACTTTGTGATCTAAGAAATTAACATGGATTGTGCCTGTGATGTGGGTTTTGGAACGTGCTTTGCTGTGCATTAATAATCATATTATCATGACCAAATGCTCAGTGCATTAATAATAATAATATCCTGACCAAATGTTCTGTGAATCTTTTTGTCATCTGAAATCCTTGCACCTTTATTGAAGGAAATGTTCATGAAAGTTGACACCTTTAATTGTCTTTTGTGATTTATTAATCTTTTATCTGCCATTTTCTCCATATGTGCATCATGATGCAAAGCTTTATACTTTTCTCAATTACACCGCATCAAGGACGAAAATTGGGTGAGAGCATTGTAACTTTTCTTGATACTCATTATTTGTTATTGATAAATGACAGATAATTATTGAATGAAGTGTGGACATGTTTAGCAATGTACACAAAAGTCTAATCTCTTGCTCTCTAGAGAGGCTGAGGAGGGTGTTTTCATTTAAAGGCAATTGTGTGCATCCATGTAGCTTTAGAGAGGAGTTCGTGCAAGATGGAAAAATGAAAGTTTGGATGAAGATATCATTCAAAATTCTTAAACATCTACTCTCATCTTGTTATATGTACCTTTTGGGCAATGCGGTTGTATTACATTAAGTAAAGGAATTAGATCGATGCTTTAGTTTTTTTTAATTGAAAATGCCAATGTATTATATTAAGTAAAGAAAAATTGCACCTTACATTGATGCTTTAGGCATAAGCCAAAACTAAGCTACAAGTAGCTTGTAATACAAAACTTTACATACATGCACTTGGACTCCCATTTTCTTGAGTAGAGCTAATGCATCACTTTTCAACTTATATGTCAATTGAACTATGAAATACCATTGTGTTCTTGTGATTGTAACTAACCTTGATCACTAGTGCCCTTAGCAAATGGATTACTTCTATGGTATTCTCATCAAAGGTAATATAGTCTCCAAATTGGGCAACTTTTGTAGTTAGGGAACTATTTAGACTAGCTCTCACAAGCCACATTTTAACTTGCTTTTACATTGGTTGGGACTTCAGGCACCCCCAAAACATATGTTGATTCTCCCTTTATGCCACACTTAAGGTGGTGATGTGAGATCAACTTCTTGTAAAATAATTTGCGTGTCTTCTCTTCAAAGTTGCATAGATGCTTTGCTTCCAATTTTTACTTCTTTGCGGTCTCCCAAGGTTGTCGAGGTTTATTAGTCGGCATTTTGTTCGAGACCCAATCTCACTTTTTCATGTGTGCACGTGCACGCACACGCGTGTGCATGCGCACACACACACACACACACACGCTCGGTAACAAAAATCTTAATTGCATCCAAGTATTGTCTTTCCCAGAAAGATAAACATGTGTGAACTTGATTAATGTTGATAAAGTCTTGGCTTTGTACATCCCATGCATCCATTTGTATGATCCTTTGGCATGTGTATTCTTTGACAACTTAGATGTGTGAAGAGCAAGCAAAAAGGGAGTTACAAGCATACGGGGACACTCAAATGCATAGTTGCATGGGAGGGATTGTTGCCATTAGAACCAATCCATTGTAATTCTTGTATGATAGCTCTCAATTCCCTTGGAGTATGTAAGTAGGAAGTGGGTTGTATAATACATCCTCCTAGTTGTTTTGCCAAGGTCCTTTTAGGGTATAGAGTGATGTATTCATTTCTCATTAAATCTCCAAAAGAAGTCCTTAAATACTTGAAACTAAGAGAATACTTCTTAGTATAAGGAGCCTTCCACATAGGGTGGCAGGAAGGCCTTCCACTTATCCAGTTTCAATCACCCAGAGGGTAGCCTTGATAGCAAAGAACACAACTATGATGTATAAGTTGGAACCCAAAATTCTGTCATACACTATGGGGGTCACCCTAGCCAAGGAAGATAAATTCAGTCTTAGGCTCGTTAATCTTGAGGTTGAGAGATCTACAATTTCTGAGTAGGCTCGGAGTACGGCTTCCATAGATTGCTTCTTGGCTCATACAATACTTGCATTGTTATCACAAAAAATTGTGCTACCAATTGTTGCCCATTCACAATTGGAAGGCCTTTGATTACTTCTCCTTTGAACTTTTTTATTCACCCTCTTTATTAGAATATTAGTAACTATTTACTAATTATAGTAAATATGAGGGGGGATAGGGGGTACCCTTGCCTTACAGACCTCAACGCAAACGGGTAGAGAATAGAGCTCCCATAATTTTCTTGAGTATTAACCCAAAGCCCAAAGCAATGAGTGGATATAATATAAATGACTAGTTGATATGATTGTAAACTTATCAAAATCCATATTCAATATGGCAAAATCAAAATCATAGCTCAATAGCAAAAACTTAACTCTTAGGGCTAGCAACTTGGCAATAATTTTGTAAGCGAAGTCCATCATTGTAAGAGGGTGCCAACGGCTTGGCCTCTTCCTCTCTAGCGATTTGGCCACCTACTTAATGAGTCGAGTGTTGAACTTATGAAGGAGTATACATGATTTCATGTAGTAAGCCATCTCAGTCATGCTCTTGCCATAGACTTATTCTTATGTCATATGTTAGGAGACATTTGGTGTTTAAATTGAACAACTTATTTTAAGGATGTTTGGCATATCCCAATAATATTTAGTTGATTGCCATAATAATCAATATTCGGCGACTTGCACCTTTAGGTCACTTGCTCTCACTTCTTATACAATACATACAAATGCATTCAATGATGTAAAATAGGATGAGTTAACGCTAATATGTGAATCTCTACAAGGGAGAGAATTAAAATCATAGTATTTCAACAATGTGATATTGTTATTATCATAAGACATCTCATTCATGTTTATTTAAGCCATAGCATGCCAATTAGAAAGACTTATGGATTGAATGCAACTAGCTCATTAGACATATTAAAAATAATGAACATGATGGGAGTCTACCTTCAAAGAAATGTGTGATATCATTTGCCAATGCTTGCAATAATGCTCGTAAAGATACCAAGAGTGCAAACTCTAAAGGAATAGTTCTCTAAATGCAATCAAATATACTTCAATGGAACCTTTGTAATAGAGATCATAGAGAGTATGTCCTTGCGTATCTCTTATATACCATGAATGGGTATGGTAGAGAAAAAAAAAAGATTGATTTATGTAGTTGCCACTCTCTAATGTTGGGAGTTGTACTCAGCTTTTAAAAGAAAGTTGAGTAAGATGGAATACTTGCAAAAGTAGGAACAATTAATCAATCAAACTATATCTTTGAGTGATTGGTTTTGTCTTGCCCAGTTTTCATAATAAGGAGTTTGAGTGATGGTTGGTTGGCTATTTCTTCTTCTAGTGGGATCTTGCTTTGACATTAGACCCATGATGCTCTCTTTAAACAAGCTTGGATTGGAGAGGTCTATGCATCAAGATCTTTGATAATACACCACCCTAATCTTCTTACATCATTTGAAGCTATTTTTTCATTCAATATCTCTTATGCTTAAGATGGTTGAATGCAAATGGAAGAAAAATGGTAGAACTATCACAATCTCCCATCTTTAGCCACATATAAATCTCCCAAACGGGGCTACCAAAGTTTATGTCAGAACATTTTGAACTGATTTAAGATGCCATTTCTCAACACTTGCAAACCTTCCAATGGCCATAAAATATGGTTGGTTTCTCAAATTGAGCTACACAAAATTTGTGTGGCTTTTTTAAATCCATGAAATGTGGCTAGTAATATTCATTTAAGGGCTTAAAAGCACAATTTAGGATACCCCATAGAGACAATGTCCACTCTATAACCACTAAATTGTTTGTTGACAATAGCTCTTGATTTATTTCTTGATAATGGTAGCTTATGTAGATATTAGACATTAAGCTATTTCCATAATTCTTATGTTTTAGTTTGAGGCATTATTTTTATACATTTTCTTGATCTTCCTAGCTTGCTCTTTTACCCTTAGTTGGAAATCTTCTTGATAAGTCACTCAAGCTTGGAATCCATTGTTTCATAACGATCAGATAGTGACCAAGTTCTTGCATGCTTCAAACTCCAGCGAAGATAGGAAAATTGAAGATTAGAAATCACACACTTGACTTGATAATCTCTCACAATCCCTTGTTCACTCCCTCTCTCTTGCACAAGCTCCAAGAGATGCCACAAGCTTTATTCAATCTTGTTTTCAAGAATAAGAAGGCTTTTGCAAAGCAAACAAGTGAGAAGTACACAAACTAGTATATATTTATAGGTACTTACCTTGAACCTATAACCTTAAAGGGTATTCTTCACTCATTAGCCTTGTAAATATGTATTTTTTGAGGCCTTGTGTGGGGTTTCCAAGGTTAGATTGCCACATGCAAGTTATATATATGATATCTTACGAAGGCCCTTATGAGACATATTCTAGAAGGTATTTGTAGAAGTTTTTGGATAGGCTCTCTTGGTCTTAATGTCATGCAAAGTAGACATACTGACTTTCAAAGAATGCAAATATATTTGTGTTATTACATACATATTTGAACATCAAAGATAAGCAACCCCTTTTCATTGAAGTGATTGTCTACATGCACTTTTCTCTCTTGTTGGTTAACCACCTTCCATGTACATGAATGTGTATAAATGCGGGGTCACATTAATATTATTCTCACATTGTTGTCTAACTTTGTGCTATTTGTACATGTATGAAAATGTTGAGATGCCCCATTCACATGATGGGTGGATCCTAGCATCAATAATGTTCACATTTGTCTCATGCATATAACAAATGAATCTTAGCAATGAAGAATAAATAAATATAGGGAATGGAAAAAGTCAAAAGTAGAAAAATATGCATGATTCCTAAGAATAGAGGATAGATTCCTAGCTCAAAATTGTGCAAGGCCTACAACAATCTTCAATAGTGGGGATAGAGCTACAACTTATAACACACCTTGGATATAATGAGCCATTTGATGGCTATCACATTGTGGATCCTATTCCAATGACTCCAACACATTGTTGACAATATTCTTTGCATCACAAGGAAGATAAACACTCAACTACAATGAAGGTTTAGAAATATAGCATCAATAGCTAGCCAAGCAAACAAATAGATTAATGAATTTAGGAGCACAATATATTCTACAAAATACAAACAAGAAGGAAACATGTGGCATTTCACCCACCTACCCAATTTGTAACATGGAAAGGCATTGTTTCCAATCATGAGGGCTATACCATTCCATCTCTACAAAAGACTCCTTTCTTTTATGGCTCATTTTATACGCTAATGTGATGTGCACATGTGAGGTGCAAGTTAATTGTTTCATAGTATGGGACCTAGGACCTTGAAATATCAATGGATGCCAAAGGCAAAAGTTGCTTGCACTAGGGAGAGAGCCCTTAAGATAAAAAGAATAGGAAAATATCGGAATTGGGACCATTGATTAGCGAGATTGGATTCTTGAATGATAATGTCATCACTAATCCTAGACATGGACTAAAGTGGGCCTTTATGTTTGAGTTGGAAACAATGCATCATGAGCTAATAGGAAACACTTTCTAGGTTTGCTAAAGGAGAGTCTTGGAGGAGTAGACGATCTCTTAAAATGAAATAACTAAAGTTCTTCTTAGCATAAAGCATGCTTAGAAAGCTATTTAGTATCCAATGTAGCCTCATCTTGATGTACAAAGTTCAAGTGGTTGTGATCTAGCAATCATATGCTTACTAAATCAAGCTCTAGTTATGCTCTCCAATAGTTCCAATACTCTTGATTTAGAAATTGTGCCTCAATAGAAATTGCCCTTATAATTATTCATCTTTTTGAATTTTCTACATATTTAAGAAAAAAAAAGGTGAGTTTCTCGATGTTTCTTCTTCTAAATACCAAAGGTTTTTGCTAGTCACGACAAACCTTGGATTTGGGGATATGATGTCTTAAACATAGAGAATATTAATGGAATCCCATCACCAATTCTCAAGTGAATGCCTATTAGAAATGTTCATGTCACAAGTCTAGATAAAATGATGCATGTGTAATGATGGAGAAAATGACATTTTTTTCTTATCAGACATTTTGCAAGCAGTTTGATTAGACTACATGGATGACTAGAATCAATGAAAATGGTGTACCCAAAGTTATTTTCTAAGGAATCAAATAAAACAAAATTTTCTTACTTTCAACACAATAGAAAAGTGCATGGCATATGAGGTCATTTTAGCCTCCATTCTAACTTGATAACAATTTTCAATAACAGTTTTTGGATATACTATAGTTTCAGTTGTATCACTTGTTTACAAGTGTAGAGGTTACCGTTTTTGAATCTATAAGGTTTCAAGTGTTTGTTGGATAGTAGACACAAAAGGCATCTACATATAGATTGTAGATTGTGGTTATTATTGTGTAGTTAGTGCAAAAGGCTACATGTTTAGTTGCAGTGCACTTGGTATTACCTTGCTTGCAGATTACAGTTTTTGCAAGGTTGTTTGTTTTGTCAAAATGTCTGACAACTTCAATTGTATTTTCAGTGAAAAGCTTAATAAGAACAATTATCTTGTATGTGTTAGATATGATCAATGCCCCACCCTCATTAGGTGCTACCAATGATCCATGGTACTCAAAGTTGTAAGGCCCCCATTATGAGGAGAAGCCAAGTGTGAACCCGGACATTGGTGGAGTCCTGACTTGTATATTAGATGAGGTCTATGTGACCGGATGGCAAAAAGGTGACCATTGTGGGTCTAATCTTTGGGTTAGACAGAGTGGTTAAGCTGGTAGCAACTCGAGGCGCATTGCATCGAGTTGCGGTGTAAGGGAGTTAAAAGGGGCCCCTATTGTGGGGTCCGGGGGCCGCGGAAGCGGCCCCTGGCTGGGGGGTCCCAGGGGGGCCAGCGGCCCCCCTGGCGGGGGTCTGGGGGCAGCATCCCCGGCCCGATGGTAAAGAGAATATTCCCTAGAATATTCCCTGGCCGACTAGTGGAGGCTCATATGGTAAGTCGGTCAGTAGGCCGACCTAACGACCTTCGTGGGCTATAAAAGCTAAACCCTTTCGCAGCCATCTTACACTCATCTTTCACCCAGTCAGAGTTGTTGTTCCAGCTAGCCTTAAGCTCTTCACCTATCTTCTGTCTAGATCGCCATCTAAGCTTCACACAGTGTGGAGCCCCGAGAGGAACACCAAGGAAAAGGGAATTCTCTTGCAAGAAAATCTATCTTGTAACATCAACAAGCTTGTTTATCATGTTTCATATGATCACAATGAAGAAAAGAACACCAGGCACAACAAATCTTCATGCAGCATCATGTAAATCTCCCACGGTTTTTAATAGAATCAACCATATTCTTCAACATCTTCACAAAATCCATCAATAGAACAAAGAAAGCAAAGAAATACACCATCTTTGAATGGAAATACATCACATATTATTCATCTTCAATATCTTCATAGTCTTCTCTCTCAATCTCTCATATACAATCACTCTGTTTGAGTAGAATTGGCTATCTCTGACTCTCTCTCTCTCACTCTATCAATAATACATCATGTCCTCACTACAATCTCTCAAAATCATTCTCAATAATCCTTCTTAGGTCGTGGATATCCCTCCCAAGAGGTATGTCTGATATGAAGAGTCACCAGAGCCACTACACTGTCCTTTCATAGCTCTCTACTGTCACCTCACTCTAGTCTTCACTTGAGTCTTCAGCAGCTACTTCTTCCACTTCTTTCAGCTCTTTTGCACTTGTATTCACCTCTTTCCAAGGCTAGAAAACTTTCCCAAAGTCACACATACATTCCACAGAACACTTACAGAAGCATACAGAACAGTCTACAGAACAATACCAGAACAGCTACAGTACAGAACAGAACAGAAACAGAACAGAAGTAGAAGCTCTACAGAAGACCTACAGAAGGTTATCAAAACCACATAACTCACTCTCAAACCATTCCAAACTCTCACAAACCATTCAATAAGCTTTCACAATATCTCATTCTTCATCAATTAATACTCCATCCCTCTTTACAGAAGACAATCAGAACAAAACAGAGCAAAACAGAGCAAAACAGAAGGTATACAGAACCATTCAGAACCTATCAAAACATCACAGAACCACCAACAAACATCATGAACTTCCAAAACACAATCAATATAATCCAAAACACTCTCAAACCACTTCCAAATCAATCAATCATCTCATAAAATCAACCATTCAGCTCTCAAAAACAACAAAAATCAGCCAAAAAACAAGTCATTTCAACACTCAATATATCCCCACACTTAATAAGGAAGTGTCCTCGCGAAAAGGGAATACAAGTTCATTTAAAATCTCAACTTTGATCTTCAATAGCTTTTCACAAAGAATCCATCCACCACGACCTCAACTTATAACCTGTTTCTGATATAAAAATACAAAGAAAGGAAAACCCTTTATACATTAACACCCCTTATCAAACTAAAAATCACAACAAATTTGTAAAGGATATAAGAGTTTGCTTCTTCTTCATCTGCATCTGCTTCAATTCTCCAACCACGACCCCAACACCACAAATCTCCAAAACGTAGCTCGTACACGAAATCCAATAGGAAACCACCACGTTCGTATTACATAAATGAACTCACAACACAAACACTAATACACAACACAACCATCTGAATGACTCCTCAAAAAGAGAGTTTTTCATTAAAAGCTTCCACCATACATTGGAAAGGTATCAATGAAGATGTTCCCTCTTAAAAGATTGATGTTGTCGGAATCGATCCATAGATAAGGATTCATCTACAAAGTTTTTGGGAGGATTTTGAAAAAATTGGAGACAGCACATCCTTTCCAACAGGACCAAGTATCTGCTAGGCAAACAGAGGGCATGAAAATACAATATGTCCAGCTGTTGGGAATCAATGCTAACATTGACATTCATGCATAACTTTGGAATAGGCTTGGAATCAGTATGAGAGTGTCTATGCATATACGCCAGGTACCAAGCAAAGTGAGCAGTTAATCGCACTGAGGGATCTGCAGATTGTGAATACTGCTGAGCAAAATGAACATAGTTCTGATAAGCTTGACTAGAAGCTGTCTATTCTCCTGGAATTACTAGCCAATTAATATGCGGTCTTGTAAGGCAATCGTCTGAACTCCATCCCCTTCTTCTGGAAATCTGATTATCAAACCCGTCACAGTCACTAACCAACTGAGGTGGTTGAGATATGGAAGTGTTAGGAGAGGGTAGTGGAATAAGGGAAAGTGGATGAAGGGAAGGATAGGAAAAATCATAAAAGGAAGAAAATGTTAAAGAAGGAGTGGCAGAAATTTGTAAGGAATCACTAAGGAACGGTGTTAACTGATAAATAGGAAATGTGGAGGGTACATTAATGGAGGGAGAAGAACAGGGCGGAGAAGGGGAAAATACCCTATCCTCAATAAAGGAAGAATAAGTGAAAATAGGAATTTAAGGGAAAGATGAAGGTTGGAAAAGAAGGGGTAAAATTATTGTGGAATTAGATTGACAAAGGGAAAGATATATAGCATAGCGGTGAGCCATTCGTTGGTAATAGAGGAGGGTAGGAACAGAAGGTCCTAAGAGAGATCGTCGATGATAGGCATCAAAGAAGGTAGCATCAAATGGATTATGTTTGGAAAGAAAGGTTAAGAGATCCATCCTCAATTGATTAGTACTCTGGGCAAAGGTAGGAGCTGTGTTTTGTCTTTGATTGAGGACCATCGAATCAATCATGGGATGCCACGAATTATCATGACAATCAGCTACTTTGGAGGAATAACTCTGGAACATGTTAGCTATGCGCAACTCCAAATGATTGACATATAAAACAGCCTGTAAGACCACATCCCCCACATACCATGCCATATCTACCTCATCTGGAATTAACAAATCTCCTCGTAGATACATGTAGGACATCAACATAGTATCTGGTGTGACAGAATCTTCAAAGACCATTCTGACTACCTCTGTCAACAACTCAGTAGACCAAGCCCCACTCCAGCCATCCTCTGGAAAAGGTAAATCCATCGTGGAAAGCTTCATGTAGAAGACCAACTTCTGTAAGTGGTAGTGGACAAAGAAAGAATGGTCTGGTAAGACATATTCTTGAAACTGCTCAAAGGTAGACCATAACAAATCCATTCTGGACTACAACCTTTCCACTTTATCTTGGAATAGAGGGCACAAAGTAGCCTGTCTTTGAAGAGCAGCCAAGTCCTGCTGTGAAAGAGAAGGAATCAATGGAACATTAGGGCTGGGAGGAACAGAGCGGGACTTTGCAAGCTGATCTTGCAACTACTGGATTTGGGAGGCTTGGGATGCCACTGTGTCATTAGCAATCTGTAAAGCTGAAAGTTTGTCATCTAAGATAGCTTGGAATTCCTGTGCTTCTCTGGATATCCTCTCGTTCTCTTCTGAAAGGCTAGTAACCTGGGATTGAGCTTCGAATAACTGGGTCTTCAAAGAAGAAATCTCATCGCTTTGGGTGGCAACCAGTTGGGTTTGCTGTTCCATTTGCTTAAATAAATATGCTAGGGTATCCTTAGCAGAAGCTAACTCAGATGTTGCCTTATGCAACTGGTCCGTAGACTGCATGAGTTCTTTATAGAAAGATGCGTACAGCTGTTGAACACAGGCTGTCATTGACAACTCAATGGAACTTTGAATATCCTTGCAGAGGAAAGGAATGGCATCTCCTGAGACGAGACTATTCAGGGAAGGAACTGAGATCTCCAATGATCCTCCTCGATGTGCTCTGAACAGGTTAGTACAAGTGAGATACCCAGGGAGTTCACTGCCAGAGGTAGCAGGAATGGGCACTGAAGGAAGTACAGAAGGAGCTTTATCCGCTACCCTCTTCAAGCGTTTGCGCTGTATGACCAGGGGAGGCGGAGAATCATCATCCTCTATGTCAATGGGTTCTGACTCTTCTGAAGGTGGAGGAGGAGGTACTGGATCTGATGGAGGAGGTGGAGGCACAGTCTTCTATAAACCTGAATAGGTCAAGAAGGCAGACAAATATGATCCATACGTAACATTGGTAACATTACCCCTGGTGACTTTAACAAAATGCTGATCCATTTTAGTGAGGAGGTAAGTGCTCCAATCAATAGCAACTCCTTTCAGCACCATCCTAGAAGCTGTAAAAAGCTCTTTGGACAAATAGTGGGATGGCGTTTTGGCAGGCATAAACCTGTCCTGAAGGAACTGACAGATCGTCTTCCATACGGGATCAGTGATCATAAAAAAGGAAACTCCTAAAGAGTTTATCACCTTCTTAACATCGAGGATTTCCCTTGTTTGCTTCTGCAACAGCTTTAGAATCTCTTCATTAGAGAAAAGCTGACGAGTGGTCACAAAAGGTTCACCTTTGAAGGGTAGAGACAGAGCCTTCCCTAGGCCTCGAGATGTCAAAGTCATAGACATGCCCTGGACTAATCCTGTCTTCTTGCTGTAAGAGGCCAGAAACTCATCACATAACGACGGATCCTCTGGAAGCAATGGAAAAGGAGTGGCCACAAAAGCAGCAAGTCCCGCCTTCGTGAGAGGCTCAAAAGTAAGTAGGGAAGAGTAATCCCTACTAATTAATGGGACGTACTGGATAGGGGGAGGAGCATGAGAAGGCGCCATTCAGATGGTTACACACACACCACAAACACAGACAATCAAGGAGAATGCCTGCAAAGCAACAGACAAAAACCAAGGATAAGAGAATAACCAATAAAACGTGACACAACCAACTAACCCCAAGCAAACCACATCCTAGAAAAAATTCGACATGACCTTGAGACAAATGCGACTGAAAGCTTCATGCGATGCATCAGACAAACACCCATAACCCCGTATCAGGCAACAAAAGAAAAAAAAAAACTGCATACCGTACCCTTAACCGGAACAAAAACAGGAAACCAAAACAATATCACATCCGACACATATCAAGACTACATCGGTGATAAACCAAGACTGGACCAAGAAAATAACTCTAATGACCGCGCATACCCATCCCACGAAACGGTTCATTAAAAAGGGGAATTAAGTGCATTGAAGGGGAAAGAATTTAATGAAGGGTTGATTTTAATCAATTATTAAAAATGGGTGAATTATTATTAGGTGATAAACCTTAGCAAGAAAACGGTGGTTCCTTTTGATAAATTAAATTACCAATTATTAGGTGAAGCGGTGCAGTTATTCGATTCCCGGACTGCGATACCCGACGGGGTCTCTAAATGCAATTCATTGATTACAAATTAAGGTGATGTGGAGCGTTTTTTTGCCAGCGCGTGCTCATGTGACGGCTGGTTTATTTTAATTAAAATTTAAAAGTGCCTCTGTAGCGCACGTAGCGCGTGCTAAGTGAACGGCTGGTTTATTTTAATTAAAAAGAATGTGTATGTTGAGCGCGAATGTGCGTGGAACTGTGGGTGAATTAAAGCGTTCATTTTAATAATTAATTTGTGAGTAAGGGGGAAATGAAAATAAATAAAGCACATAAAATAAATACCTGGAAGGGGTGTGTATGTAATGCATGAATGCGCACGGAAGAGTCTCCCAAAAGAAGTGAATCCAGTAAAGGAAAAGTAAATATCACTGATAAAACAACAAAGACAACACCTTAGCGAATGGGTTAATTTGGGTTTTGTTGGTTTTTTATTTTGATTTTTATTTTTATGTTTATTTTTATTTTTTTTAAAGTTGTGATTATTTATGGTTGAATAGAGGGAAAATGATCAAGGGAGGTGAGGGAAACTTTTGAGAATTTTTTAAGAATTTTTTTTGAATTTTTACGATTTTTAAATGAATTTTCTACATTTATAGGCAATTTAGGGGATTAATTAGGAAATATGTAATTTTCAGAAATTGTAGGGTAGGTAATCGCCAGTGGACAAACTCCCAAAAATTGGCAAAAAGCAAAAGGAAGTTTTAGAAAAATTTCAGAATTTTTTTAATGGAAAAATTAATTTAAAAATAAATTAAATCACATAAATCATGTTAATCAGATAAGTCAGGCAGGAATAAGTCAGTTAAGTCTGGTTAGTCAAGGTAAGTCATGTTAGTCACAGTAAATCAAGTCAGATTAGTCAGGGTTGATTAGGTTAGTCTAGGTTAGTCAAAGTCAGGTAGGTAGACTAAGGCAAGGCAAGTCACGTTAGTTTGGGGTAGGCTAAGTTAGGTTAGTAGACTAAGTTAGGTCTATAGGGACTAACCTAAGGGGGGGGTTAGACTAACTACATGAGGGTTAGTTTAGGGTTAGTGGGGTGGTAACTAGGGTTAGTGGTCCAGTTAGGGTTAGGTTATCCTAGTGAACTAGGGTTAGTTAGAGGTTAACTAATGTGAAGTTAATCGTTAACCTAACCTAGGGTAGTGTTAACTTAACTTAGGTTAGTGATTAACTAAGCTTAGGTTAGTGTTAACTTCAGGTAGGTTAGTGGCAACCTGGCGGGGAGGTGGAGGTGGAGGAGGAGGTGGCGGTTAGAGGAGGAGGAGGTGGCGTTGGCGGCGACCAGAGGCTGGAGGGCGGGCGCGGGCGTCGACTGGAGGCGGGAGGGCGGCAGTCCGGCGCGGCGGCTCGCGATCCAGGCGGCGTGGCGGCGACTCCTGGGGCGGCGCCTGCGGCGATCTGGGGCAGCGCCTGCGGCTTCGGCCGCCTGTGCAGGCGGCAGCGGGCAGGAGGGCGAAGAGGAAGAGAGAGGGGAATGAGGAGAAGGGGGGAAGGAGGAGAAAGGAGGAGGGGGGAGGGAAGGAGAAGAGGAAGGAGGGAATGGAGGAGGGAGATGGAGGAGGAGGGTAGGAGGAGATGGAAGAGGAGGGTAGGAGGAGTACGCAGGGAGAAGAGGGAGAGGGAGGGGGTTGGAGGGAAGGGGTCGGGCAGTTGGGGGGAAGGGGTGGGCAGGGTAGGTGATCAGGGCCCAAAGGGGGTGGGCAGGGCCAAGGAGGGGTAGAGGGAGGGCCAAGGGGGTTAGGCAGGGCCCAAGGGCGCATACCCCCGTCCCGCACACGTGCGCGGGGCGGGGTAAAAAAATTTGCCGTGACGGGATTGAAATGGCGCTGGGATGACGGGACGGGTCATGCGGACACGACCGGGGCGCGTGGAGACGCGTAAAATCGAAAAAGGGCGTGTTCACGCGCAAAACGAGCGTGCGAATACACGTACAAATAAAGAAAAATTAATAACTCCCAATCCGGACGTCAAAACAACATAGTGTAAAAACAAAAAGTGGGCAGAACGGCAGGGGGAAAACAAGAAAAATATATGACGGAGGTTCCGGGGGGGGGGGGGGGGGGGTAAAGGGCGGTCACGTGCAAAAAACCCAAAAAACGAACCAAAAAATGCAATTAAAAATTAATATCGAAAGATCCGTGCATCGGAACGAGGTGCAGAAAAAAGGAAAACTGTGCAGAAAGATATGCCCGACAATCCTATCACCTTAAAACATAATTTCGACGGAGATAAGACGTGCTCACATGGGAAAAACCCAAAAAACAAACCCGAAAATGGGATCGGAAATTAATATTAGACAAACCGTTCACCGGAATACAAGGGGGGAATGGCGCAGAAGGAGTATGCCAGGGTGCACAGTTGATGGTGCATTAGTGCGTCCAACCCGTCTGGCATAAGTGTAAGGAGGAAGGCAAGGGAGCCTTATGGTGCAGTGTACAGAACAGGGTGAAGTGTCTTGTGATGACGGCAAAGACCCATCCCGTGGGTGCATAGGGAAACGGGAACATACCTAACTCCAAGTGTCGTAACGTCCCTCAATCTCACCTCTCGGTAATTGATTGAAGAAACTCCAGTCACACTCAGCCCACCCTCTGTCTCACTCTCTGTTGATAGATACAGGAGGGCAGCCTTTTCCTGAAACCCATTGATGTAATCCTCACAGTCACTTGTGCAAAGATTGTATGCCTTGTGCGCATTTGATGTTGCAACTGTGCATCCCGCCCTGTACCGGCATACGGTGCAAGAAGGAAGGCCAGGGAGCCTTATGGTGCAGTGCACGGAAACAAATTGTGCTTTGTGCATTGAGAGGCCCATCTCGTGCGTGCAACACTTCATTCACACTTCTCACTTCTCATTTGATTTGAAGGGAAAAGACTGGTCTCTCGACCCACCCTTTGTCTCACTCTCTGTTGATAGATACAGAGGACAACCCATACGCACTTCCCCATCCGGTTAGGATGAAAGCTCACGTCACTCAAGGGGTTGTCGATGAAGATCGCATCGTCAGTTGTTGAAGAGGAGTACCCAGGGAGGTAGCCATCAAATCGAACGTTGTATTGGATAGGAACATGTCGTCTGCTAGAGGACAGGTAGTCACTTTACAGAGAGACCCAGGACACAACGTATCAAGGGAGGTAGCTTCGGAATTGGATCCTAGGGAATATCAATTAATGAATCCACTTTCTGGACTGCTGGGTGTTACCACCTTTTCCACAGCCAGCTTCCCGTCCAAGGGTGTTTACCACCTTTTCTTGGAATGAGGCCTATTATGACAGGGAATTTCTTCCTTTTCTCTCATAGCAGATTTGTTTTTTTTTTTTCTTTTTCTTTTTCTTGTTTTCCCCTATTCCCGAGGGTGTTTCCACCTTTTCTCGAAGAATAGGTCGGCATGACAAGGACCTAAGTCCTTTTCTCCCATGACCGATATGTTTGGTTTTTTTTTTCTCTCTGCAAATTGAGCAAGGGAATGGTAGAAAAACCATGTGTCAGAACCAACCTCGCCACTGATGCTGGTGGAAAATAGAGGATAAGAGATCAAGGCTGAAAGGGGGTTTTGAGGGGACAAAGGGTTGCGTCCACTTCATCAGGACTGACTGAAGAATGGCTATCAAAAATAGCATCATAACAAGTACAGTGCCGCGCCAACGAGGAAAAAGATCAAGTGTCCGTAATTGTCAAGATCCCCAAGGAGGGAAGTACTTCTTCAGGCGATATCCATTGATCAGAAAGGGATCATCAGAGGCATCAACGGTCTGCACTTGGACAGAACCATTAGGGTTGACGGCAAGTACCTTATAGGGGCCCATCCACCGCTGTTGGAGCTTGCCAGACAACTTGCCAAAGCGTGAATCATAGGCTAGGACCAAATCACCTTCTGTGAACTCCTTGTGCTTGATGAAACTGTCATGGTAAGCCTTACGTCGGGCTTGCGTGGCTTTCATGCACTGTAGAGCCATCCTACGAATTTCATCCAAACATTCCAGGTGCAGGAGACGGCGTTGCAGTGAATCGGCATTGCAGTGAATCATCCTCCCCCAAACGCTCTTTGATAGCCACTCTCAAAGAGGGTAGTTCCAATTCAACAGGAAAAACAGCTTCTGTACCATACACCAGCTGGAAGGGTGTCTGTCCTGTTGCGGCTTTATGGGAGGTTCGGTATGCCCAGAGGGCCTCTGTAAGTCGATCGTCCCAATCACGACGATGTGCGGCAATTGTTCTTGTCAGAATCGAGCAGAGGATGCGATTGGTGACTTCGACTTGGCCGTTGGCTCTGGGGTAATAAGGAGTGGACTTGCGATGGCGGATCTTATACAACTCTGTCAACTCTTCCATGACTTTGTTGAGGAAATGAGTGCCTCTATCACTTACCAGCTCTAAGGGACTGCCAAAATGGGTGATGATATTCTCGTACATGAATAGGGCCATGCTGTTACCATCGTCCCGCTTTAGGGCTTTAGCTTCACACCACTTTGTGACATAATCCGTACATACGAGGATGTATCTGTTCTGTTTCCTTCTAGTAGGAGGATCGATGGGACCGACGAAGTCAATGCCCCACTTCTCAAACGGCTTCAGAGGAAGGATAGGTTGCAGTGGCATGGCACTTGTCTTCGTGGGTTTCCCCATTCTTTGACAAGCATCACATCTTTTACAGTAATCATAGGCATCCTTATGAATGGTAGGCCACCAATATCCTGCTAGCAGAGCCTTCCTGGCTGTAGCTTCTCCTGCAAAGTGACCTCCACATGGCTCGTCATGGCAAGCCTTCAGAACAATCCCAATCTCATTTTTTGCAACACATCTTCTGAGCACTTCATCTTTGCCTTTCTTATACAGTGCACCGCCTAGCAGGGTGTAGGGGGCTGATTCAAGCATAAGCTTCTTCCTTTCCCGACTAGAAATGCCAGGAGGATACTGTTGGGTTGCTAGCAGATTGGCAATGTCTGCATACCAGGGAGTTACAGTTTCTACCAAGAATAGGGAAGCATCAGGGAGGTCTGGATCATCTTGCTCCTCGTCTGCAGTTTGTGGGATATGCGACAGATGATCAGCCAGAACATGGGAACGACCAGGCTTAGTAATCACCTCAAAGTCGAACTCTTGGAATAAAAGGAGCCATCTCATCATTCATCCTTTCACATCCGCTTTGTTCATCAGGAAGGACAGGGCCTCATGATCCACATAAAATTTAAAGTGGGTAGATAGGAGGTAATGGCGAAACTTCTCTAGGGCAAACACCATTGCCAAGCACTCCAGCTCTGTCACTGTATAGTTCCGTTCTCTATCAGTGACTTTTCGGCTTGCATAATAGATCGGTTGATCCAGCTTCGAGGAGCCCTTCTGGCAGAGGATAGCACCTAAACCTTCAATTGATGCATCAGTGTGTACATGGAACTCTTTTGTCCAATCAGGAGGTTGCAGAATGGGTGCCTCTATCAGACACTACTTCAGAGTGTGGAAGGCTTTGTCACATTCTTTCGTCCAAGTAAACTCTGCATCTTTCCTCAGAAGCTTGTGCAAGGAAGTTGTCTTTGTCGCAAAATGGGCTATAAACCTTCTGTAGTAACCCACATGGCCTAGGAATCCCCTCAACTGTTTGAGGTTGGTGGGTGCTGCCAGAGCTGCGATCTTTTCAATCTTTGCAGGGTCTGTTGATATCCCTTGTGCAGAGACAATGTGGCCCAATAAAACTCCAGAAGAGACCCCAAAGATGCATTTGTCGGGGTTGAGGGAAATCCCATACTCCCGGCACTGATCAAAGCATTGCTCCAAATGTCCCCAGTGTTCACTGATGAAACTATAGACACAGAAGTCATCCAAATATACCTCAATAAAGTCGTGCAGATGATTTTGAAATGCGGCCATCATGACTCGTTGGAAAGTAGCAGGGGCATTGCAGAGCCCAAATGGCATCACTCGGTAAGCGTAGGTCCCCCATTCTGTGGTGAAGGTTGTTTTGGATTGGTCTTCTTCTGCGATTTAGACTTGGTTGTATCCGCTAAATCCATCCAAAAGAGAATAAAGTTCATGTCCTGCCACTGTGTCCAACAGTTGATCTGTGAAAGGGATAGGAAAGTGATCTTTCTTTGTTTTGGAATTAAGCTTTCGGAAATCCACACATATTCGCAATTTGCCATTTTTCTTGGGTACAACCACGATGGGTGAAACCCATTCACTATTTGCCACTGGATAGATGAACTCGGCTTCCAGAAGCTTCAGCAGCTCCGCTTTCACCAATGTGGAATAATTCGGGTTCATTCGTCTCTGTCGTTGCCGTACTGGCTTGGCATCAGGCTCCAAGTCAATATGATGTTGACATATTGTGGGATCAATCCCCTTTAGGTCTTTGTAGGACCACGCAAACACGTCCAAATTTTCTTTCAACAAGTTGTACAAGGTTGACAACTCCTCTTCTGGGAGACTGCTACCCACCTTCAAGTGGCGTTCAGTGCCTTCTGCATCCACAAAGGTTAACTGCCGTTCACCTTCTACTTCACGGATGAAGGTCCCGTGGACCGCTTCTGGATACAGATCCGACTCCTTCAAGGGAGTGATATCCTCTTCTGATGTCCCACTAGAACCAATTTCTTCTTTTGGTGGAGACTTAGGTTGCTCTTTAAGACGTTGAAATGGGATAAGAGCTGTTTCGGGTTTGGTTTCAAGAGTAATTACCTCTTGGCTTGACGACTCATCTTCTGATGATACATCCAGGAACGTCACATAACAGGGACCCTCTGATGCCGGTTGGGTTTGTCGGACCGGTGCTTGTTGGCACGGTGCATCATCATCATCTTTCTTTGGCAAGGATGGGTGAGGATGGCAGGAGCCACTGTTGAAAGACGGCTTGTTCTTCTTAATCCATTTCTTATAAAGGTTTTGCATATGAGAAGATCCATTTACTAGACCACATGGTACCATCACCATTCTGTTCCATAGCATGAGCTCATCGGCTTCTGGTGCTTCTGAAACTTCTTCTTCAAATGTATCCTCTTCAAGTGGGATAGATTCTTCTGTTTCACTTTCATAACCTTCTTCGTCCATATCATATCCATCCTCTTTTGTCTCTGTCTCTGCTTCTGCTTCTGCTTCTGTCTCTGTCTTCGCTTGTGTCTCTACGCCTGCTTCTGCTTCTGCTTTTGTAGGAGCTCTGTAACAGAAGAATAGATTCTCTGTTTCCTCTCCTGTCTCTGTCTCTGTTTCTGCTATGGCCATGTAACAGGGAGAGCAGTACATCCATGCTTCGATCTCACTGTCAGAAGTGATTTCAGAAGTCATTCCTGGTTCAGGCAAGAAGTATTCACCCATTGATAACGGCTTTGCATCTTTTGGAAGTCGGCTTAGAGTATCCACTGTTAAGGAATGTGCCACTGTTTTCTTGGGAAGGACCTGCTTGACAGCATCTTCGTCTGCTGATGTTCCATCCGTAACCTCATTAGGGGAGTCAGAAGATAATTCCAAGGAGGTGGATCCATGTCCTTTTTGAGAACCATACAGTTTCAGCACCACTTTGTTGGGTCCTCTACCCAAGGTCAATGTCCCTTTGAACCAATCCGTCCTTGCTCGGGTTTCAAAAAGCCATGGTCTGCCCAGTAACAGAGGATAGGATGTACCATAAGAGTTTGGCTTCACCACCAGATAGGTTAGCCAATAATCTTTTCCAGCCACTGTAGTCTTCACATATGGGAGAATGCCCAAAGGCTTGATTCTACTCTGATCCGCCAGTCTGATGAGCCATTGGGTGGGTTGCACACCTTGTAGGCCTAGATCCTTCATTGTCACATCCGTCATAATGTTCACTGATGAACCACCATCAATCAGTGCATTTGCGATGAAGCAACCTTCTATCCATATGCCAGTCTCTGGAGTACCTGGATCTAGGAAAGCGTTAGCCACATCTACTTCTTTTACAGGCTCTGGAGCCTTGTTGGATTTTGTTGCTGTTGAGGGAGCAATCTTTAAACCACTTCTTCTTGTCAGTATACTTTTGAACCTTTTCCGGCAACTGGGAGACAACATCAATAATTGTCGGAATGTGAGGTTTGGTTTAAAGGTATCTAGATCTCTGACTAGATCGTATTCCTTAATAGGATCCACTGGCTTCTCTAACCGGTTAGGGAATGGGGCAACACCTATTTTCATTTTCCCTCTTTCTTCCAACAGTGGAATTACACGAACTTCTTCTGCCACTCGTGGCACTTCCTCCTCTTCTGTCTCCTGGACCTCTGGTCATGTCTCTGTAACTGTCTCTGTAACTCTCTGTGGCACTGTAGTGCTCTGTACAGCACTGTTAGGCTCTGTTCTGTTCTGTTCTTCTGGTGGAAGACTGAACTTCACTGTTCTGGCAGGAGAATTATTTTCTTTCTGGATAGGTGGTTCCTTCTGCTTTGCACGCGTGATGGCAGCAACTTCCAATTCCACCAAATTGGAGGTAGGC
The DNA here is from genome assembly GCF_053477565.2 of Lygodium microphyllum. Taxonomy (NCBI): domain Eukaryota; kingdom Viridiplantae; phylum Streptophyta; class Polypodiopsida; order Schizaeales; family Lygodiaceae; genus Lygodium; species Lygodium microphyllum. The sequence continues at coordinate 51,766,822 of NC_141142.1, forward strand.
TCTTGGGCCTTGGCTGGACTATCAGTAGCACTGTTTTTCACTAGGGCTGGGCTTGGACAGTCTTTTGCAGTGTGGCCTTCTCCTTTACATCGATTGCATAAGGGCTTGTAATCCACTGACCTTCGAGGATTTGGACAATTTGGTGAGATGTGTCCCTTTTCTCCGCATCTGTAACACTCCACTTCTGATCTCTGACCACCGCCAGACTGTCTTCCTCTGTAACTTTGGGAGGGAAATCTTCTGGGTCCGAAATTAGGACCAAACTCTCTAGGCTTGGGTCCAATATCTTGTGTTGTCATTTTGGATTCTAGCAAGTTAAATCTTGCGTCCTCTTCCTTTCTTCTCCTATCATGCATCTCCTTCAGAGAGCAAATGTCCTCTGTATGGTTCTTCCGCAAACAGTAGGAATAGAAGGCTCCAGGGATGGTTGGTTTTCGTGTACATTCAGTGGCTAAATGGCCTGCTTGATGACACTTACCACACCAAGTGTTTGACCGCATCACATCTCTTCCTGCTTCTGCAACGTTGGATATGCTCGCTGTGTTCACTTTCAACGTCTGTAGTTGTTCTGTAATCACATCCATCAACTCCTTTTTTATGTTTGCAACTGAGTTGGATAAATAATCCTTCAAGCTTTCTCCTCCGGACGTACTGGCAGGAGGGTTTTGAGGAGTTTCTGTAATCACTGCATAAACTGGTTGGGCTGGTACAGAGGGGTCTCTGTTCTGGTTCTGATTCAGAGCTCCTGTTTGAACTGTTGGCTGTTGACTCCAGTTGGTAGGGTTCCACTGTTGCTGCTGATTTGGCATTGAGGAAATTGGTTGGGACCATTGTTGTTGTGGTTGAACCACCATTTGAGGCATGGATTGTGGCCACTGTGGATTTGGTGCACTGTACTGTGATACTGGGGGCATCTGTTGGTAGGGATAGGAAACAGTCCCTGGAACTGCATTTTGTGGGTACATCATTCCTGGCATCAGAGGGGGTAGGACTCCTCTTCCTGTATTCATTGCTAGTCTAGCTTCCACTTCATCATACAGTCTTGCACCTTCTGTTGCAGCTTGTAGGGTGGCTGGTCTTTGTAGCTCCACAAACTTATGGACTTCTGGTTGTAATCCTCTGAGAAACACCCCCTTATGAATGCCATCATCTAGATTATGGTTAGTCCATCTCTTCAGGATAGATTCCATTCTTGAGACATAAGCTTCCACTCTTTCTCTAGAGGATTGACTTATGTTCATAAATTCCTCTCGCATCCGCTCTTCAAAACCTTCACGCCTGAATTTAGTGAGGAAGGCCAACTTCAGGTCGTCCCATGTGCCAAAAGTTCCTGCTGCTTATCTCTCATACCACTGAAACGCCGCGCCCTTGAAAGTGGCGGGGAATATTGCTAACCAATGCTCAGGGGTTCTGGCATTGTTAGCCACACATGCTACCATAAATTCTGCTACATGAAGATCGGGGTCTTCATTGTACTCTCCCTTAAAAACTGGCAATGGGACTACATTCGCTGGCCTGTCATCAATATTTCCAGGACGGATCTGGCTTGGAAGTGGACCTCCAGTAGGAGGAGGAAGGGCTTGATGTGCCATTGGGACTTCTGTAAAGAGTTCCGCAAGGGCATCAAAGGCGGCTTCTGCTGCTAGCTCGTTCTCAGCCTTGAGTTTTACTTTCTCTCTTCTCACGTACCTCTGGACTCGTTCTAACGCTTGCCTCTTTATTGCGTCATTCATCAGGGGTGTGGCTCCACTATATTATTAGTGCTCCGCAGAGGGTTAACAGAAGGCTTCAGTCTCTGGAGGACTCTCTTGCCAATATTTCTTCTACTTCTTTCTTTTCAACGTCCCTGAATTCTGCTTTCATACCACTGCACAAAGGAAGGTATTCGGTTCGGAAGGTGTCAAAATGCATACGTCTGAGCATTGTGGTGGTGCCATCATCATAGTAATGCCAGCTTCTGATGGTTTCAATAGTGTATGTTGTGAAAAACACTCTATCTACCAACTTCCAGTGGGTTGCTAATTGAACAAACAGAAGATTATCAGTACACCAAGCATCCCATGTATCTTGCTGTTGAGCGTCCACGAACAAATTCCAACTCTTTTCCTTCTTGTCTTTGTGAACCTCTACAGACCAAGACTCCTGAAGCTTCTTCACAATCTCCCACTTGATGTTGTCTGGAAACTTTTCAATGAATGCCAAATCTTCCATGGATGGTCATTCTCTCTGTTTCTACTCTTCAGTTTATTCCCAAACAGTTGGCCACCAAGATGCAAGTTGCTGCTGCTTCAACAGGAAGAGGAAACTGTCCACCACATAGAGCATGCATCATGATGGTGATGTGTTTCCGCCATTGTGGGATGAACTTCTTGTGGAAAGTGGCTTTGATTATGAGAAATTCCAACTCTTCAGTGAAAGAAGGAACTTTACAAACATCCATTGAATTCTTCTCTTCTTGGCAATGCAATGCATTTCCTTCATTTTCAGCCTCTTCTGGTGCTTGTTTGATGGCAAGATTCCCCGGCTGCACACCAAAAACATGGAGCCCCGAGAGGAACACCAAGGAAAAGGGAATTCTCTTGCAAGAAAATCTATCTTCTAACATCAACAAGCTTGTTTATCATGTTTCATATGATCACAATGAAGAAAAGAACACCAGGCACAACAAATCTTCATGCAGCATCATGTAAATCTCCCACGGTTTTTAATAGAATCAACCATATTCTTCAACATCTTCACAAAATCCATCAATAGAACAAAGAAAGCAAAGAAATACACCATCTTTGAATGGAAATACATCACATAGTATTCATCTTCAATATCTTCATAGTCTTCTCTCTCAATCTCTCATATACAATCACTCTGTTTGAGTAGAATTGGCTATCTCTGACTCTCTCTCTCTCACTCTATCAATAATACATCATGTCCTCACTACAATCTCTCAAAATCATTCTCAATAATCCTTCTTAGGTCGTGGATACCCCTCCCAAGAGGTATGTCTGATATGAAGAGTCACCAGAGCCACTACAGTGTCCTTTCATAGCTCTCTATTGTCACCTCACTCTAGTCTTCACTTGAGTCTTCAGCAGCTACTTCTTCCACTTCTTTCAGCTCTTTTGCACTTGTATTCACCTCTTTCCAAGGCTAGAAAACTTTCCCAAAGTCACACATACATTCCACAGAACACTTACAGAAGCATACAGAACAGTCTACAGAACAGTACCAGAACAGCTACAGTACAGAACAGAACAGAAACAGAACAGAAGCAGAAGCTCTACAGAAGACCTACAGAAGGTTACAGAAGGTTATCAAAACCACATAACTCACTCTCAAACCATTCCAAACTCTCACAAACCATTCAATAAGCTTTCACAATATCTCATTCTTCATCAATCAATACTCCATCCCTCTTTACAGAAGACAATCAGAACAAAACAGACCAAAACAAAGCAAAACAGAAGGTATACAGAACCATTCAGAACCTATCAAAACATCACAGAACCACCAACAAACATCATGAACTTCCAAAACACAATCAATATCATCCAAAACACTCTCAAACCACTTCCAAATCAATCAATCATCTCATAAAATCAACCATTCAGCTCTCAAAAAAAACAAAAATCAGTCAAAAAACAAGTCATTTCAACACTCAACATAGTGGAAGCGTGCGGGTGGACAGAGCCATCTTTGTATCAGTTGTTTGGGGTTAAAGAATTTACTGATTCTCCTCTTATCTATTGTGTACTCTCTATCTCTTTCTCAGATTCTGTTCGATGCGCCGTGTAATATTTTACATGGTATCAGAGCCCAAGGGGCTCTAGAGATCAGAGAGCGTGCAAGAGGCAAAGGCTTCAACAGCAAAGAGAAACTATGTCGACTCCGGGAAGCAGTTCTGGCGCATCAGGAAGCAGTGCAGGAGGTGGTGCTGCGGTACCGGCTATTCAAACACTGAGGATTCGTCCACCAACCTTCAGTGAAGGCAAGTTAGATGGTACAAACTACACCTTGTGGAAGTTCAAAATTACAACTATCCTTGATTCTTATGAGCTTCTGGAGACTGACGCAGAACCACAGCCTACCCCCGACCCATCAAATCCTAGTGTGATGATTCCTCCGAATGCAGATCTTCTACGAGCTTGGAAACGAAGGAATGCAGATGCATTGTGTGCCTTAGTTACAAGCTGTTCTGACAGTGTTTTGACTCTGATTCAGCATACAACCAAAGCATCAGATGCTTGGAATGTACTAAGGAGTCAGTATGAAACATGAAACCAAACAAGGATTCAAAACTTAGAGAATCAACTAGCAGCGGAGAAGTTTGCTGAAGGAGACACGGTTGAAGCATTCATCACTCGGATTAAGAATCTGCGCGACCAGATGGCTGGTGCTGGGATACAAAAGACTAGCGAAGAGCTAGCTCGGAGGTGTCTTCGGATTTGTCCACAAAAGTTTGATGGACTAGTAACTGCCCTTAATACTCAGGTGAGACCTCAAGCTTTGACTTTTGAGGAGTTTTGTGCATTATTAATGGAGGAGGAGTTGAGGCTGAAAGCCCGAGAAGGAAGCAACAATGGAGATGCTGCATTCTTTGCCACTGCAAAAGGCAAAGGTGTTTCCTCCACCAAAAATGATGGTGACAAAAAGAAGAAGGGCGGCAAGAAGAAGTTTCAAGGAGAGTGCTTCTATTGTAAGAAGAAAGGACATGCAATTGCAGATTGTCGTGTCAAGAAGGCAAATGAAAAGAATGGTACCCTTAAAAGTAAAGGGAAAGAGACAGCCAATACGACTGAAGCAGAGTTGGAATTATTCATGGCGACCATTGAGGAAGTGTGCTCCTCGGCGCAAGAAGAATCTACCACTGACTCTTGGGTGTTGGATAGTGGAGCCTCCCGTCACATGACCAACAAGAAAGATCTATACAGTTCTATGCAGCCTCTACAAGAATCCATCACTGTGACGGTTGGAAATGATACTAAATACCCTGCTGCGGGCACAGGTACTATTTCTTTTGTTGCTGCAAATGGTGAAGTCAAAAAGCTTTCAAATGTGTTGTATGTTCCCGAAATCAGGAGAAATCTCTTATCAGTTGCTGCCATAACTGATCTTGGTCATGAAGTGAGGTTCAAGAAGACACGTGCAGAAATTATTGATAGTGCTGGCACAATTGTTGGCAAAGGAGAAAGAAGGAACAACCTGTATGAGCTAAGTGCTCTTACAGCCACCGCTGGAGTGGACACAAGTAAGCTTTGGCATGAAAGGTTTGGACACATCGGATTTGCAGTATTGAAGGAGATGCAAAAGCAAGGTATGGTTGCTCACCTACCTACAATAACTGAATTGAAGAAACCATGTGAAGCTTGTATGATGGGCAAGCAACAGAGAAAGGCATTTCCACAAGAAAGCAAGAATAGAGCACAGGCTCCTCTAGAGTTGGTGCATGCTGACTTGTGTGGTAAGATGCCTACACAGGCCTTGGGGGGATCTTCTTATTTTATGTTGATTGTCGACGACTACAGTAGGAAGATGTGGGTGTACTTCCTTCGTGATAAGGCTCAAGCTTTTGGTAAGTTTAAAGAATGGCTAATACTTGTTGAGAATGAAACATGGAAAAGTGTGAAGAAATTTAGAACAGATGGTGGTGGTGAGTTCAACTCAAAGGAGTTTGAAGGATTTTGCAAGAGCAAAGGGATCAAGCGTCAATTGACGACGCCTCACACACCTCAGCAGAACGGTGTTGTGGAACGCAGGAATCGCACCATTGTGGAGATGGCAAGATGCATGCTAAAGGGCAAGGGATTGCCTAACCATTTTTGGGCTGAAGCTGTTAATACTGCAGTCTACATTCTAAATCGGAGCTATACAAAGGCTCTCAAGGGAAAAACACCTCATGAGGCTTACACTAGTAAGAAACCATCTGTCTCACATTTCAGAATTTTTGGATGTGAATGTTATGCACATGTTCCAGATGAGAAGAGAAACAAGTTACAACCAAAAAGCAGAAAATGTATCTTCTTGGGTTATAGTGATGAGCAGAAGGCTTACAAATTATATGACCAAGAGGCAAAGAAGATCATCGCGAGCCGTGATGTGGTGTTCAAGGAGGAGCCGCATACAGTGGAGGAGGAGAAGGCAAGTTCTTCCACTTTATCATCAAGCGAAGAAGTAGTCCACTATGAACCTATCCCGAGAGCTATCCCTATCCTTAAGGAGGTGGAAGCATCATCTTCAGATGATAAGGAAAAAGTTCACCAACCTGACATCACCCCACCAAAAAAGCCATTGCCGCGCTGCGTGAAGCAGCTCTATGACCACAATAATCCTATGCCTGCATCTGTTGAGGAGAAGGCAGACAGACCAAGGAGGTCTCAGAGAATAGAGGAGCAAAGGAGGGCTTCTGCTCACATAGTCAATATGGCCTTGATGGTTGAGATTATGAGAGAAGTAAAGGAGCCAACTGACTTAGAAGAAGCACTTGCAGATCCATCATGGAAGGCTGCTATGCAGGCGGAGTATGACAGCATAATGAAGAATGACACTTGGGAACTACTGGATCGACCATCAAAGCGGAAGGTTATTGGCACCAAGTGGATCTGGAAGGTAAAGTACAAGGCTGATGGTACCTTAGAAAAGTACAAAGCTAGACTGGTTGCCCAAGGATTTTCACAAGTTGAAGGGTTCGATTTTCAAGAGTCATTTGCCCCAACTGCCAGAATGACCACTATTCGCACGGTACTTGCAGTGGCTGCCCATGAGAAGTGGCCAGTATACCAAATGGATGTTAAGTTAGCGTTCTTAAATGATGACCTCAAGGAGGAGGTGTACGTGGCTCAGCCACCAGGGTTTGAGGCCCCCCATTCTGAGAACAAAGTGTGTAAACTGAAGAAGGCATTGTATGGGTTGAAACAAGCCCCCAGAGCATGGTACCAGCGGATAGATAGGTTCTTTTTAAACCTAAACTTCAAAAGATGTGCCTCAGATGCTAACTTATATGTTTACAGGGATGGTAAAAAGTCTATAGTGATTGTCCTATATGTGGACGACCTTCTTATTACAGGTGACTATGAAGATATGATCAACCAAACTCGAAAGGCTTTGAATTCTGAGTTTGAAATGACAGACTTGGGCTTGCTGCACTATTGTTTGGGGATTGAAGTCTGGCAAGAGCCAGGAAAGATCTTCACCTCTCAGAAGAAGTATGCATGGGAGATCTTGAAGGCATTTGGCATGACCGAGTGCAAGGAGATAGCTACACCTATGGAGGTGAATGCAAAGTTATCTGTCGAGGATACATCAGCACTAGCAGACATTGGGAGGTATAGGAGGTTGGTCGGCAGTCTGATCTACTTGTGTAACACCAGACCAGATATCAGTTTTGCTGTTGGTGTTTTGAGCAGGTTCTCAAACAAACCTCATGAGAGTCATTGGAAGGCTGGGATGCGGGTGCTCAGATACTTGAAGAAAACTCTTGACTATGGTATCACATACAGTTTCGGAACTTCTCTTGTGGGGAACTGTGACTCAGATTGGGCAGGAGACATTGATTCCAGGAAGTCAGTTTCTGGTTATTGTTTCTCTTTGGGTTCAGGAATTTTCTCTTGGATTAGTAAGAATCAACCAACAGTGGCATTGTCTTCTACCGAAGCAGAGTACAAGGCAGCTTGTTTTGCTGCATGTGAGACCGTATGGTTGAGAAGGATTCTATGGCATATGGGAGTGCAGGATGAAGAACCAATTGTGATGAGATGTGACAATCAGAGTTGCATCGCCATTGCCAAAAATCCAGTGTTTCATGCACGCACCAAACATATAGAGATCCAGTATCACTATGTGCGTGATTTGATGGAGGATGGGATAGTGGAATTGGTCTACTGTCCAACAGAGGAGAATGGAGCAGATATCTTCACCAAAGCACTTACGAAGGATTTACTTCAAGTTCATCTTCAGAGACTCGGCATTGGGCCGAGGAGATAGTTCACCTATGGGTGGACATTGAGGGGGGGTGTTAGCTATGATCAATGCCCCACCCTCATTAGGTGCTACCAATGATCCATCGTGCTCAAAGTTGTAAGGCCCCCATTATGAGGAGAAGCCAAGTGTGAGCCTGGACATTGGTGGAGTCCTGACTTGTATATCAGATGAGGTCTATGTGACCGGATGGCAAAAAGGTGACCATTGTGGGTCTAATCTTTGGGTTAGACAGAGTGGTTAAGCTGGTAGCAACTCGAGGCGCATTGCATCGAGTTGCGGTGTAAGAGAGTTAAAAGGGGCCCCTATTGTGGGGTCCGGGGGCCGCGGAAGCGGCCCCTGGCTGGGGGGTCCCAGGGGGGCCAGCGGCCCCCCTGGCGGGGGTCCGGGGGCTGCGCCCCGGGCCTGATGGTAAAGGGAATATTCCCTGGCCAACTAGTGGAGGCTCATATGGTAGGTCGGTCAGCAGGCCGACCTAACGACCTTCGTGGGCTATAAAAGCTAAACCCTTTCGCAGCCATCTTACACTCATCTTTCACCCAGTCAGAGTTGTTGTTCCAGCTAGCCTTAAGCTCTTCACCTATCTTCTGTCTAGATCGCCATCTAAGCTTCACACAGTGGAAGCGCACGGGTGGACAGAGCCATCTTTGTATCAGTTGTTTGGAGTTAAAGAATTTACTGATTCTCCTCTTATTTGTTGTGTACTCTCTATCTCTTTCTCAGATTCCGTTCGCTGCGCCGTGTAATATTTTACAGTATGAAAGTTCAGGATGAAAACTTTCTTGAATGGAAAAGGTGCTTGGAATTACATTGAAGGAGATATGGAAGTAGCACCCCAAGTTCCTGCGTGAAATGCTATTGTAGAACAGATAAAGGCTAGTAAATATTGGGAGCAGACATAGAGTAAAGTCATGTATTGGTTGTGTGTCAGTGTCACAGATAGAATGATGGGCTATTTGCAAGAATCTGATACCCCTACTATTGCATGGAAGAATTTGGCAAGGTTTTTTGAAGTAAACACAAAGGCCAGAAAGTTGTAGCTCAAACTAGAGCAAGTGAGAGCAGAACCAAATGAAAAGAGAGAGCTTGTCCATTAATGATTATGCCTTGAAGATTAAGAGTATCATGGAAGCTCTTGGATTTATCAATGTGGTAGCTGATGATGATGATGTTGTGCATGCATGCTTAGATGGACTTGAAAATGAATAATACAAGAGCTTTATGTCATCAATAAATATGAGGGATGATATCCCTGATTTTGCAGACTTGACATTTGTGTTGATACTCGAGGAAAAGAACCTTGGCTTAGATTTCTCTTCTTTTGAAAATAAGAACAAGTCTAAGCAGGTGTTTTACTCTTAGTAGCATTAGAGATCGTGGTAGAGGCCAAGGTGGTGGTCATGGTCAAATTTATAATGCACACTCAAATAGAGGGGGATAGTCCTAAGGAAGGGGGAGTCAAAGAGGCCAAGTTGCATATTCTAATAGACAACATAATCTTGTTGATAGTAGGGAGTATTGGCATTGTGGTCAGAAAGGCCACATTTCTAAAAACAACTTTTAAAAAAAGGTTGAAATTAGAAATGGAAAAAGCAGCAAGGTAATTACCAGTAGTAGAAATAATGATGAAAAAAGTGAATAGTTGTTTGTTATGAACACTTTGTGAATACTATGACTGCTCTAATGGTTTATCAAAGAATGATGTATGGCATGTAGACTTGAGTGCCCCCAACCACATGACTTCTCATGGAGAGTGGTTTAAAGAGATGTGAAGTCCAGAGTCTCCAAGTTATGTGGTGATAGGGGATGATACAATTGACCCCATTACTCATGTTGAAAAGGTTCCTTTTGAGTTTGCAGGATGGTAAGACTAGGTACTTGGTTGATGTGTTGCATGTATCCAATATTACAAAAAGTTTGGTTTCTATTGATCAGATGGTAGAACACCGATTGTAGATTCGGTTCACATCTGATGGTTGTTATGTAAAAGATCCTAAAAATGATTGTAGGTTAATTGCAAAAGGGAAACATGCTAGTGGATTGTTTACTCTTGATGTAAGTTTGCCTAAAATGGATGTTGTCATGTTTGCACAAGGTTCAGGTATTGTGGCTAATGTTGAAATTTTGCACAAGAGAATTGGTCATGTGAATGTGCAATGACTAAAAGACATTCAATCAAAATAGATTATGGATGGTTTGCCTAATTTTAGAGATGATGGGATACATAAAGTATGTGAAGAATGTCAATTTGGAAAGTACGTAAGGCATGTGTTTCCACATGAAAAGCATGTATGCAAGAAGCCACTTGAATTGATACATTTTGATGTGTGGGACCCTACAAAGACTGCAACTTTCAATGGTTATAAGTATTATGTTTCCTTCATTGATGATCGCACTTATCACAAAGTATGGGTTTACTTTATGTGGTGAGAAAAGTGAGGTGTTCACTCACTTTAAAAGCTTTAAGACTTTGGTTGAGAAGGAGACATGGTTGCATATTAAATGCCTAAGGTTGGATTGAGGGGGAGAATATCTCTCTAATGATTTTTCTGATTTCTTACAGAAAAATGGTATACAGAGGTAGTATACATGTAGACATACTTCTCAACAAAATGGAGTTGCTAAGGGGAAACAAGCATATTGTAGAGGTGGCTTGTGCATTGATGTCACAAAGAAACTTGCCACAATACTATTGGATTGAAGCAATTGCTACTGTTGTATGCATTATGAACATGACACCCACTGCTGGTATACATGGTATGACACTTGAAGAGAAGCTTACATGTAGAAAGCCAAATCTATCCCATCTAAAAGTATTTGGATGTATTGCTTATGTGCATATTCTTGAAGATGAGCTGTGCAGCAAATTGGATCCCAAAGCAAAAAAATATGTACTTGTGGGATATTCTCTTGCGCATAAAGGATATAGATATTATAACCCTAGTACATGTGACTTGAGAGTTAGCAGGAATGTTGTTTTTGATGAAATAAGTAGTTGGTATAGTAATGTGCAAAATGTAGTTGTGACTGATGCATGAGAGTGTGGCTGTGCAGAAAATAGGTATGTAGTCACAGATATTGAGTGGACCACAAGAGTCTCCTAGTCATGGTTTTGTTGATAGACCTTGGAGTGGTAGATTGAGGCTACATGTTAGTCCACCAAGTACGTCATGAAAAGTTATGGACTCACCTATTATGATAGACGTATCATCATGTTTCTCTCATATTGATGTTGATTTAGATGGATGTGAGTAGAGCTTGGATGAGGAGTTTGGGATTTCGTCTATTAAAACACATGGTATACAGAAGGCACAAGAGGATGCTAAAGCACTTGGTAGTGATCTAGGTCTACGCAGTTCAAGTAGTAAAGTAAGAAAGCCAACATAGTGATTGACATATAATAGCTATGTAGCTCATCACTATGCATACATAGCTAAGATTGTGTAGGATGTGGAACCCACTTGTTTTGAGGATGTAATGGGTAATGAGTATTGGAATCGTGCTATGGATGAAGATATGGATGCACTTAAGAAGAATGACATATGGGGGTTGGTTCCTTTACCTAAAGGCAAGAAAGTTATTAACTACAAATGGGTTTACAAGGTCATGGATCTATTAAATGCTATAAGGCATGATTGGTTGCCAAAGGGTGTGCATAGACTCATAGTATTGATTATGAGGAGGATTTTGTTCTAGTGGCTAAAATGGCCACTATAAGGGCTCTCATATAGTAGTGGCTGCATCAAAAGGTTGGATCATGTATCAAATGAATATTAAGAATGCCTTCTTATAGGGGGAGTTGCAAGAGGAAGTTTAGGTGGAGCAATCACGTGGTTATGTGGATGAAAGTCATCCATATTATGTATGTAGGCTTTGTAGTAAGGCCTTGTATGGGCTGAAACAAGTACCTAGGGCATGACATGATAGGATTGTAACATATCTTATTAGCATTGGATTTTGTAGAGCACAAGCTGATCACTCACTCTATGTGTGTGAGAGTGATACATGTATTGTGGTCATTACTATACATGTGGATGATTTAATCATTGTGGATGATAGTGAGACACAGATTGACCATATGAAGGGTCTCCTCAAGATTGAATTTTAGATAAAGGATTTGGTAGAAATGCGCTATTTTCTCTGCATAGAGATAATCGGGATTCTAAAAGGTATATGGTTGTCACAAAGATAGTATGGATTGGATATGTTAAAGAAATATGGTATGACTAATTGCAAGTCTATTTCTATGCCTTTGGATAAAAATGCTAAGCTTAGTGCATACAAGGGCAGCTTGATTGAGGATGTCACTATGTATCAAAAGATTCTAGGCAACCTTATCTATTTGACAATCACTAGGCCAAACTTAAACTACACAATTGATTTGGAGAATTGGTTTATGTAGCCTCTACGGAATCCACATTTGGATATAGTGCGATGCGCATTGCGCTATGTCAAGTCCACATTGAATTATGCCTTATTCTATGGTGCAAGCATACCATTGGCCTTGCATGGTTATACAAATATAGATTCGGCTATTAGTACTTTAGACAAGAGGTCTACCAATGGTTTTATGTTTTCCTTTAGTAGTGGTATTTCTACTTGTAGCAGCAAAAGAAACAATCGATAATTTCCTTGTCTAGTATAGAGGTGCCACAATTGTAGCATGTGTGGTAGCTTGGTTACGCAAGCTACTTCATGATTTGGAGATGCTGGTGGATAAGAAGGTTATCATCTACTGTGATAAAGCCTCGTGAGCATTCAATTGGCTAGGAACCCAATGTATCATACATGGACCAGATACATTTTTGTCCATTACCATTTCATTTAGGAGTGGGGTTTGGTAGGTGATATTGACTTAGTTTATGTCAGCACACAGAGGATTAAGTTGCTAACATTTTCACCATGGCCTTGGGAGTTGAGAAGCTTCAATGCATTTGGACTATGCTTAGAGTTCATGAGCTCATGCTAAGCTTGAAGGAGAGTGTTGAGATGTTGAAATCTATATGAGTTGGCATCCACTATGTGCCTTGGTGATGTGGTAAGATATTATTCATTGGCATTAGGTGATCAACATGAGGATATGACAGTGATTCTACACCTAGACTACACCCATGTAGTCCATCCTCAGTTGTTATGGTACATTCATTGTGCCACCTTTTCTTTCCTTAGTGAGTTCACACTTAGGGACTGCATGTACATACATTATGGTACTTACATATTAGTCTTTTATCATGTTATAGACCTAGTTCTTTTGTGTGGAAGAAGAAGAAGATTTCAACCCTATCTCTCTATGTGCTCAAGTCTCCATTGTTGTGTGTGTGCTCTCTTGGTTTTTTCACCTCTCTCCTCTCTTGTTTGCTTTTGATTTTGTTGTTGGACGACATCTTGCATGTCATCTAGAGTAATTGAGAGCTTTTCACCTAATTGTTTTGCCATCTACTTTTAGAAACGAGCTAAAAGGAAGATCGAGGTGTATTGGAAAAATAATGCTCAAGCCTTAGGTTATGAGAGAGATGGAAGCCAATCAAATGTGTACGAACCAACTTTACCTTTTTTGCATTTCTACGAGCATGTTTATGCCATTAAGCTGGGAACTGATGCCTTGGTTTTGGATACCCAATTCTTAGTAGCATGACTATGCTACAAGGAATGTGATGGGTAATGGAAGCCAAACAATATTCAATGTTGGTTGGAAAATGAAAGGAAACCATCCATACTATATTGAGAGAGATACTAAAGATGGGTAAGGGATCCACTTCAAGGGCAACAAGGGAAGTGGGGCTTATTGAAGTACCAAAGAAAGTCAAAACCAAAACCTTAAAGGAGTGACCAACCCCATGAAGGTTTGAAATGAAGTAAACAAAAGAAACGAAATGGCTTTTCCTCTTGTATGGTTTTTTCAAACAAAAGAAAGAAGCTTTCCACTTAACATTCATGGTCAAATCATAATTATGCTGCTTTTTGAGATGATGCATTCTACAACATCCCTATTTGTAATGAATAATTTAGTGCTAATGGTAGCTTTCAATATCATGTTCATATCCCTCCCTCCTTCCTTCTCGCAGTCCCTCTCTCTTCATGCTCTCATAGACATGCAACTCACAAGTAGAACTTTTGTCATCCTCTTCTTACATTTTTCCATTTCAAAGGAGCTTTTGGTTGTGTATTGATGCCCACTTTTTGCTTCTATGAGTTTATATCCTCTCTTAAGGCAAATATGTTTTAACTATTATTATTTGTCCTTATTGTAGATAAATAACATCAAGTGGTTAAAGAAAAATGCAAGGTGAGGGAGCATAATGGTTACTTTGGAGAATGAAAAGTATATGTGAATATAATTGGACACATTGACTTCTCTTGTAGAACATGGATTACCATTACTTCTCAAGCCAACTAGGTTTAATATCTATTAAGACATACTATTAATTGTCTTTATTGTAGATAGAGAAGAGGAATGCAAGTGAGGGGTGTGAGTTACAAGGTGCATGTTGAAGAAAGTGCATGTGAATATAATTTGATACGTTGACTTTTGTCAGTAGGACAAGCCAATTAGGTTTAACATCTATTAAGGCATACCATTAATTATCTTTATTGTAGATAGTGAAGAGGAATGCAAATGAGGGGTGCGAGTTAGGAGGGGCATGTTGAAGAAATATAAGTGCATGTGAATATAATTTGACACATGGACTTCTCTTGGTAGGACATGGAGTACCATTACTTCTCAAGCCAACTAGGTTTAATATCTATTAAGACATACCAATAATTTTCTTTATTGTAGATAGAGAAGAGGAATGCAAGTGAGGGGTGCAAGTTACAAGGGGCATATTGAAGAAAGACAAGTGCACATGAATATAATTTGACACATTAACTTCTCTTAGTAGGATATGGATTACCATTATCTCTTAGGACAACTAGGTTTAATATCTATTACAACATAATATTTATTTGTCCCAAACAATTTGTCAGCTTTAAGATGAGGGTTGCATGCTACAAATGGCTTTGTCAAATGATGAAATGTGGAGGCTAAATTTAAAACTTTGTACTCTTAGTAGGACATGTCCTTCCCACATCTCCCAACACATAGATAAGAGTGGACATGCAGGGTGATGTGTTGCTTGAGTTTAGACTTATGCTACGAGGATGAGAGGTCAAAGACAAGCCATGCAATTTTCAAGATCAATAAAGAATTTACTTCTCTTTATAGTTTTCAAGTTCCTTCTTAAGAGCTAGAAGTGGGACTTTTACCCACTTAGTTCATTGTAGAATGCATAACATTTCACACCAAGTAGCTTGAACATCACAATTGCTTGGATACTAATGGGTGTTATGCAAAGTCACTTGATGTGCATGGGTTCAAAGTTTCACCCACCAAGCATACAAATGCCTAAGCCTCAACAATTGATCTACTACCTTTGGTATATTTTTCTACCTTGAAAATTCAAGGTTTAAAGAGCAATGCTTTCTTAAGTTGCTATGAAATTGGTTAAGGCCATCCAAGTGTTAGGAGTTTGTAGCATGAAAAGTACTACAAACTAGGTAATTTAACAACACATAATAGAAAGCAAAGTTTGGGAACTTAAAAAAACAAACCTTATGACTTCCAAAAACCTATCTAAAATTCTAATAAGCCATAGATAAAAAGGAACTATATTTTTTTGAACCCTAAACAAGAAGGTTGATTACTAAGTTTACACACAAGGCAATGTAAATGCTCATGCCTACCAAAGTAAGAGTGACCATAAATATATTTACACGTCAATTTTTGCCCATGAGAAAAAGAAGGAAGTTTAAAAAGGTAAAGAAAGAGGAAGAGGAAGAATCGCTTAACCCCCCAAAGATTTCTACAAACGTTTCTTTTGGGAAGAATAAAAGAACAAAGATTAAGGAAGAAGAAGGAGGGAGATGAAGAGGAGGATGACAAAGAGGATGAGTAAGAGGAAAACAAAGAGAGGAAACATGTATTCTTTTTACTTTTTCATTTATGAAAGGGCTTGCACTTAAGAGAAAATAAAAGACCACAAAATATACACTAATCCATTTGTAGTAAAGAGATCTATTTATATCATAACAAAACCTTGAACCTCTTGGACACTAGGCTTTTTACCTTCAAAATTTAGGGCCAATTTTTTATTACATGATGAGGGTGACAGGTTCTCTACATGTGCCTATTAAATGTTACAAATAACAATTCATCTTATGTTTTCTCATAAAGGATGACTCATCTCTTGAGCATCTAATTGTAGATACTCTGTGTTATTATGTCAACATTATGAGCTCTTGAAACTTTGAAAGGGAGATACCACATACCTCACATGTTTCTTTGAGGCAATAGGTTAGTATGCGATAGCTCCCCATCTCTTGTCACTAAGGTACACCAGATGTGGTCTTTTGTCCATGCTATGTAATAGCCTATAGGGATGGAGAGGCTCATGTGTAGGAGCTCATGAGTTTTAAAAATGGGGGGATTAACATATGGACAAACATCTTATAGCCATTCCACGTGCATGTACATTCTACCTGTCTAAGTAATTTGCATAGTTTTAATAACTACATGGGTAGATGTGTCTAGACTTTGATCTTTTTGACCTTTGGGTAATTGGAGTATTGCCATTTGTGCCCCCTCAAATGGGGATACTCCATTAACTATACCTTGTTGATCAAATTTAGTTTCACAAATGTGTCATATAGGGTAGGGGATGGTATCATGACATGGTTTTCTCTCCCCTTCATCGCATTCTCTCTCCCCTATTGGCAACCATTTTTGGAGGGTCCACCTGGGTTGATGTTTGTGAATGGATGGCAATCACCGTAGTGCACTACACAAGTCGATTGACCTCTGCGTGGAATGACACTTGATACATTTCTTGTGGCGCGAAGAAAACGTGTTCCATGTGGAATGACTTTAAAGCTTCTATGGTCTCGATGTAAGCTGTGAGATTCGAGTAATACAAGACCTTTTAAGTCTATGAAACATGTTTTGTGAACGGCAGGCCAATGCACTCTTGTTAGGAGCGGTGAGAGGTCTCCATGGGATTGTTTAAAGAAAGAAAGAAAGAAAGAAAGAAAAAACAACCCCAAAGAGAGATGAATGGTGGTGCAAATGCAAGGCGTGTGTGCCCATCATGGGGACCCATTTCCAAGGCAATAAAAACTTCCCAAGGATGGGAACATAAACATCTATATCTTGTTGGTGGGGAGGTGGTGAGGCCGGCGGAAGGCGGCAGTGGGAGGATGATTTATTAATCAGGATGCAATATGAAGCAAATGAGAGGGGGTCTGATTCAGGGCAGATGCGTGTGCAAGGGTCAATCGAGGGGTAATTACTGAGGTGATTAAGCCAAATTAGAAGGTAATCAAGGGGCTAATCGGGCCGATGGAGGTGTATCTGGGGGGGCGGGAGAAGGCCAATCGAGGGGTAATTAGAGGGGTAATTAGGCCTCCCAAGGGCTAGTTAGTCCTCCCAAGGGGTAAGTCGACCTCGATTGGTCCAATGTACACGGGCAATAAGGCCAATTTGGGCGCTTAATCAGATGGTAATCATGCCAACTGAGGGGTGATTAGACCTGGATTGGTCTAGTCAAGAACAGGATTAACCACAGTAATGGCCATTGCCGGCCATGGATGATGCTTGGAGCCGGCTAGAAACCAAAAGAAGGAACGGGGTCTCTCTCTCTCTCTCCTGTGTTGCCATTGACAACTCTTATCGTTTCCTGACGGCGCACTCGATGATCATCCCTTCGCCCTTCCTTGCAACGAGACAAGCCTTAACATCAGCCAGATCGCCTCACCACGCAGCTCCCCTCACTCACCATATCGCCTTCTCCTGAGGGAGAGGCGTGCGCTCAGAGAGAGAGAGAGAGAGAGAGAGAGAGAGAGAGAGAGAGAGAGAGAGAGAGATCTTGTTTCAGATTAGCTGCCCTTAGATCTTGTGCCTCGCAACGAAGACACAGAGAAGCTACCAGAAAGCGCAAGACCGAAACAAAAAAAGAAAAGAAAATCATACTGCAGGATCATGCAAAGATCACATTCAATGGTGTAATGCGAGGAGTAGAGTCCCACAAAAAGAGATCAATCGTACCAGAACTTGATCCCTCCATCGATCCTTCTTCAAAGAGCTTTCATTGATCAGGAAACGAAGCAAGAGAAGGAACAGTAACCATATTTCTAAAATTCAGCTCAGAGATTAGCTTGGAGACGCTGCAACGATCTTGATCCTGCTCTCACCAAAGGTCACAAGACACCCAGGAACGTCGCCAAGGGCTCTTCTCAACTGCTGATGTAAAGACACAGAGAAATACTTGCTTGGGTCTCTTTCTAATCTAATTAGCCATATCTCAGTTAGGCTATCAAGCTGAGACTTGCTGATTCCTACGATGAACTGAGCGGACTCTGCTCGTGCGCTGTCTCCTTGTAGCATGAGAAGCACAGTGTTCATGAGAATCCCAAGATGATCAAAAAATTGTTCCGGTTTGGGAAAAGCAAAAAGGTGGGCACATGCTTTGATCCCAAATCTTCTCTTGTTTTTTGGGCAATCATAGTAACCATTCAAGGCTTTTTTGGTCATTGCTTTCAAGGATTCAAGCATTCAAGGTCTTTGCCCTCTGCAGGACTCAGAACAAGAGGACAGCAAGGAGAAGGTTCCTCCGCGAAGGCAAACCATATCAGGGGGAAAGGCCGAATTTGTTGAAGCACACAACAGAGCTAAGCTGACAGACTATGACCAAGCCCGATACAGGACTAAGCCAAATGGAATAGCCACAGTTCTTGAAGATGACAATCAGAGGGGGAATGTATGGAATGCTGTGGACGAGAGCCCCAGGTATGGTGCAGTGCCAGGCCAACATGTAGGGGAGCAGGTTGCAGCAGGATGGCCTGCATGGTTGACTGCTGTTGCCGGGGAGGCTCTCAAGGGTTGGCTCCCACGACGTGCGGATGCCTTTGAAAAGATAGATAAAGTGAGTCACCTTGTTGAAATTCAGTCTAAATATTCTGTTAGTCAAACGATGCAGAAATTTTAAGACCATCACTGTTTGTGCAAAGTGTGTAGTTTATATGCAGCCTTCTCTGTTAGCAGTTGAGGGTGAGTACAGTGAGAAATGGCTGATTCTTATCATGGAAGGCCAAGCCATTTGAGTTCAATCAGATGGTCACCTGCCTGTGATCAGGCCTACTAGGATCCAAAATTCAGCTGTGGTATCGAAATTGCCCATAATGTGAGGTGCAAATGAGCACTGCTGTTGGACACTGTCATCATTGGTAAGATTCTCGTGGTGACCTTGTCATTCACCATGGAGTTCTAGCAACTTGCCTCTTCTCTCTGTGATTGTTTGTGTAGGCATTTGAAACAGGCTTCGTCTTATTGTGAGGGGGCTCCATCAGTCTGGACAGGAAGTTGAGAGAATGCCACATGCATAGTACTCCAATTTACATAGAGCTGATTGATGTGAAGTGTAGCATCTTAGTTAAGTCATCGAAATTGCTGGTTTGTTATCCACACCATGGGTAAGGACCTAAGAAGCAATGTAAGCTTTTACTTAGATGTGAATGGCGATAAATGCTTACTTATGGTTCTGCAATGGAGCCTTGAGTTGCTGGGGACAGACCAAGAGAGATACACTATGATACTTCTTAGCCAGAGTGGCTGCCAGTTAGGGAGGTGAAGATCATAGATTCAATATTCAAATGACAGTGGCTGCCAGTTTTTGGGATCTTGGATGAAGTATTCTAGCTGAGGTCGATTAATTGAAACAAAAGGAAAACAGTCTTCCTTGTATTTTTCTGATACATTTGGAGGATATATTAAAGATAGAGATAGGTTGTGAGTTTAAGGAATGTGCCCTAGCCTCTCAACTGTTTTGTGTGCTGCAATGGCAGCATGACTCAAATCTTTCTCTTGTTGAATGCCTTTTTATGTCTGGAAAATATTCCTATATAGTCTATACCACTATTCTTAGCAAGCAAAGTAACCAACCTGTCATGCAAGAGGCTTCAGTCAGGATGCTGAACACTTTTTTTTTTGGCTTTTTAACATTTGAAGTGTTGGTCAAGTGGGGCAGAATCAGTAGCATGCAATGTTCTCTGTTTATTTTTTCTTAAGGCAATTAAATGTCCAATATTGTGACCAAGGTACAAAACTTCATTTAGTTATCATTAAGTAAATTTTTGAAGGTCCTAAAGTAAAGGTGCTTTAGCACTTAGTCCACTGATCCTTGGCATTTGTAGATTGGACAAGGCACTTACAGCAATGTGTATAAAGCTCGAGACTTGGAAACTGGGAAGATTGTGGCTCTCAAGAAAGTGAGATTTGATAATCTGGAGCCTGAAAGTGTACGATTCATGGCTCGTGAGATCAAAATACTGAGGCGGCTTGACCATCCCAATGTAGTAAAGTTGGAAGGCCTTGTAACATCGAGAATGTCTTGTAGCCTTTACCTGGTCTTTGAATACATGGACCATGATTTGGCTGGAATTGCAGGTTCCCCTAATATAACTTTTACAGAAGCACAGGTCTGTTAGGAGACCCTGCTTTTGAAATTACATGACTCAAAAGATGATAAAGGCTTTTTTAAATTTTCTAAAGATCGGCCTTTGGCTTGTTCGTAGGTTAAGTGTTACTTACTGCAGATTTTAAAGGGACTTGAGCATTGCCACAAGAGTGGTGTTCTCCATCGCGATATTAAGGGATCCAATCTTCTGATAGACAGTCGGGGAAATCTGAAGATAGCTGATTTTGGGCTGGCCACCTTCTTTCAACCAGATAAAAGGCAACAATTGACAACTAGAGTGGTTACTTTGTGGTATCGCCCCCCTGAGCTTCTTTTGGGAGCAACAGAATATGGAGTTGCAATAGACCTTTGGAGTGTTGGATGCATTTTGGGTGAATTGTTTGCAGGCAGACCTATCCTGCCTGGAAGAACAGAGGTGATGTCTACGGCACCTTATTCTATCCAATCCCATTTGCATCTGCTGCATGGCTCTTCCACCTGCAAACATCTCCACTACAAAAAGATGACTTATTTGTATGACCTGCATGTGGCTCCCATTTTCATTTAAATATTAGGAGGCCTGTTAAGAATAGGCAACAGAAGTGCAGGTAACACCAATAGATATCTCCTCTGTGCTAGATGAACCAAAAAGGGCGAGCTTGTAAATGGATCACCACATCAGTACTTTTACTAATACGACTGAAATTTTGCTTACTGATCAGGTAGAGCAATTGCACAAAATATTCAAGTTGTGTGGCTCTCCATCTGAAGAATATTGGAAAAAATATAAGCTTTCTCATGCAACTCTTTTCAAACCTCAACATCCATACAAGAGGAATTTGACAGAAACTTACAAGAACTTCCCTCAAACAGCCTTGGACCTGCTGGATGTGTTACTTGCAATCGAACCAGATGCTCGTGGTTCTGCATCATCAGCCCTCAAAAGCAGAGTAACTATTGCTACAAATAATGTTGCAGTTTGCAATTTGTTTGCTTCTATCTATGCTCATCAGGGACACTAAGTACCTTAACTGTATATCTATACTGGCAGTTCTTCAGCACAGAGCCTTTTGCCTGTGATCCCTCAAGCTTGCCCAAATACATACCAAAAGATAGTACCAGAGGAACAGATAATCGAGCCAGAAGGTATACATCCATCAAGTCTCAACTCTCGTTATTTGGTTTTGCATGTTCCCATATTTTCGTTTTCGTGAAGGTCAAATATGATCAAATAAGGTCTGGTAAGTTTTCTGAAGCTTCAGAAACATTTTAGAAATCAAGTGAGCATAGTGGGTTTTAAAAGCTAATATTGCATGAGGAATATCCCTCCTAGGAAGTTGCCCTGGTCAGGGATATCCCCTTATTGACACGTTAGAGATATGGAATCTTTTATGTGCATTTGCACATCCATGTCAGAGTGCACTTGCATGTGTGGGGGTGTAAAAGGTGCTAGCTAAATGGAGTACTTAATCACAACCAGAATTAACACACATGATCTTTCCAGGAAGGCAAGAATTTTTCTATGCTGTTACTGCTTGAGACTGGATTGAGAGTGTGAAAATTTAATCTTGTGAAAGCTTGCACTTCCAATCTTCCTTGATAAACCTTGAACAGAACCTCTAATCCCTACTTTTTAAGACTAAGATGTGGTCAAAACTCCCAGTTGCTCGCATGAAGTAGTGTTCTGCATTTAGAGTAGGCATTGTGTACCACCTTGTTGCACCTGTATGAGAGTCCTCTGAGTATACGAGATATTTTATGATTGGCTCCTTGCTTTCCTTTGCTGCATCTAGGAAACATCCCTCCTGACATTTTCACAACTGTTGGGTTGCTTATTATACTTTTAAGATTCAATGCCTCTGTATCACATGGTTGATAAAGAAATTTTTTACTGGATTACATTTTATTTAGACAAGGGGAAACCCAGCAAACATCAGTACAAAGCTGTAGCTGTAGAAGAAAGATGGTGTCTTTCTTCTTCAGGTATCAATGTACCCAAAACCTAGCAGGCATGCATGCATCAGCTTACACAGAGAATCTTCTACTAGGAAAAATCCTTGTACAGGTGATCCCATACCCAGTAAAATCCTGGGCAACCAAACACTCTCTAAATGTTGATCGCATCAGATGTCTCTCACAGAAACAGTTTCTTCCATATTCAATCAGATGCCTCAAGTTCCATGAACTCATGAAAATGTGAACACTGGAACCTATGCAGAATTAATTTATGTATGTTGGGTCCAATAGTGTTAACTGGACTTCTATGAACTCTACAGGCAAAGAGCTCCAGCCAGTAGAACACGTGAAATGACTGCAGTCAGAAAAGATGAGAGTCAAGAAAGTCTAAGCAAACCTGCTGCTCCTCAACGTGGCAACCCTGATATTGCACCATATAATCAGGTATCTGTTCCAGCTTTTAAGAGGCATTTAGCAGCATCAACTGCAAATTAGGATGGAAATGTAACTTCTCCTTAGAATAACATATATTTGTATAGTGGCAGCTGAAATTTCATTTGAAAAATCATGTACTTCATTCCCGTCTTGAGAAATTGCATCATAGAACAGATACTTATGGTGCTGTTGCTGAAATACACATCTAGCCATAATATATTAAGTAAATGGGAAGTTTGTAAGGCCATAAACATAAAAGAGTCATTTTGAAAGTTGGCAACTTGTTACAAGTTGGTTATGAAAACTGGATTCTGATCAAGGGTTAAAGCCTATGACTAGAATAATAGTCTAAAACAAGTATTGTGCTGGGTTGCCTCTGACATCAGAAAAGTCAAAATTTAGAGTCATTTTGAAATTTGGCAGCTTGCTACAACTTTGAAATGAAAACTGGATTCTGTGCATCTACATCTAAGTGTAAAATGAACTAATAGCTGTATTAGCATTTTGCTTGAAGGTTAAAGCTCATGATTAGAATAATCGTCTAAAACAAGATCATGCTGGCACTGCCTGTGACATCAGAAAAGTCAAAATTTACTCATTCAAGTGATCCCAGCTACCTGTCACTTTGTAAGAATTCTCTGTGTTGATGCTGAATGTAAAAACTTGAAGTAGCATGCCTGACTTTGTAATATTTCTACTGTTTAACAGAAACAGATAATCAGTGCCCCAAATGGTGCTAGGAGTAAAAGTGAGAGGTTCATTGCACAGAAAAAGGAGGTTGCATTGAAGTTGCCTGCAGACGTCATGGCACCACATGAAGGACCAAAAAGTCGAGTACATGCCTTACCTCCAAAACCAGTTCAACCTGATGCACAAGAAAATCTGAATTGGGCAGGAATATGGGACAAAACTCGAAAAGAACAAAATATCGACATTGTGAAAGGCCATCCTATGTCTCGAAGTGTTAGATATGCAACGATATCCGACTTTAATTCACAAGCACCGGTTGCAAATCCACGGGCAGCCAATCTATCCAAATGGTCAACTTTGGTGGCTACAAGAAACAATGGAAGCCAGGAGTTTCAAACAGATTCATCTGATGCAAGGTCCAAAGAGAGAGCACGTGAAAGGAAAAAGACCAGCAATCTGCAGCAACTTGAAGTGACTGAAATTTCTCAGCAGAATCAGTCGATGAAAAGACTGGACATTATAGATGTTCAGGATGCGATGAACCATGAAAGAGACAAAAACACCGTAAGTTAGAGTGGAACTCAATATATATCTCTCAATCTTGAAATCAATCATATGAAGCAGATGCTATAAGACATTTTATATGCAAACTGCAATGTAGACATGATTGCTTTCATATGAATTTGTAGTCATTCTCCTGATAGATGTTACTGTGACTCATGCAGGGATTTCGTGGTCCGGCAGCAAGGATACATTTTTCTGGGCCATTGTTGCCTCCATCTGCAAATCTTGATCGCATGTTGAATGAGCATGAGCGGCAAGTTCAAAATGCAGTGCGCCGAGCTCGGCAGGAGAAAGGTAAAATTCAGAATAGAGCAGAGACACAAATTAATGGGGTCAAAGCTGCTGGAGGGAATTTTCGTGATAATTATGGTCCAGCTGCAAATAGTCGAGTGAAGAGCTCTCGTTTTTCTGAGCACACTAAGAATTTGGACGATTCAGAGAGCTTGGATTCCCTACTGGAAAATTATGAGCATGAGATGCGTCACTTGTAATGGATACACATCAGAATATGTCAAATTGACTGAGCTGTGGTTTACAGTGAACTCCAGAGCCCAGGCCCTAGTGAAAATGCATTAGCCTGTTGCTAAGACATGGCTACTATGCAGGGACCCTGTGACATGCTTGATTGAGATTCATAAGGTCCTTTACGGCAACAATTTATGAAAATGGACAACCAGATCTACAAGAAGCAAAGACAATACAGTTCTCCAAAACTAGAGTCACACTCAGCACATGAACAGGTCCATTGGAGTTATCTGATGCCTAGGCTGTTTTTTTCGCTGCTATGGCATCAGATAAAGAGGATTTCTCCTTGTGCTTCAACAAGACTGAGGCAACAGAACATGTAATTATATGATCTAAATTAGGCTTTCTAGTGTCAGCACACATCAAGTCAAATGTAAGCTACTGCTAATTTTATTGGTCCTTCTCTCAGGCAACAGCATTCCTTGCCTGAGAGCAAAGAAAAGCCACTGCAGATTATCAATGCAATTTGTTGTGATGAGCCAAAATCATCAATAGAAACCGCCTAATAATACTGATATATTATATCTCTTATGATTACTGTGTGCCAGAATGGCCATGTTCCCTCTCTGGGAGTGACATTTCATAGAGAGAGTTCTATTCACTTTCTCCAAAGATTTTGGGGAGGGAGGAATTGCTGTTGAATTTTTATCAGGTTCAGTTTTTTCATAAACTTTAGTTTTTAGCCTGTGTGTTTTGTTTCTCATATGCAGACAAACATCACAACACCCATAAGAGGGTAACTCAGAAGTTAGTCAAGGCATGAGCAACTATTTAAGAGCTTTGAGGGGGCACATCGCATTTGTTGCTCCCAAAGTTGTCATGCTTATGTATAAGAGACACCTGTATGTGCAACAGTGAATGTCTTCATGCATACCTGAGGGGGCACATTGCTTTTGTTGCTCCCAAATTTGTCACGTTTATGTATGAGAGACACACCTGTATGTGCAACAGTGAATACTTCATGCATACCTGATGAAATTTTTTACAATTACACATCTACTGTGCCACAGTCCTGTTTTGGAGCGAGCGAACATGGAACTTAAGAGAAAAGGATCCAAAGCAGTGTTCATAAATAACATCAGATACAAAAACTTTCAACTGTAAATTCTGGAGGGATATTTGAGTCAAAAAGGTTTGAGACATCCTCCTCCAAATCTAGAGGTTGTTCTAGAGATTTTGCAATTTACCATCTTAAACCTCGGTTTTTGTGAACACTAAAAATGGGTGAGAATACTTGTAACAAAATCAGCAGCACTAACAGGTATTTTAGTGGGGGTTGTGATGAATTCAATGTAGCGGCTAAAGTTTTGTGGCTTATGCCGGTTCATCCCATATGATGTTAATAAATGTTGATATTCCTTTTATTAATATATATTTTATTTTGTGCATTACCAAAAAAAAGGGTAGAGGACAAGGAGCTTTCTTTGGCCTAACCATTAAAAAGCGATACTATTTTAGTCCTATCAAGTCATAGAGCTTGTAAAATCCATTCCCAATCACTTCCTATCCCCATTGTGTAGGGTAAGGGGGCCAACTATAGAACACCTAATGAAAAAGATGTAGTTTTGGAAGAACAAGTTGGGGGGAGGGGTGTGTTCACATTTTGCAATTTTCTTGAGATCTGAATATATGAGCATATAGGGAACATAAAGGGGAATTGAATGGGTCTAATAATTAATCTTTTCTTTTATCACTCTAGCAAATCAATGAGTGATAGCTAAGTATGATTCTTGGCATATGCCCTTCTTTGGTTACATTATTAGTTAGAAGGTGTTTTCTTTTTGGACAACATTTCACGGTTGGGTCCTTTACCCTAGTTAGTAAGGCAAACTATAAAGCTTGAGAGGCTTACTTTTAGGAAAGTCGAACTTTCTCTCATTATCTGGTAAGTATTTTGTGAGGTAGCAAGGTATCCACATCTTGATATAGGAAAAGTTCTCCTTCCTTTTAGAAACAAATGAAATTATTGGCACAATATATTTTATTCGTTTTCAATATTTCATCTTGATAGATTGAAAAATAACGGTTTACTTTTGCGAGAGAATGTTATGCAATCTTTTGCTACTCCTTTGTGTTGTATTGTTTTTTCTTGTGTCCTTGTGACATGCATAACATTTGATATTTTAGGGTGATGTTGGTGCTTCAACAAAAGGAACAAATGTTTGGTTTTTTGTTTATGTGTGTGGCTCAACATTTTGCTAGAAGGGATTAAGATTCGTACTCCCAAGGAGTTGCCTAGTTCTCATATTTGCCTTAAGTATCAGTTGTAGATCCTTTCTATGTTTCTTTTCTCGAAGCACACATAAATACAAATAAAAAATGCAGGTAACCAGATTGTATACGGCAAATTTTCATGCAAATTCAATTGCTACAAGCATTTTACTAATATAGACATTCCATTACTGCAACAAAACAGAGTTTACAACATTGATATAGCAATGGATAATCATGATGACTTTCATGGGAAACCAAGTTGGTGGTGTAGATGCTATTGAATTCACATGTTGCCTCACATAGCATCGAAATTGTCGCATAGAGCACTGCAGAAATACACTGCTGCTCTATACAACAAACACATAACTCCTTTGCTCCAAGAAGAACAAACTTGCAACACAACTAGCCACTAGCCACCAAAAGTTAAGGTGTCAATAAGCTCAATTATGCTACATCATGTTGTCAGAATCACAAATTATATCTCAACAAACCTTTGTGTGTACTTCTCCTCAACATCGACAATTTTTTTCACCCCATTGAACCCTTACTTCATTCACACATTGCTACGAGGAACCAGCCTAGCAGTCTTCTAACTACGTAATATCTAAGTATGCACGGGCACTCAAATAATATCTGAACCACAACTTATATATAGTTTGGATCTTCAAGTGCAAGACATTACTCTCAGCTTGCTTAAAGTTTGACCTGTCACCCAAACTAATCAAACTACGTCTTGTGCACGATAAAAACACTAGCATACCCCCAGGAAGAGACCACATATAAAGGTTTTCAATTGCAGGTATTGCAAACTCCAAACAAAGTACCATCAGTTCTTTATTAACACTCAACTTTGAACTCTTGTTCTTTATCATCATGCAAGCCCACCAAAGAATTGTCATGTATAGAATCTCCAAAAAACAACACCGATGCCCGCCATCAGTGCAATTTCCAACAAAGAACATCCCTATCACCAACTCCAACAATCCCACCACCAGCCACCCATGCCAACGTGCCCCCAATGACCTTCACCCGCACCACCACCAAAACTCCTCCAAGGCAAACCACAGCATCCCTTCCATCCACGTCTTCGATGCATGCCAAATCCTACTACCTACAATAGTGAGTGTCATGGGACTGGCACTCATTTAGGAGGGAGATAATGTTAACCCTCAAACGAACAAGGTGAAAATTCCAAAAAATCTAAAGTAGAAAACAAGGCTAAGGCAAAAGTGAAATGGAAGACGAAGGCGCACCAAAGAAGAATTCAGAAACACATAGTCCCAAATCAAGGAGAAAGGTGCACAATAAAAAGCACAAGTCAATACTTTTGTAAAAGAGCGCAAGACACACCATGATTTATTTTAAGAGTGTTGGGCTCTCACCTGTGCAAATTGTAAAGATAGATGGGCGGTGGAAAGGAAGCTAGGAAGATAGGACATTGAGAAAAAGGTCCTCTAGGCCATGGCTGGCCATGTAAAAAAGGAGATAAGGGGACCAAAAGGGATTTAGGGTTTTGTATATAGAGTTGAAAAGTGAATGAGAAGCTCATTCTTGTGTGTGGCCAAAAGTAGCTTTCCTATTCTTCTTCTTCTTCTTACTTGCTTGAGCTTGTGCTTAAGGGAGGGAGTGTGAGAGTGTGAGGGAGTGTGTGTAAGGGTGAGGGACTGTGGCGGAAAAGCTCTCCATCTTCTCCTTTCTTCTTCTCTTCTCTTTTCCTGCTCGCGGCAATGGATCTTGGAGCGTGGAGCTTGAGGATGGAGCTCACTTGAAGCTTGCACTTGGATCGTGAAGCTAATAGAATGTTCAGGAGAGGAGGCAACTCGATCAGGCATGGAGGTAAGCTCACTACACTCGTAGAGATGGATAGCATGTCGACTATGTGAGAGGTAGCCATTAGTGCTCAGCTTGGAATGCTTGAACAATAAGCGGTTTGTGGGTCTTGGCGGTTGCATCTCTACACCATACATGGGACTTAGTCCCTTGCTTGATGGAAATCATACATTGCCATGTGAGTGGATATACAATTTGAAGAGTGCCTCTATTCACCCTAAGCCAACATAAAATGTGAGATTGGCACTAAGGGCTTTAAGTAGTAAAAGGGAATTGATTTTGATGAGATCTTCTCTCGTGTGGTCAAGATGAGTACCCTACGCTCGGTCTTAGCCCTGGTTGCTCAATTGGATTTGTATCTTTATCAGATGGATGTTAAGATGGGTTTTCTAAATGGGGACCTACATGAGTATATTTATAGTTAGCAACCTAAGGGCTTTGTGATAAGAGGCATGAAACACCTAGTGTACAAATTGAAGGAGATTTTTTAGGGGCTTAAGCAAGCACCTAGGAAATGGTACCACAACTTTGATAGTTTCATACATTCGCAAGGGTATTCCCACAGTGATATGGATGTGTGACTATACACAAAGAAAGACCATGATGGTAGCCTTATTATCTTGGTGCTCTATATTGATGATATGCTTATTACTGCAAGTGTTTATGCTAAGCTGGATGCTTTAAAGACTCGGCTCAAGAAGAGGTTTAATATGAAAGATATGGGGTAGGCCTCACACATGCTTGGTATTTGCATTATGTGCAATCATTCTAAGGGACTGCTCTACTTGTCCCAGAAGGAGTATATACACACAGTACTTGGGCCATTCCATATGTAGAATGGTAAGTCTATTAGCTATTCTTTATCTTCTCATGTGAAGGTTAGTCAGGTCAATTTTTTGCAATCAAATGATGAGAGGTCAAGATAGCCAAGGTTCCGTATACATCTACAATGGTAGACAGTTTGATGTATACCATTATAGCCACTTGTTTTGACATAGCATTTGCAATGTGAGTTGTGGTATATTATATGGATACACTTGGCAAGTGACATAGGGATGCCATAAAGGGTATTATGAGATACCTTAAATACATTGCAGATATGTGTATTTGCTATGGTAGCCAGGATCCAAGAATCATGGGTGCTGCTGACTCAGATTATGTAGGATATGCAGACATTAGAAAGTCCACTTCTAGGTATGTCTTTACATATGTTGGAGGTGGTATCTCTTGGATGTGTAGGGGGCAGAAATGCATGTCTCAAGGCTAAGTGCATTACAACCATTGAGTCTTGCAAGGAGGCCTTATGATTAGGCCGTCTGGTTGAAAATCTTGGTATGAATATAACTCCAACACTGCAATTAGATTCGATGAGTGACATTCAGTGGGTCGATCTTCCATACAAAGAGAAATCACATTGAGATGCACTATCACTTTATCAAAGAGGTAGTAGAGGACAAGTCCATTGAGCTTGTCAAAATTTCTATAGATACAAATATTGAATCCTTTGATATTTTTTTTAAAAAATTCATTGGATTCAAGAGATTTGAATAAAAAGCAAGTGGCTACAACTAACTAACTGACGCATAAATCCGCAGGAGTCCTCCATTGTTGCATGCACAAAAGAGTGTGATAATAGAATTGATTTGAGACTGATTTTTTTTTAAAATATTTTTTTATTTTATTTAATTTCTTGAAGTACATACTTGTGGATCCATGCTTGCAAGTAGGGGATTGCTAGTATAGACCAACTAATTAGGCATTCCATAGTCAAGAGCACTGTGACAAACCATGTATAAATTGTGTTATATCAAAAGATCCAATGATTTTTTCTAACTTCCTCCTATAAAATTTTCTCCAAATTCTGATGTTTAAGTGGTTTTGAACAAATACTACTCAAAGAGGAGGTACCAAAGCAAACTAGCTAGTCTACATTGGGTTAGCTAGTCTAATCATCTATCTGATTGAGAGTGGTAAATGAGATTCTAATATTCAAGATATTATATCATTAAAATTAGGACCATAAATTTCTCTTTACAAATATCTTAATGTGACCATATTGTAGACACAGTTTGGGGAGTTTTAGATTGAGCATATTAAGAAGAGTTATATAAACTATACATTTTAGTTTTTCCCTATAAATTTACTACTTTTGATTCCTGATTTAATCAATTTGGATTTCTACCCATTTGCATGCACTCTCGAGGGTCCAATGGGACATTACGAAGAGGACCGATGGTATATTGTTTGGCTATATTTGAATTCCCCATTGACCCTGGACTAACTTGAATAAAAAAAGTATAGAGTTTTCTACTAAGATTGCAAAATTTAGACTAGCCATAGCCTTTCCATACTCAAAAAATTGAACCTATATGATTGGTGATTCAATAGTGACCCGTTCCTTAGATCTATTCTAGATTGTCAGCTTGACCTTTCAATGATTGATGTTATTGAAGCACTTGTAACTTAGTGAAGTGCTAGTTATTGAAACCCTTGTAGCTTAGCTTGACCTTTTAGTGGTGGTTGAGGTTATTGAAGCACTTACAACTTAGGAAGTACTAGTTTTTATTGATATTTTCTAAGTATAAGGGTTGAAATATCTCGGACATAGAAGAAGAGAGCTTCCCACCATCGAAATAGCTGACTAATAGACCTATGCATAGAGTTTACTACTCATTTACTAGATCTTGCCAATTAAGTGATTGTAGGAATTTCCAATGGACGTCCTAACTACTTGAGGCACATATTGTGGACCATTGGAGTGGTGCCATATAGCACAAACATAGCAATCATGTCAATTCTTTCTTGATGAGGAGGGTTGTACTCACCCTATCGGTCAAAGAGTATCCTTAAAGTTCATCCTCTTAGCATGCACTTATTATAGACTTTGTGCTTCCATGTTTGTGCTCTTGGAATTGTGGAGGAGTCCTTAGATAGGAGGGAGACCTTCCTTTTACTCTCCCTAACTTAAGGGAGAGGGCACCCTCCATATGCAAAGCACTATTGGACTATCCATCTTGACCCTTTCCCTTGCCTTGGCCTTGTAAGGCCACATAAGAGAAGGCACACAACTGTTGGAACCATGCATGAATTAAATACCTCATTGCCTTAGTGTAAGCCTTGTCATCCTAGGCTCTGTGCTTCAACCCCTATGACCCTCAAAGTCACTTGGACCCTTATCAAAACACTTGCCTTTACCTTAGCAAACACATCTTAAGCTAATAGCTCAATATTGAATCACATCAAATTGATTTATGGGTCATTATTTTCTTATGAGCTTACATGATTGGCTGAATATCCACATGACTTATTGACATATTGCATTGATATGTTAAGTTGTGTGTGGAGTCCCCTTTGCAAGTGAACAACTTGATATGCTTAAGATGATGATAAATATTTTAACCACATCAAAGACACCTTGGATACTCTCAAAGGCTTAGAGATTCTATTTCATTGGCCATTACGCATTTGATTGTCTAGCTCCTCTCTTGAGGCCACATACATCCTATCTCTTGAGGAGATATTGGCTATCTTCCACCTCTCGAGGCGATCTTCTCAAGCATGAAGTAGATCATGTATAACGTATTCTTATACTAAATCAAGTTCCTTTCTTTAAAAAGTAATATTTATAAGAGAGCCACCATCTATAGCATGAGAAAACAATACCTTTATCAATTGTAAAGCTTCCATAAAGTTATACGCCAATGCACTATGTGGAGGAGCAAGATCCATATGTAAACCCATATGTGTCATATAACACAGAAGGGAATCCAATTCTAATAGACTATGGACCTACTCCCATGATGGCATGAGGGAGAGGAAGGGGTCAAGGTATGGGAGGCACATAATTTCAAGATGCATTGAGATGTTGGAGTTGTGGCCACCCAAGTCACATTTCACCTCAATACCTAGAGAAGGAGCACGCTAACAAAGATAAAGCCAAATTATTGCAATGCCCTAAATGTAGCATCACATAACATTGATATGCCAACTTTCCAAAGTAGAATTCTTCGACTAGCAAGGTGATCATGACTTCAATGCCCTTAGGACTCGAGTCCTTGGACGATGAGGCAACAACAATACTAGTAAACAAGGGCTCAAACAAAGTAGGAAAATGTTTCAATACCTAGGCTAGCAACTTAGATGCTTTATAAGAAGAACAAAAAAGAGGAGAAGAAGGGAGCTAAGTTCAAGCTCAATTTGAAGAATGATAGTGCAAATATGTTGACTACCAGAAAAGTCTCTAATGATGAATTAGCAAGGCTCTACCAAGATGGAAGAAAAGGGTAGCACTAAAATAGGGGAATACCCTAACCCTGACCATCAAATGAAGATTGTGAAGAAGATTAAAAATTGGAGCCAAGAGGCTCATGCTCATCTAAATGATGCTAACTCTCTACAAGATCATGTGTGCATGAGGCTTCAAGCATGAACCTACCTTTGACCCCTATATACATCAACTTGAAAGGGAATCGAGTTTCAAGTCTAGCAAACAAGGAATTAAGTGAAAATATGTTCCAATCTACTATAGATAAGAGCTTAGCGGACAGAAGATTAGGGTGCATAAGTACCATGAAGTAAGAGATAGGATTGCTTGTTGCCGATTTGGCCTAAATCCATGTGACATTACCCCTTGAATTGTTGATGAAGAAAATCCCTACTATGTGGCAAGCCTTTAAGGCTTGGATATTTGGATCTATGCAACCAACAAATTGACATAACCATACAAGAGAAGAATGTTGAAACCCTTATACCTAACCTAACACTCGACCTACTGCTAGGAGCTCTACAAAGTAATGCCTTTTTAGAAGGGACCGAAATGCATACAATTCTCCTAGTCATTGTGTTAGGAGATTCAACCTGAATATGGATTTTGGACTTTGAAGTTGGTGTAGCATTCTAAGCCACATGGTTTTGCAAGCTTAGGAAAGTTCTCATGCACAGATTGCTTGTTTCAATATAACCTCAACAAACAATGGTAAAGTCAGACTATTTGGAGTCTTAAAAGACTAGCCAATTAAAATCACAAGTGTCTAGTTCTCAATGAACTCCATTATTATGAAGGAGGGGATTATGATATCCTACTAGGAAAACCCTAGAAGAAGGGTGCTCTAGCATTTGAGGATTGGGGTAACTAGATGATGTTATTTGGGAACTAAATAGAGGTAGTCCATGTAGGAATGGATACTTGAAAGACCTCAGCCATCAACCTTGATGCCATCATTGCAATGTCAATGGAGATTCACATAGTAAGCCCAAGACTATGGCTCTCTAATGAAATACATTCCTTGCCCAAAGGATGAGTGCAATTGGATGCACATCCTTGAAACTATTGACTTTCCCTTCTTGGATGAAGAGGATGATTACAAAAGAGTAATCGAAAAAGCAATAACTAATGAAAAGGCTATGGATACAAATAGCGTCTTCGATGGAAACCTACCCTCAGTTCCAATTTGCATGATGGTAGGAAGTGTCGTCGAGGGAAGGACTCGTGCCTTGACTCACCACATACCCATGAACAAGTTGAAGATAATTAGAATCATATAACTTTTTAAGGGAGCACCAAACAATGACCTTGCAAACAATAAACTCAACCCAACCAAAGAACTCTTGGAATCTTGGAAGTGGACTAAGGTACATGACTTAAATCTCATGCACAATCAAACCCTTCTAGAAAATGAGAAAACTCCAACTGCCTCTACTAATGACAGGTAAACAGAACACAAGTCTTTTAATGAAGAGGACTCAAAAAGTTAATACACAAATCATAGACTTTTTACAGGGAGCACCAAACAATGGCCTTGCAACAGTAAACTCAACCCAACCAAAGAACTCTTGGAATCTTGGAAGTGGAAGTGGACTAAAGTGCATGACTTGAATCTCATGCACAATCGGACCCTTCTAGAAAATGAGGAAACTCTAGTTGACTCTACTAACGATAGATAAATAGAATACGAGTCTTCTAATGAAGAGGACTCAAAAAGTGAATACACAAACTGTAAATCTGAGGATGAAGCCTCTATCAATGAGATTGAAACCATTGACTACGCCACTAATGGGCACATAATAGAGTAGATTATCATGGACTCTAAACCAAAAGAAACTAGTGTGTTGCTCATTGATGGAGAAATAGTTAGAATGGACTGCAATCAAACTTGGCTTAAGCACCTTGAGGTTGTCAACTACCAACAAGTAGGATCAATCAAGTCAAATCAACAACTATATGTGAAGTAGTAGTCAAAAGCTATGGCCTTCAAGTGAAAGGGGTCAAATCCAAGCTATGACCTTCAAGTGAAACACTCTCATCTAGCAAAGGATGTCACAACTTTGACTTTGAATTCGAGGTCAACTCTGAAAGTGACCAACCCTAAAATCCCTCAACCTTTTAAAACTTGATGCACTAAGGGGGACCTTCCAATCCATCTAAGGCGCAAGAATTTGAGAAGAGGAAGAAAAAGGACAAGGATTTAGAGGTTGAGAGACAAAAGAAATCTCGAGATCCCCCTAAGAGATTTAGGAGGCTCAAGAAGGGAGATCAAATTGTGGTTTTTATGATGTTAAATGACAAGGATATGCATGTGAGCTTATTGAAGGACCCACCAAGGTTTAGGAATTCAACTTGGCTGGCAAAGGGGAGAAACCTTAACTCATGTTCATAGCGGACAACCTAACCAAGAAGGAGGAGATTAACCTTGTGAATCTCTTGAAAGAGTTCTTAGACGTATTTACTTCGATGATGGAAGAACTCAAAGGAATAGATCCTAGAATCATCACACATAATATCCCAATGGTCCTTGTCACCAAACCAATGAGGTCGGAAGACCATATGCAATGAATCTTAACCATACACATATTGTCAAAGAAGAGATTAATAAAAAATTTAATACTAAATTCTTCTACAAAATTGAGCACATAGATTTGGTATCTCTAATAGTCATTGTACTTAAGAAAAACAAAAAGGTTAGAGTGTGCATATACAAAATTGAGCACACGATTCGATATTTGCAATACTCATAGTACTCGAGAAAAACAAAAAGTTTAGAGTGTGCAACAATTAAAAAGTCAATACCATGACCAAGAGAGATAACTATATCCTATCATACACCAAGCATATGATTAAAAGAGTGGCAAGGAAGAAGGATTACAACCTCCTTGATGGATTTTCACGGTGTAAAAGAGTTAATAGAGACACAAATATCTAGAGAAAAATCTCTCAAAGGCCACTTGATTACTTTCTTCAAACCTAGCTACCTGGACACCACACTAGAAAACTTAGAAGATGTTGAGATATCAAGCTCCACATGAGCCAACATCCACGAGCTACACACGTTGATGATGTGGTAAGACTTCATTCACTGGCACATTAGGTGACCGACATGGAGGATATGCTAATGATTCTATAGCTGGACTATACCCATGTAGCCCACTCTTGGTTATGGCATATTCATTGTGCCACCCCATCTATCCATAGTCTATAGTTTACACTTAATAACCACATCTGCATATGATTATCATGTTGTAGACTAAGTTCTTTGTGTGTGAAAGAAGAAGAAAGAGGTATAAGAAGATTTCAATCCTACTTCTTTGTCTTCTCTTGTTTGTCTTCATGGTATCAAAGCAATCCCACGGCTTCACAAAGCTCAATTGAAGGTTGTACAAATTGTAAATTGCAGTTATTCTTGTGTTGTCAGCAAAAAAGGCTACATGTTTTGGTTGTAGTGTACCTGCTATTGGCTTGGTTGCAAATTGCAGGTTTTATAAGGTTGCTTGTCTTCTCAAAATTTTTGACAATTTTAATTAAATTATCAGTGAGAAGCTTAATAAGAATAATTATCCTGCTTGAAAGTTTAGAATGGCAAAATCTCTTGAAGGACAAAGGCATTTGGAACTCTATTGAAGGACACATGACAATGGCACTTGAAGTCCCTCAACGAAATACTATTGCAAAACTGATAGAGGCTAACAAGGATTGGGAGCTGACACAAAGTCAAGTAATGTATTAGCTATCTATGAGTGTAACATATAGTATAATGGGCTATTTGCAAGAATCTCAAACCCATGTTATTACATGAAAGAACATGGCAAGGTTGTTTGAGATAAATACAAATACCAAAAAGGTGCAACTCAAGATAGAGCTAAATAATGTTAAAGAGAGAATCTATCCATTAGTGACTATGCATTAAATACGCTACATCAATAATTATTACTTATTGTTATTTTACCAAACTTACTCAACATAGTTTCCACCATACGAACCATGTTCACGTATAGCCTCTCCATAGGCACAAAATTTATAGGATTTTTGTAGTAGACATCAATTTCGATTCAAATTCTTCAAAAAATTTGGGACTTTATGAATACTAGGGAAAATATCCTTGACTTTACATATATGATTTCTATGCTGATACTTGAGGAGAACCTTGGCTTTGATTCCACTTCTTCTCAAAGTAAGAGCAAGTTTAGACAAGTGTTTTACTCTACTAGCAAAGGTACATGGTTGAGGCCAAGGTAGTGGTCATGGTTAAAGTTATGGTGCACATCAAAATATGGGAGGACAAAAATCCCGAGGAAGGGCAGTCAAAGAGGGTAAGTTTTATGTTTAATTAATCTATAATAACACAATTTTGGTAACATTAGAAAATGTTGATATTTCTAGTAATTGTTTCTAATAACATTAGAAAGACCATATTTCTAGTAATTGTTTCAAAAAGAATACTAAAATTAGGAATGGAAAAAAGCAACAAGGTGATTAAGCTTCCACTAGTAGCAAAAACAATGATGATAGAAGTGAGTAGCTCTTTCTCATGCTACAACATTTTATAAATACTATGGTTGCTAAAATGGTTCATCTAAGAACGATGTATGGTATATAGACTCAGGTACCTCTAACCATATGACTTCTTATAGAGAGTGGTTTAGAGAGACGCGCAATCCAAAGTCCCCAAGGTATGTGGAGACAAGGGATGATATAACCCATCCCATGTACGATGGTAAAACAAAGTACTTGGCTGATGTGCTACATATACCAAACATACCTGAGAACCTCATTTTTGTTGGCCAAATGATGGAATAAGGATTGCAAGTTCGGTTCACATCTAAGGGTTGTTATGGAGAGAATCCTAGAAATGGTTGTACATTAATTGCAAGAGGGAAGCATGTTGGCATATTGTTTACTCTTGATGTAGGTCCGCCTAAAATGGATGGTGTTCTATTTACACTATATTCAAGTGTTGTGGCTAACAATGAAATTCGGCATAAGTGGATTGGTTATGTAAATGAATAGTGTTTAAATAAAACAAATTGTGAATGGCTTACCAAATTTCAAAGTTAATGGAATGCATAAACTTATATGCAACATGTCAATTTGGAAAGTAAGCAAGGCATGCATTTCCACATGAAAAGTATGTATGCAAGAAGCCACTTGAGATAATACATTCTAACAAGTGGGATCCTACAAAGACTGCAACTATGAGTGGTTGCAATTATTATATCCTCTTCATTGATGATCATACTCGAAAAGTATATGTTTATTTTATGCGTAAGAAAAGTGAGGTGTTCAAACAAGGTTACATATTAAATATCTAAGGTAGGATGGATGTGGGTACTTCTCTAATTAGTTTACATCCATTTGAATGCAGTGCAATATACATTTCACTATGCGAGGTCTACACTTGACTATGTCTTATTCTATGCAACAGGTATACCATTTGACTTTTATGGTAGCACAAATGCAATTGGACTAGTAGTATTTCAAATAAAAGGTCAACTAGTGGATTTATGTTTTCCTTTGGAAGTGGATTGTTATTTGTATAGCATGTATTTCAATCTTTTTATTTCCAATCCAATTCCTATAGAAATTAAAGAGAACTTTTGGAAAAGAGTTAAATCTATGTGAAAGAATAAGCAAAGCCAAGTTAGTACTGAGGCAGAGTACAAGGGTATTGTAGTTGTAGCATGTGAGGTGGCTTGGTTATACAAACAAGCTACTTGGTGATTTGACTGTGTGAGTGAACAAGAAGGTTATCATTTACAATGATAACCTTAGTAACATTCAGCTATCCAAGAATCCAGTGTATCATGCATGAACCAAACACAACAAGGTCCACTACTATTTCATTCGAGAGCGGGTTCTAGTCGGATATATTGACTTGGTTTATATTAGTACACATGATTAGGGTGTAAATATTTTCACCAAGGCTTTGGGAGCTAAGAAGCTCCACCACTTCAAGACTATGCTCACAGTACATGAGCTCATGCTAAGCTTGAGGGGGATGTTAAGATATCAAGCTTCACATGAGCTAGCATCCACAAGCTATATGCCTTGGTGATATGGTAGGACTTTACTCATTGGTGCATTAGGTGATTGACATGAGAATATACTAGTGATTCTACAACTGGACTACACCCACATAGTCCACTCTTGGTTGTATGTGTGTGGTATTAATATCCTTTTAGATACCTCAAAGGTGTATAGAACAACACTGAAAGGAAAGCCAACTACTAAAGTTATTAAAGTTACTAATACATTATGACCCAAATGTAACTAAGTTATATGGCTTTCAAAACTCCTCTAGGATTACTTTGCCACTCAATAATTACCACCCATTTGCACTAAAATTAGCTTAATGATTAGGATTTTTGAACCCCTATATGATGACTTTTCCACCTCAATAAACTACCCATTTTTTGCTTTGAGCTATGTTGATATAAATTTATATGTGATCCATAGGTTTGTTTCCCTAAAACATTTTAATTGCTTTGATCCTTTGACTTTATCTTCCATGGTTCCAAACTCCAAAATTTCTTGATTCTTTCCTCGCTTGATAATATTGCCATAGTAGCATCCAATTGAACCCTTTTTCTTCTAGTATTGGCCTTAGTTTGGCCTCTCGCTTGTGTGCGTATCTTTGAACATTCTTGGCACTCTTCATCAACTAGGCCCTATGCCCTCTTGTGCTTCTTCATGCCATCCCTTAGGAAGGTCTCCTAAACATACATGGAATGCAATCTTCTTTTGCAATAAGGCTTCATTAACCACTAAGAGATGGTATTTGTCATGCCTTGTTGATTTGCCTCCTTTCTTATTTACATTTCCTTTTGTACTTGTTTGTTCAACCTCCTATCTTATTTCAATTTTTTTATATACTTCTTGTTCTACTTTGATCAATATTTTCTTCACTTCATCTTCAATCTTTTTATTGGTTGTAGCCACTTATGTTGCCAGTCTTCTCTTCAGTTCTACCAAGTGTGTAAGCACTTTTGGCAAGTGAGTCTTTGAAAATCACATTCTCTATCCCTAGGTTGTATGGAAATACACCTCCCATGGGTTGAACTCTCAATTTGGCTTAGGCAATAATGCCGAGGCCCTTGAAAAAGTTTTTTGATTCACCTCATGGTGATTAGGGCAAGAGATTAGGACTAACCCTCAACCCTAGGAACTACCCTTGCACCCTAGGAGGAGATGACAATTAGAAATCAATATACACATCCACAAGAAAAAGCATTTATATAGAAGGAGAGAGAACATGTAGATTGGAATGAATGAATAAAAAAGAGGGGAAGGATAGCTCGTATGAGAGAATAAAGCAAAGGATTGTTTGACAAAGTTGTTGGGCAATGTGTTGGACAACCCTATTGTGAATGTGTCACTAGGCAACTATGCTACAACTTGGAAAAGAATACGATGACTTTTGATATGGACCACTAAGAATTGTGACAACTAAAGGAACCAATACGAGCTAATTAGAGTGACACGGCTATGATAATTGACAAGATTGATATGGATTGTTTATCATTAGGGCCAAAAACCCCTAAAAAAAGACACTTGTAAAAAAATGATTAAGTTGCTAATTAGTTGAGATTTTGGAAGAATTCTTAACTCACCTCAAAACATGGATTTGAGAGGCCTAACTCTCAAAGAATTGGTAAAGAACTTAGAGGACACAGTAAAACCAAATGAAATTGTAGAGACGTGATACTATGGGTATTAGTCAAAAAATTTATCGTGCTATCTATAGATCATAAGATTCCACATGTTTTTGGGGAATACATTCATATTGAAGCATCTATAAAGAAAATCTAGTTTTGAAAACAATGCATTTAACAATATGTGGGTTGATTTAAGAAGAGTGTAGATTGCAATGGTTCACATGTATAGACTCACGTTAGAGGAATATTACGGTGTTTTGAAGTTTGCCAAGTTTTCCTTGAAGTTAGATGAAGCACAAATTTAAAAGGGACAAAAGATGGAAAGAGTCAGCATTTGTATCATAAACAAAGTATTGGACTATAGCAATGGTGGGAGTCAAGCACCAGTGCATAAGTTCTAGACTAAGATGGAGATTTGGTGGGGTTGGTGCAGCTCAAGTATCAATTAAGAATCATCGAACATTGAAATGGTTGTTCACTCTTACAGGTATTCCAAACATTATTAAGTCTCAAAGTGAAGGAGAAATGTTGGTGGTTAATGGGATTGGTAATTTTAATGTGGAATGACACATGAGTGATGACTTAAGAACTATCAAATGTATGCTTGGAACATGTAATGGAGCAAATGTAAAATATTCTTGTATTTATTGCATGAAAAATATTGGATCTAAAGATTGGAGCAACTTGCATCCTCCTACAAGAAGAGACCCAACTAGAGACTCCATAGATCTGAGTAAATATAAAAACAAGGAAGATATATGGGATTCCATTCTTTCAATTCTTCTTACAAATATTCATATATGTACTTTGCATATATTAGAATTATTAACAAACTTCTCAAGTTGCATCTCGACTATGCACACTCAATTAAGCCCTTGTCTTTATTGAATGAGTGTATTGACATTACTCTCCAAAATGGGTTTTCATGGAGATCAAGTTCACTTAACAAAATATCCAACACTATCATGGAAAACAAGAGATGTCTTGGCTGATATCTTAATGGGAGGCTCAAAAGCTAGACGCTTTTTAGGAAACCATACAAGAAAACATGTGAGCATTATACTTGGAAGCATTGGAGAGAGTTGTGTGGGATAACGACAAACGTTGCAAGCACACCATGACTTGCATTTCTAAGGGCATGGAGATTTGGAGGCACCTTGATGCCTTCCTAAAGCTCCTCAAGCAACAAAAGACAAGGTACACATATCCAGAAGAGTTCAAATGTTTGATTACAAATCTTATTCAAGCAAAAAGGAGGCATAGGGAGAAAAGGATATCACATTTTAT
The DNA here is from genome assembly GCF_053477565.2 of Lygodium microphyllum. Classification (NCBI taxonomy): domain Eukaryota; kingdom Viridiplantae; phylum Streptophyta; class Polypodiopsida; order Schizaeales; family Lygodiaceae; genus Lygodium; species Lygodium microphyllum. The sequence goes on from NC_141142.1 coordinate 51,808,701, forward strand.
TTGGGAAGAGAGAATATTTAATCCAAGCTTTCTTTGATAAAATTTCCAATGGCATAAAATGATTGTTACTCTTTTGAATTTGCAGCATATCCTTCATATCCATGGGCCTTACTTTGTGGAGAAACAAGGCCCCCTAGCAACTTATAGCAGCCACCAAGGCATGGAAAAATATCACTATCAAGCACGTACAAGTTTTTTTTGAAGCACAAGACATGGAGGAGGAGTTACAAAAAGCAATGCTCTTGAGGAGCTATTCAATTGGTTTTTTCAAAACAACAGCTTCAAAGAATGAACACTAAGGATGACAATGAAACTTGAGAATTCATAGTATTTTTCAAGAAAGAAAAGTACAAAGCTAGCTCTCAAGAGCCTTTACATCTTCTTCCCTCTCAAGGATCTTTCCTCTATAACGTACAAATTTTCTTCTCTTGTAGCCAACTAGTGATTTTATATTAGTTTAGTTTGCTGCTAAAGCATAAGATGAGAGGGCAAGAAAGTATTATGCTCTAGAAGCAGAGAAACTTGGACCATAACCAAAAATCCTAATTGCTACAGTCTTCTCCAAAAACATCACCTTGTGTGCATTGTACTATAACCCAAAGAAACCAAGTAGTCTTGTAAGCGCCTTGATACATAGTATAGGCCATATTGCTTCCTTCAAGAAGATGTTATGAAATACCAAGAAAACATGGGAATCAATCCTTGCTACGTGATGGCCGAGTGCAATATCTTCAAGTAAACTAATACCAACTCTTGACCCTTTATCCAATCCCAAGAAGTTATCAAAATCTTCAATCTCCGACTACAAAAATAATAATTTGAATGTCAAATGAATGTTGAAATCAAACATATTAATGTACCTTACAAAATTGGAGATAATAGTACCAATTGATTTTCATCATTCTCTAGCTTAGTTGGATTCCATATATTAATTGATGATTGTGCCTCATTGGTATCTTCCAATTCTTTAACATACTTTGACTCCTCTCTTTCAAAATTGGAAATTCCAACTCGGTCTTGAAGGTAGTTGAACTCCTCATTAGTAATCCCATACTCTTTCTCATCATTCTCTGCCTTGTTAAAACAAAGAGAAAGGGCATCCCCTACTTCAATAAACTTATCATTTGTAATTTCAATATTTAGTTTAAGTAACTCTTCTTTCGATTCATTTTCGACATCAACAATGCCATTTGCAGCATCGAAAGCCTCTAGAATGATCACTTAACAATAATCCTCCCTGAGATTGAAGAGCTTTGGATGTCTAATAGCAGTATGTATTCCTTGTCCTTGATAGGGAAAGTTGGAAGGAAGGGAATAGTACAGAAAGAAGAGTCATATACAATATCTACATTTACATGGTTTTCTTCAATAATAGTCTCAGCTTTAAATTGGACAACTGCCAGCAATATATGCTTCTTGCTCAGGGTCAAAACATTCCTTTGCATCCCTATCATTTGCCACCTCATCCAAAAGGCAAAAGTTGGAACATTTTGGATCCTCTAATTGTTGTTCATCAAATTTGACAAGATCATTAACAAGAGTATACGCAATGAATGCAACTGCTTTTGACATAAGCCTTCACTTCCTAGAATGAGTAGAACAAAACAAATCTGGTGCACAAAACCTATCAAGAGAATGAGTTGTACACTCCCTTGAAAACAAAGTCTTGTTTGAAGATGAGCTCCCAATAGGTATATGAACATCTTCCTTTGCATCCTTTTCAACCACACGAAATGCAAGACCTTCAAACTTAGCAAACTCCTCCACAAAAAACTTTTTGCAAGAATTCAAGGTAGTGAATATCCCAGTTAGGGTTGAAAATATCATTTGTAGTTTCATAGTAAGATAACTCCATGCTATTCTGAAGAAGAAAGTCTAGGAGCCTTTCTAAGGGAGAAACCTCTATGATCTGAGACAAACTAGGAATCCTCAATGGTGACTTGCCTTTGACTGGAGACTTCCTAAGCATTCCCACACTTGTTGCTGAGCAAGGGGAAAGAGCAATGCAAATTTCAGGGGGAAAGGCAGGACAACCAGAGACCCTTGACTCCCTAAAGGCAATCTTCTTCTTTTCCTCTTAGGGGTGGCTACCTCTTGGGAGCCTACAAAATTCTTTGGTCCAGACATAAGTAAATGCATGATACATCGCAAAAAGGTGCACTTGACCACCTCACAAATGCCTACTTGCTTCATATCATAGAATGCACGATACAGCACAAAAAGATGAACCCACTCACAACGAGAAAGCCCGCTCACTTTGTATCAAAGGGTGCATGATACGGCATGAATCGACAGTGCCAATGAGATGGGAAAAAAATTCTCGCTCCATCTCGTTGAGTGGTAATACGGCATGATAACAAATGTAAAAAATCAAGAGCTCAAATCTAGCTATGCTTAACAATTTGCTAAAAAAAGCCATAAATGCCTAATTATATGTATATATAGACAAGGAGAGGGATTCGCCACATGGACAACCACGTCAACAACCACATGGATGGCCATCCCAAACCCTAGCCAATTATACAATGCCACATGTCACTTGCCTCACAAGTATAAAAGACTAATGTTGGCTTACATTACTCACTTTTGACATCCACAATACAACGTGAACGACAATGTGAAGTGAGACACCTCTTGCACTGCCAACACTCTTCCACCATTGCATCGTATCAAATATCCCGATTGGAAAGCTCAGAGAATTGTGCATTCTAGAATCCAAGCCAAAGGTGATCATAGCGATACTATATGAATACATTCAGCGTGTGATATCAGTTTCCTCCTTTCACACCATATCCGCAATGCACAATACGGCACGAATAAATCATCTACCATCTTGTGGTTTGCTCTATTCATGCGGTATCTGCAGTTCAGTTTTCGATCTTGTTCGGTTCGTTTGCTAGTATGCAGAAGCAAATACGATGCAACCACATCATGTGTGATCCTGCACCTCGTTGCTTTCGCATTGTATATGAGATTCCTTTGTGTATTCGCAGATACAATGCAAGCACATCTTATCCGCCTTGTTAGTCCACATCTGCAAATACAACATGAGTACGTCAGGTTCAATCTACCGCACACCTCTGTTCACACCATATCTATTGTCGTTGTCCTTAGGTTTCAAAAATGTCTATTAATTACTCCATGAATGGTCGTTAAAATACCTTGAGAAGTACAAGGTAGTCCGGATTTGCAGATACGATGCAAATTCATGACGTCCGATCTGGCACTCCTTTCCCTTTGCATTATATTTGTTGTTGTCGTTGTCCCTACTTGTTCGAATTTGTAGATACGTTTTGTTGACAACCAATCGTGTGACCTTGTTAAACAGTCCTCTCCTATAACTGCCAAGTTTCCAATCTCCCCTAAAGCTCCTATTCAGCAAACAGAGCAATCTAGACCCTCTTCTACTCATGGAAAAGAGCCTTCCAAGCCTAAGAGAAAGAGAAGGTCTAGATTTTATTATGTTCAAAAATGTTTTAGTAAGATAAGTAAAGCACAAAGAGCTACACAACATGTCATTCCAAAGAGAACTTTTATCAGAGTTGTCAAGGACATTTTCGATAGATTGTCAAGGGTATCCACTGAAGTTGGCATGCAAAAGAAATGGCAACTTGTAGCCATTCTTTGTCTTCAAGTGGCAGCTGAAGACTTTGTTGTTGGCTTTATGAATGATGCTTACATTACTACTGCTCATGCTTATAGGGTGACTTTGATGAACAAAGACTTTAGTATGGTCAACAAAATCAAGGTATTGAGTCCCTTGCCCACTACTGATAAAAAAGCCTTTAATATCCTTAGCATTCCACCAAAATTATCTACGAGAGCGAAAGGACTAATGATCGAGAAGATGACACATTTATACCCAACAAAGACCATGTCCCAACAAGTATTTGTCCCATAAGAAAAACCACAAAAGGTTATAGACTCAGAGGATAAAGTTTGCAAGAGGAAAATCGATGTGCTTGGCCCTATCAATTTGAAGAGAATGGGTAAGGTATATGGAAAAATGGTTATCAATGTCTCCTTCATTTCTTCAAAAGAGAACTATCTTAGTATATCTCTTGCGAACAATCCATGCTTGTTAAAAAATATGTTCAATGTCTAATTCTGTAGTCTTTTATTGCATAAGATAAGGCATTTTGACTCTTAAAATTTTTAGTATATAAAGTGATGGTGCTATTTATTTCAAATAACACTCCTTTGTTTTTACTATTGGTTTTAAAGTGTTGATTGCTTCTCTCAACCAAAAAATCTCTAAAAGTATATTTATTATTGATCCATTATTATAAGTGAAATTATTTTTAAGATTTGATTCAAATATATAAATATTTTTCAAAACATTTAATTCAATCACAAACTATCTTTTTTTTTCCTTACATCGAAAGGTATGTAATTTTACAAAGAAGTTAATGTATACTTCTTTGTTGTATTCATTTCTCACTAACCTTTCACTTTATTATTGATCCACTATTGTCAGTGGAATTGTTTATGATCTGATTCAAACATATAAATATTTTTCAAAACATTTAATTCAATCACAAACTATCATTTTTTTTCCTTACATCGAAAGGTATGCAATTTTACAAAGAAATTAATGTATACTTATTTGTTATATTCATTTCTTACTAACCTTTCACTTTACAGAGAACATTAAAGCCTCATATATATTGATATTCTCACTAGAGAAATTATCATCAAGAACTCTCTTAGTAATATCCACGACCAAGTAAAAATGTGGGTTAAATAAAACAATTTATACTTTTTAATTTATTATTTATTTTATTTGATTGTCTATTTTAGTAACATGCTTACATTTACAGTGCTGACAAGCTCGTGGCTACCTTTTTCGACACCACATATGAAGATATTACTGATCCTCAAAAACCATATAGATTTTTCCAATAAGAAGTATCCTTATAAAGTGATACACATTCTTGTGAATGGAGAGTGATTTCAAATGTTTATAGGACAATAGATTCAAAGAAACTCAAAATAGATAAAATTAATATAAATATTTTTCATACTATTTATTTTTTTAAATCGGTCTTTGATTTTTTTGACTTATTATATTTTTTCTTACACTGCCTAGATTACCCCGATTCATACATATGGTGGATAAGAAAGCGATGTATTGAGTTGATTTAAGATGGGACAATCACACTAATCGACCTAACTCCCCTCCACAAAAATCCTCAACTAAGAGTAAGAATAAGAACAAGTGCAAGTCATCTAAAAAGACTAGTAAGATAAACTTGAAAAATAAAAAAATATCAACACTTTTTTCTATGGATTCTTATGCATCTCCTCGTCAATCTGAAAAGAAGAGACTCCTTATCCAAGTCAAATTCTTTTAACAACCAAAGAAAAAAGCCAATGTAAGGAGATTAAATATCTTTGAAGAAAGCGACGAAGAAGTTACAAAGCCGAAAGCAAGTAAAAACTAAAAGTAACATATATTTTTATTTACATCCTTGTATATTTTCACTTCAATTTTGTAACACTTGATTCAATGAAAAGGCTTTTTATCATATGTAAATATAACCAATGTTTTCATATTTGTGACTCAAAGCTTACAATCGTGGGAGGTAACTCATACAATAGAAAGAGCGTTCAACTCTTTTTTCAATTATTTTACTATTTACTTTGAACTTATATTCAAGAGATATACTGTCTAGCGACTCTAAGGTATCCCTTACATTTTTAAGACTTTCATTGAAAGTGACATTTACCTCCTTTTTATCTTCATGTGCTATTACTTACACCTTTGGTTTGAAAGACATGCAATCTATAACAAAATCCAAATGCTTAGTTTAAGTTTCTCTTATAATCAAAGCCCAAAGAAAGAGTTTATCATGCGATGTTATAACATAAAGATAAAAATTGGGAACATACAATACACCTCATGGTATCGCCATTATGGTCATACTCTCTAAATTTTCCAAGCCTTCCTATAATATTGTTTAGTTCCGCTTTTGTAAAATTTCTACTTAGCCAAGATATATTTATCCTTTGTAAATTTACTATTTTGAAACAAGCCACAAAGATATACAAGGGTATAAACCATGGCATGTATATTCTTCTTGAGACCCTTCCAATTGTCATTAACTTTTGAATATCTTAACATATTTTAAATTTAAAACTAGGCATCATTATCTTATAAAAAATCTCTCAATTTAAACATGAGACTTAAGAACGGTAAATCCTCAATATGTCCATATGTACCTTCTCTAGAAAACCACATACTATGCATAATATATAAAAACTATTATCACTGAAAGAATCGACGATCTCATCAACATAGATAGTCTACAAGCGCCTTATAAATCGTATTGAAAGTTCCACTCAAGCTCTCCACAAGTTACCATTCAATAGTTATTAATAAAAATATATCTACAACCAAGAATTCGATATTGATACTTGCTTAAATTAAAAAAATATTACATATATTATCAACTTAAAACTTACATTATAATATATCTACTAGCAAATACATTTATTTAAAGAAGTATATATCCTTAGCTATATAAACTCATACTTTGACAAACCACCCTTCATACATAATTTTGAAAGCAATCATACATCCCTTCTAATGATGTTTTATATTCTCTTTTTTTCTTCTTTTTACCTTGTGAAAGCCCTTGCTAAAATGCAACATGGTAACCGAAACGTTTATGCAAAAGATTTTAAACTTTCAATTTCTGTCAACTCCTTAACTATAGACGTTACATGAGTAGTTTACTAAAAAATGACACCTTATGAATACCATACTTAGATTGAAATCACAGAGAAAAAAACTCACCAAAAATTACGAATGACAAGAAAAAGAAACTCACTGAGAAAGACGAATTAACTAAAAAGGAATATTAAAAAGCCTAATGAAAATATATTGAGCACCAAAGGCTCTGGACTTTCAAAAAAGTCATTATTAACTTCATAACATCTTTATCACACTCTTTGTCAAATTTTATAAGTAAATAAAAACTTCGAGACTACCAATACATATCAAACTTCGAAGATTTTAACTAAAAGAGAGCAAAGAATCACAAAGTAAACTCTACTACATCTAAGAAAAAACATTAAAAAGACTGATGAAAATATATTGAATGTCAAAAGCTTTGGACATTCAAAAAGTCACTAACTTCATAACATCTTTATCATGTCTTTTGTCAGATTTTATAAGTAAATAAAGACTTTGAGACTACTAAAACATGTCAAACTATAGAGATTTTGGCTAAAAGGAGAGAATCACGACTTTACTCTCTCCAAAAAGAAGTCAAGAATACCATATTCTTGCACACGTGGTAAACTCTCTTTGGCCCTCTCCTTAATCTCGTGATTAACAAAATAACCTTTTTTTAAAAGCGTTTGCGACTCTAATGTGTAAAGAGCTATGATAACTAATAAAGATAGACTCTGTGTGTGTGTGTGATGCACATATACACACAAATTCACATCAACTTAAATGCCTCAAAGGCATATAGAAAAAAGAGATATATCAAAGTTATAATTATAACTCACTTTGAAGTCTGTCATTTACATAAAAGAAATCCCACCCCAAGGTACCATAAACACAAAGAGCAACTCCAAATTTAAAGTAAATGTCATCTTGGTTATAAGGGCTTTAGTGCTATGAAAGAAATTAGATACGAGAACACGCACTCATCTTACACAAATGAAGAAAAGTATATGTTCAATGAACAAACTATAAAATTGAATGGAGTCCAATTGACTTAATCATGTTCGATACCACTCAAAAGTGTGTCAACTACGCACAGAAGTATTAAATAAGCAAAATACACAAGCTGATATTATCTGAGCACCCCCTCTCATCGACATTTTGAAAATCAAATGAAGGGAAAACTCAAATGAAGTTGGAAAAATCTACCTTAAAAACAAAAGTGAAAGAAAAGTAAATCAAGTAGCCTCAACTTTAAATTTGACGCCTAACATTAGGCTTCCGCAAAAAATGCATGATCATTTGCACACCTATCTAGGGTGTCAAGACTATGTCACTTCTCTCTGAAACCAAGTAAAACATTCTACATATTATCGACGGCACCATCATCACAATCAAAAGAAACATCATCAAGCATGTGATTGAGAAGATCCTTCATATCATCTAATCAAAGAAAATAATCCTTTAAAATGTAGCCAAATAAGTACCTTCATCTAATGAACCAATCCATACATCATCATAATTATAATCTTAGACAGAAACAGATCATTTGTAATTGAATAGAATAAACTCACATAGACCCAAATTCACTATGAATAGCTTGTGGAATATTCTCTTTTGGGTAACAAAAACCCTATACTCTATCATAAACACATCACAAACTCTAGACACAAGCTAATAAAGAGAAAGCTCCCATGCACGAAAGTCTCACCTCAAATGACTCGTCCTCAAGACCCTCCACATCTAGGGCTTGGGCAAATCCTCAAGGCCCTCCACATCTAGGGCATGTGCAAATGGTTTACATAGCCAAAAGCAAGGCTATTGCTGGGAAAGCACCAACAACAAACTCAAATTGTGCCACGATTAAGAAAGCAACTCCTATAGCAACTATTGTCACCCTCTATCAATAACCACATTGAGTGGAAAAACTGAACTTTTGCATTGTGACTTGGATAGCTCTTGCACTACTCTATTGCTCCCCGTATCTCTAACTGCAACTCTCCTACTGCTGATTTTGAGTGGCTATTCCAAGATATTACCTAGTGGTGGCACTATATCTTTCATTTGTTGGCTCATGTTTTGTGTCAACTATCGCCATTGAATTTTCTTTGGCCAACATACTCTTGATTACTATGAAAGGAAAACGAACGTGAAAACACTCGTACTATGGACAATGAACAACAAAATTGATTGCTACATACATGATAGACCAATTAGTGTGATTATATGACCAAGTGACACAAGCAGCAAGGCTTGACTTTGGTATTCGAGGTCAACAATCTCCGAGTTCCCCGAGCTACGACAGATCATGTGTGTACATTAGTGATAATGCTGTAGCTATTTAAATACTCATGTTATGCTAACCAAATAAAAAGTTTTGCAAGCATCCTTTCAAAATGGTAACATGTGCTCCTATTGTATAAACTAGAAAGTAAGTACAGTTTGATACCACATACAAAAAGTCCCTTGTTCAGTTGTAGATAATATCCAATGCAAATACAAAACCCTTACCTGGATTGTCTCAGCCAATTTTACCCGGCTACCCACTAACAAGTAATAAGGCATACTGCTACTTTTCCATAGTGTTAGAACAAGCTTAAAGAGTTACCATACATAGCACAACGCTAAGGAGAATCACTGCATTATATGAGCACCCACTATACTTACAAGATGGTGCTGAGATTGTCTCAGAAAAACTTTAAGTCGTTTTGCTCGTAGCCCTGTGTCACAAGTTGCCAGAACGCTCCAGCACTTTTGATACATCCTCTGTTGAAGCAGGTAGCTTTCAAAAGAACAAAAAGCCTTACAACCATGCAATCAGGACTTCGCAATCAAGAGCTTGTAAGCTTCTTCATGCATGTCTGTAAACACTCCATTGAAAGATTTAATATTGAAGACATTGGTAAAAGATCCAGGACTGAAATTGGCAGAACCATTGAACAGATGAATGAAACAGAGAGGAGACTCTAACACAAGATGAAATCCTTACTGAATGCTTCCCAATTCAGTACACATTTACCACATTATGACAAGGAGAAGTGTAGCAACCACCCCACATTTTGAAGCTGGATATTATCATTATAACAAAACGTATGTGGGAAGTGGTCAGAAGGATGCTGTTCAGTACCAGTTCACCATCACAGGGCACCCAACTGCTGGCCAGAGAGATGGTGTACAGTACTGGCTCATCATCACAGGGCACCCCAACTGCTGTATGGAACGTATGGACCCACCAATTTACAGCCTTGATATCAAATTATACAACAGATCAATAAAGACAAAGTCCCATGAAAGAGTTTACTTTGCCAAATACATTCTGGCATACAGTGAATGGCTCACGGGAAAAAGAGAAACTGCTACTATTATATCTAAAATTGTCCAAGCAAATCTGTTGCTTAGAATAAGATAACAATCAGCAAACTTTGCAACTTTTTCTACAATAACCTGGATACTCAGCACTTCCAACCATGTAAGAAGGATTCTTCTTGCACTCCCCTATGGACATCCATTCGGCACAACGTTCATTCTCATCTGTACAGGCACTGGAATTTGATTTTGGCCTGTCAAAAGATGCCACATGGATCCATTTAGTTGCAGACCATTTTTCCCCTTCAATTACAGGACAACTACCATGGAGACTTGTGATATCTGGAACAGCTTCTGTGTTGAGACTAAAAAACAGAAGAGCATCCCCTTTTCTTGGTTTCACTGTCCAAAAAGAGTACCAAGTTAGCACAAATTCCTAGAAAATGAGAACAAAGTGTGCATCACATAAACTACCTGATAGCCCTTTTTTGGCGCAATCTGACCATGAATCATCTTTAATGCGCAAATCCTGCTAACTCAAAAAGAAGAGGGTAACATGTTCGTACATAGGAAAGGATAAAAGTTGAGAAATGAACAAACCATCAATTATTCCCAAAAGGAAACATAAAAACCTTACTGGGCAGTTAGGAAATACTGTCTCTCCTCCTCTACCAACATTTGAAAGGTACATGAGAACGGTTGCAATCCGATGACCCCCAAGTGCTTGATTGTGCTTGTCATGGAAAAAGTCAAAGTGAGGCTCATATTTCTCCCCATGTTCATATCTCAGAACTTGAAGAGCTTCTCCATTCTCTGTAGGTTCAGCCACAAAGAACACCATAGGAACTTCAAAAGAATCAGAAGAAAGGCTTGTTTACCACACGAAGTAGAATCAAGTCGACGTTCATAAAAACCTAATAAGCAAAAGACTTAAGAGTTAAACTTTACCCTTGGGTAAAAAGGTCCAAGTGGCAATTTTATCCTCAATCCGTCTGACAATCTCATCCTACAGTAAGGAAATTTGCAGTGTAAAGAGTGCAAAATATGGGGAAGTTGAGAATTATCATCAGTACGAGACATCATGGATAAAATTACCAATTATGAACATGATCAGAAGTTGTGTCATAGACCATTGATATACTGGAACTTAACTCATACAAATCAGACTTAAAGATGAGGACCAAGCAAAGAGCACAAAATAGTGTAACCCATTACCAAGCAGGTTGGCATAGGAAGCAAATCTGTAGAGCTCGCCCATTTTGTATGCACCTCTCTGTTGTCATACCTCTCCATTTTCTTCAAGATAGAAATGTATGATTTCTTCTATATTTCTAGTCTCTATACTTTCAATAGTATTTTAAAAATAGAAAAATCTCAAAAAAGAACAAAACACCATAAATGAACAATCACAACAAAAAAGTTGAGATAGGCCAGAAAGATCACCAAAAGAGATCCCCTCTAGACCAGGCCCAAGACAGGGCTCATTCTTCAAGGCAATAAATGCCTTGATGAGTGAGCTTATTGCTTTATACCCTCATGCAATTAACTTAGCCTAGAGCAAATTTCTATAGCCTGGAGAAATACAAAGGGGCTCAGCGCTACCCAGATGGACAGAATTAACTACCAAATGTGGGGTCATAATGTAATACCAAGCACATTGATCTAGCCTTTAGTAATGATTCCTACACCCAGAAAGTCCAAACAAAGGTATAGCCCAGAATGACAAATGCCCAAGTACAATGAAAATCCATCTAGACTCAATATGCAGCATGCAAACGTAACCTACAACAAGATTAATAGGGAACACGAAGACTTGGAAATGATGAATGATGAAGCCAAAACACTTACCTCTTCACTCCAACCTTGCCATAGGATCAAGAGCCTACCATGTTGGAAGCATACTGGCTCAACAGAGAAAGGGAGAGGAGAAGAGGGAAAGAGTTATAGCATCATCAAAACAACATGCACAATAGTTAGCAAACAAGACCTTGATAAGCACCCAAAGAGAATGTAGGACAAAGGAAGAGCAACTCAATTAAAATAAATGATGTACAAAAATTTCCCAATTAGATAACAGGAAAGCACCAAGGAAGTAAGTGCCAATTAAGAATGAAGGATGAGTATGTATGATGAAACATATATGTGCCCCTTGGCATACATTTGTATAAGCAAAGAAGTAACGAATTGAAAGACAAGCTGATTGCACAAATCACACACAGGAAGCCGAGACATTTGGTAACAAAGGCATAGGCAGCAAATAAATGAATTGAAAGACAACACCCAAGCTTGTCAGAATGCAACCAAAGTTGCATGCCTCAACCTACTGCTAAAAGGGAATTGGGCTTGGCTCAGCACAAAGAGGCACAAACTCAGCATTGCACTTATTACCAGCAGCAAACACAGCAGCCTGCACATCTAAAAACGCAAAACACATGGCTCGATGATGTCTCAAACAAGACAACATGTACAAAATGCATACACAGACTTGCACAGCTAGTTGATCATAAATGCAGCTAGCATTTTTTCCACTGGTAGTGGAATTGATGGCCCCTAGGAGATGCACGGAATCATAGTAAGTGCATTGGACATTTCAGGGGCCCTAGGAGGTGAAACATCCATTTTTGGGTTTGCAGGCTACTCTGTTTCAGGGTGACAGAACTTTCCCAGCTGAGATGGCTGGAGAAATTCCTTACAACACCATAAACAAGCAACTAGAATCTCAAGATTTCATACTTATTTTGACCTGGATCCTGGGATGTTGTAAATTGATATAGAGTAGAAGAAGTTGAGGCTATTTGTCTTTCAGCTTTAATCCATGATCATTCATGATTGATGAAATGAAACAAATTAAATGTTTTCACTTATGACCTTTGAAGTCCCTAATAATGGCATGCTTAAAAGCTCCTCTAGATCATTGGCAATCTATCTAATGCTACCCACACCTCCCTTTCATAGGATATCAATGACATGGCATGTACCTTTCAATGCCTTCTGAAAAACCTGCTTTATCTTCTTTGGTTTCCATACTCCATAAACATCCAGTGGATCCTGTCCTATTCAAACTGATTAAGTTGGACAAATGTCTACTCTGCAGGGTTGAAGATGTGTGTGTGTGTGTGTGTGGTAGCATCAGTCAGTTTGAATAATACCAGTCTGAGTAAAGCTGGCTATATTACTTGACTGACTCGTCGAGTTTCCTATCATTCAACTGCCCATCAATGGCAACAGTGCTGTAATACTTTCTGTGCAAATTAACTTTGTAATCTAGGGACTGCTTTACATAACTTCAAAAATCCTATGTCATCTGATGTTACGCAACCGACTGCAGGGTGCGTAACCGACTGCAGGGTGCATGTGTGAAAATACAACATAGCAATTATTAGAAATCCTACTGCCTGCAAAGGCAGAATACTGTTGGTGGAGTATATTGCAAACTGTTTTGTTTGCAGGTTTCACAAGGATTACATCCTTGCCTTCATACTGCAGAAAGACAAACTGAAAACTTGCAAAAAGATTACTTATTGAGAAGCTTAATGACCAGTGCCTAACTGTAGTATAGATGACAATGTCAGCCAATTGACTGACCTGGATGTCATGCCTTTCACCTACTATCTCCTGCTCATTAAGGGAATCATGAACAGACACGCCCTAAGTGGGCATCAAGTGAATATTCATTAGACACAATCATCTGCTTACAACTTTCAACTCGCATGCATTAGAAAATTTATTTTGAAAAAGCTTGTGCTGTATACAACATCTGTTCTAAGTCCAAAATAAGGATCTTCTTAGCTATAAGGCTAGACACCTTGTTATTCTTCTTGAAACTAATAAAATAGAGGGAGAAAAGTTTACATGCCCTTTGTCGATAAACATCCCTGAGCTGGTACGGATCTCACTGAGAACACTCTTTCCAGACTCATTATCAGCCACCATTGATTTCTCTAGCTTGCTTCTTGCCTACCAAAGACGAAACTATTTGAAATGACTGTTGAACCAATTTCAGAGCAACTTATTTTAAAGGTTTAAAAGAATAGCAATCAATTTTCAGAAACAAGCATGCCAAAAAATGGAATTATACCAGCTCTTTAAGATGGTCGCACTCTTCCTCAGACAAGAACCCTTCATACAAAAATGCCCTAAATTTATAACAAAGAAACCATAATGAATAAATCCCAATTTAGGAAGGTGCTCACATAAACCTGAAAAGCATTAGCATATGCCATCCAAAACTCCACAAAATACTTTCACAATTACAGAGAGGAAGTTAGGCCAGGCGGTGCACTGGAAGATAGAAACACCACAAATCCGCAATATAGAAGTTGAATAGAACGAATGCTCTCTATAGCTCAACCATCTATGTGTTGTGTGTGAAAGATTGACTTGCTGCTTCAACTTGACATGAACACACGGAAGAGAGGAAGGGGGAGAGTCTCTGAAATTCATTCTGAAACTGAGGTAATTACAGTTTATAACCCTACATTATCAAAGATCTACTATGGGCTGGCTTGAAATCATAGACAACTGACGACAATTAATGACCTACAAGCAGGCCAACTGCATATTATGCCATGCACAAGTCTGAAAATGATCAACTGCTAGTCACTATCCCCATTACAGTGTGGCCAAAAAGCTGTCTGACAAACTAAAATCGATAGCCACAATCTCAAGGGAAAAAAAATCTCCCAAGACTAGTTTTCGATCAAGTTCAAGGCATGAAACTGAAGCATCAAACTTTGCTTTTGGGCTATGTGGAAGTTAGTGCTCCTTACAAAGCTTGACAAAATGTGTCTTAGCAACAAAGGAACACTGGCATTAAAGCCTTGATGACTTCTTTATGCCACTGGTTCTCTGACTGCCATCAGTCTGGCCCACTATTAAATCTCTGGAGAAACGAACTAAAGAAGGGAGAGTCTACAAAATACAATGATGAGTAAAACAAGAGAGGTAGCCCACATTAAAGAGGGTCCTCAATCTGTGTATCTAGAACACAGTAACAAGAGCACCCAAGCTATGCACATTGCACACTAGTACATGGAAGAATGAGAAGCAGTTCCACAATAAGAGTAAGCAATTAGTCATCTCTCATGAAAATCTTTTCAATTTGCTGACTATGTGGAGAGGCTGCCAAGCAGACATAGCACCATGGCTCTCCCCTGGTAACATCACCAAATGGCAATAAGCAAGAGCTGCTGAGTCTACTACTTTCAAGAATCCCCAAAAGCCAAACTGCAGCTAGAAAATCTGCACGACACTTTGATTTAGTGCTCTCCAAAAGGAAGCCTGGAGGTTGAAACTGAGATGCAAACCCAGATGAGAAGGCAACCTGTAGCACTAGAAAATCTATACTCTTAAATCACAAAGCGAACCACTATCGTAAAAAGTTCGAGGCTAAACATCCAGAAAGACTCACTGTGATAAGTTAAGATCTACACATCACCAATACGAAGAGCTTTATGTATACAATTTTTCAAAATGATACTGAAATCAGTTGTCCAATGAAAACCTAACCTAGTCATTGTGAGCAACTGAGAGTTAACCTAGATTGTAAAGGATCCAACTCTCTACATCAACTCTACATCCATATAGGCTCCTTGGCATGCTCTTGCTCTAGACGTGTCTACAATCAGTGCCTCATGCACACAAGCTACACAACGAGTAGAAGAGCATATTTGGCACCTAAATGTTGTCATATCCCCCAAATAACATCATAGACATCATCCTCAGCCATTGGGAGCTGTCATTGTATCACATCAGCAGCCATTACAACAATCTTTATGTAATCCACCAGCTTGAGTATACAACTCACTAGTCTCATATTGTCCAAACCCCAATTATCTCTCAGATTTAAAAGCTTGCATTGACACACACCAACTTTACAAGTTGGTTGGTACTAGCCAGAAAAACAATTTTGGAGCCAAACCTTGGATAAAATCTAAATATATCTTTCACTTAACAAATGTGATTATGTGATTATGTGATTATAATCGTAGACAACTTGCCAGTTTTGGTATTTTTATGCGGATATCAACAATAATACTATACAATCTCTCATGAAGGAGCTTGCCTCTTGTGAAAGGACTTTGAAGGCTTATGTTTGCAGCACAATAAACCAAGCTTCTCCAACCAAGGGACATGAAAGTCATCGTCTTTGGATTGCATGCAATTTGATGAGGAATTTCTACAATGCTCTACGAGGTCCTCAAGCTGACTTCGCATCATCCCATCAATACAAAACCTTTCGATGTACTCATTTTATCCACTCAAAAACACATGATTGGAACTTTGGAGCTCAATCCTCCATGTTGAATGTAGGATGTGTATAACACAATGGATAAATTTATAAAAATTCAAAACCAAGACCATCTCCATCAATGTTCACAAATATAAAAGAAACTCCACACAAGAGTGTTCCCCTAAGATAGATAAGTTTGTGATTCTATATGAATTGATCTATGAAAATGTGATTGGATGTGATGCAAGGCTAACTACCCACACTATGAGATCACTTGTAAAAGGCACTCCATAAATTAGTGAAGAAGTCTTGTGGTCACTACCACCATTAGGAAGTTGTAGTGTACGGATACCAAGGGTAATATAGAAACTATATAGAAACTATATGATCCATTAAGTGTTCCCAGTGTCAAAGATGATGTTCTAGATTATGCATATGGCAGCAAGTCTAGCAGCCTCAAACCACTCAGTCCACACATGTTCCACCATCATAATGGAGTGAATCCTCATGTTCACTTGCTTGCATCTTATGATATTTTACAAGACGGAAAATTTATGCTGCCCAATCAACCAATGGGCAAAGATCAAATTTGAAGTTGCCACTAGTGGCTTTCAAGAAAGCTGTCCAAGCCAAAAGACTTGTAACAAACTCAAAGAGGGCCCTAGCTTGGAGATCCTTGTGAGAAATGCTACGATTTGCTTGAGAAAACACAAGGCTAAAGCACAATAACTCGAACAAAAACACAAAAATGCGAAAAGGGGAGAAAAAGGATCTAATGAAAGAATAAATGCTGAATATGAACGAGTGGGAAAGATGATACTGTGAGTGTGTGTAACGGAAGAGAACCACGAACACGGAGAGAGAGAGAGAGAGAGAGAGAGAGAAAGATGAAGAAATCTGCACTGACTGAAAAGAATGCTGAATACAAAGGAGACTGATTAGTCCCTGCATCAAGCCCAAGGCGTCAATGAGGGCACCGGATCAGGCTGAAATGATGAGACCAGCACTGACAATGACGGTGACAATGACAGTGACAGAGACAGTGAATATCCAGCCTGCTGTCCACACCGGTGACGGGGAAGACTGCTGCCACCTGATGGAGCACCCGCCAAGGAACAAAAGAAGATGTGAATGCCAAGCGAGGAGGGTGAGCTATAAATAGCTGGGTGCCTCCAAATCTGGCTGACCTGCGATGTGGCATCTTGGGCAATCCAGAGGCACGCAAGCACTGGCAAGGGTGGAAACTTATTGGAAATGCAGGAAATCCACACAAAACTTGACTGGAAGAAGAAATGTATGCTCTAGAATGAGGTGCCTCCTCCATCAAAGCACATAATAGACATGTCAAAGCTCCTAATGTCCCTATCTAATTTAGACTAAGGCTGACCAAGCATGGCGAACATGATTGCTAACACCCCCTCTCAGACCCTGGATGGGGCTAAAGGCCAAAGAAGAAACGGATCCTAAGATGGCAAGAAGAATGCCAATGTCGATGAAGTCTATCAATGTAGACCGCTGATGAAGAAGCTCCTCATGATCCTAGGAAAACCCCCCCCCCCCCCCCTCTAAAACACTAGGGGCCAAGAAATCCATTGCCACATTACCAAGATTGTTCCCCTCTAAAAGGGATTGGGGGTATGAGGGAAGCACCGGAGGAGAGGGTGGGATGGGAAGGAACTTGTGGAATAGACAATGCACAAGCAAGAACGGGTGGAATAATAGATAACTATCATGGAAGACCCTGCATAAAAGAGGGAAATGCAGCCAATAAAGCCTGCTCTCCTACCAACCTGTTGTGCTAAAACAGCTATGGAAAGTAGAATCCTCAATAAGCACAGCCTGCTCAATCAAGACAACCCAGGTACCAAGTCTAGTCAAGCCAAAAACTAAGAGGAGTGGAAAGCCCAAGTTTGGAACATATAGAACTTCCAAAATGAAGTTAGAGGAACGACCTAGCAATAACAGCGAAGTGCAAACACCACTAAATAAACACCGAACAAATGTCACCGATAGTGACAAGACCCTCAAATGGATGAAAATCCTTAGCATATCTCCTTGTGGAGTCATATGACTCGAAGCACCACTATCTATGAGCCAAGGGCGTTCTAAAGACGAGTCAACCATTGAAGAATGCTCCTCCTACACATGGATATGAAGAAACACGGACTCATGGGTAACAACTAGTGTAGATGTAGAGGAAGGCCCGGATGATGTAGTTCCATCCTTTGCTCCCAAACAAAGGTGAGGATACTTCTTCCGACGCATCTCCTTGGGATGTGTTCCCTTCCCACAGTGTGGATATCGAGGCTTCATTGAATATATGTCAAAGCCTAAACAATGCTCTTGTGTCTCCTTGGGCTTGTCTTAGTTTTCTCCTTCTTGTTCCCCCCTCCCGTACTTGCAATAAAAGCTTTCATGGAGCTAGATCCACTAGCTACCTCCTTCAAATGCTCATTATGCTCCAAGACAAGCGAGACAAACTCCTCCCATAGAAGAGTCTCACACGTCCTCAATGTAAGAAGGCTGGTGTAGAAAACATTGTATTTTGGAGAGGACAGCTGCATCAAAAGAATCATGGCCATATCCTCCAAAGAGATGATCCTACCAAGAGACGAAAGCTCATCCCTCATATCCTCCAACCTGTTGATGTGATCCTTCATGGGAGAAGAGCCATCAATAGCAAGTATCCACAATTTCTTATCAAGAGTAATTCGATGGGCAAACGTCTTCGAATGGTACAAAGAAGTAAGCTTTGTCCAAACTTTCGTTGCCCGTCACAACCTACACACATGCACCAGGATAGAATCATGTATACTCATAAAGAGAGAAGATCAAGCTCGAGAATTAAGCCAATTCCATAGGGCCGCACGACCCATCGTGGATCCCACACGAGGATCCTCCACGAAATGGAAAATAGGGTGGGTAGCAAACTCCCAAAGATCGAAGGTGTCAAGAATACATTCCACCTTACACGACCAAAGTGAATAATTTGATCCGTCCAAACAGTCTTCTTTGGGAAGAGAAGGAAAAACAAGCACCTACACTAACAGTGCCATCATAAGCATCCTAGGGCCATAAGGATGGGCCATGTGGGATGTTAGAAGTGATGTAGTAATGGAAGCATAAACAACATGCTGAAATAAACTGCTGAAACACAAGACAAGAGAAAGGATGAATGAATGAACACAAATACAGATGAGAACTCAAATGTATGACCGAGAAACGGAATCCATATCGAACACGAGACAGCAGCATACAACAGTGAATCACTGGCTGTGTGGGCACCCTGGCACCGACTCCTCTCCCCCCTAAAGAATTCACAAGTGATGACTTAAGCACTCAAAGAGAAGGAGGAGCCCAACAATATATAGGCATAAAATGGGGGGAGCAATAAATGCAGTCAGCCAACATTAAATGCTCCCCAACCCTAAAAAGGGCACCAAAAAATGCCAGAAAAATACTACATGAAATGCCACAACCTCTACAGCACAGACTCACACCTGAGCTGACTAATCTGCTAACACCCTCTCTCAAATCGGGGGTGATCTGATACAATACAATAGTACAATGATGGGGTATCATAAACTATACAACATAGAACCACCAGAAGAACCATGGATATCCAAGCAGTGTGAGTGGCCAACCCACCACCAAGATGCCTCGGAGAGTATTTGACGTCGATGTCGATCATAACAGCACCGCCTAAAAATAGAGAAGAATCATAGCAACTCTCTGTGTTATGTCACCTATGTCACTCAGGACATACAAGACCAATCTGCCAAATATGTCTTTGAACATGTGACCATGGAATCCTCGCCTTCGGCCAAAACTGCCAAAGGGTTCCCTCGTGTGAGCTCCAAACAAAAGCCTCCCGCTCTCTGTCAAGGAACCAGCCCATCATGAACCTGGATGTCAATCCCAGCTCCAGGATTTGTACCTGCCAAACTTCGGTCGATGCATCAGGGATGTCCCTCTTTGGATCCTGTGCATCTATATAGACATATAGATGAGGCACACCTGCCCCATCTCACTACCCTCTCACACTCCCTCTCTGACACTGGAGAGTCATGAGGAATGTCCTCATCACCACCACTAGAAAGCAACTAAGAAAGGAGCCACCAAGCCCTTCCCACAATCCAAAGAAGAGGATCCCTTCCGTACCTTGGACTTCGCCTTGGCCGGAGGATCGGAATCAAAATCTGAGGCAAAAGATAACTCGTTGGAGGAGTCCACATTCCACTTCGTCTTCTGCTCCCGTTTCTTCCTAGAAGCCGCTAACTCTTTGCAGTCCTTCCTTAAATGACCCTTCTTGCCACACTGGTAACACTAGGCCTTCGACTTCTTCATCTTCAAACCCCTCTCTAAAGCTGCAAGAGCCTCACTTGAACCTCCATAATGTGATGGAAGCCTCCCTATAGTCGCAAAGTAGCCTCATGCCCAAGTAGCATAGAGGACGTGAAGAAAATTGACAGGAGTCGTAGATGTCTGCGCTCGTAAAGCATTCACCACTCCAAACTCCCAAGGAAGCTTGTAGATTACCATACCAACAAGATGTGCCTCTGATAAGGCAGACTGCATAGTGTGAAGCTGGTTCTGGAGTTGGGTAACATGCAGTAGGAAGGATTGAATCGTATCTTTGGATTCAAACTTCAATTGCTAGAGCTGGCCATAGAGAGTAATGGCCCTCATGGTGAAACTGTAACTTCAACCATACGTCTGAAGCTGTCGGACAGGAGGTGACCATCGGTAGGACTTCTTTGGAAATACACCGAAGTAAGGCTAAATAAGCACGGGCATCATCCGAATCCCATGTAGGCACTACCTCATCATGGTTGTCTTTATCAAAATCAAAAGGAACAGGAGAAGGTTGTTGAGGACGTGCCATAGCTCCGCCAACCACGTACCATAACTGCTTTTGAATAAACCAAGCCTTCATCACTGCACTCCACGTGTAATAATCAAGTCCATGGAGCTTGTCATCAATGGATGTGCATGGAGGAGCTATCTGGAAAGGATTTAGAAAAGAAGTAGAGAAAAGAAGGGATTGCGAGAGGGAACACAGCCAAACCACGAGCAGAGACTGCAAAAAGCAAGAGTTCACATGCAGTATAGCCCAAAATCTGATCAAAATAAGACAAAAAGTACTATAAAAAGGCAAGAAATCAGCCAAAAACTATCAAAAACAGCAAAACCGACCTGATGATGTAAGCACCCAGCCACGAGGAGATGTAGAAACACCAAAACATAGGCTGAAATGGATGCGCAAGCTGTACGGATACTAACGTCAGCAAAAAACGTAGGCAAAACTAGTCAGCTGATTGGAGCAACAGCTACCTAATCAGCAAGAGGGAAAACAGTCCTGAAATCAGCAAGAAAACACAAATCCTGAAATTTGATACCATGTCAGAAGTGATGCAGCAATGGAAGCATAAACAACATGCTGAAATAAACTGTTGAAACACAAGACAAGAGAAAGAATGAATGAATGAACACAAATACAGATGAGAACTCAGATGTATGCCCGGGAAACAGAATCCATATCGAACACGAGACAGCAGCATACAACAGTGAATCATTGGCTGTGTGGGTACCCTAGCACCAGCTCCTCTCTCCCCTAAAGAATCCACTAGTGATGACTGAAGTACTCAAAGAGGAGGAGAAGCCCAACAATATATAGGCATAAAATGGGGGGAGCTGCAGTCGGCTAGCATTAAATGCTCCCCAACCCTAAAAAGGGCACCAAAAAATGCCAAAAAAAATACTACACGAAATGCCACAACCTCTGCAACATAGACTCACACCTAAGCTAACTAATCAGCTAACATGGGAGACATGGAGAGAGGGGGGAGGAGAGGACTACTCCGATCTATGTGACCAGTGAGGAGAGGGTTCCCGTACAGAATGGGATTGGGACCTCCGATCTTCACAATGATCACACTACCTATCAAAGAAATGATGATAGGTCTCATCAGAGTCATCAAAGCCATTGAATTGGTGATAAGACATCTTCAACACCTACAAACACCCACAAAAATTTGTGTTTTGCTATAGATGGTCCTAAATGGTGGAGATTAGCTACACCTCTGCAATAGCACTGTAGATGGTCTACATGTGTCTTATGGATGAGTAAGACACATAAAATCTCTACTTTCAGCAAACAATGGATGGCTGAAAATTTGTGTTTTCATCCTGGGGGGTCTCCTCTCGAAGGGGTAACTCCATGTACTCTCTTCGGCAATGTTACCACGTGAGTGCACGACGGAAGAGAACCAAGAACATAGAGAGAGAGAGAGAGAGAGAGAGAGAGAGAAACAGAAAGACAAACAACGGCAAGAGATGAAGAAAGAAATCTGCACTGGCTGAAAAGAATGCCAAACACAAAGGAAAAGACTGATCAATCCATGCACGCAACCCAAGGCATCCATGAGGGCACTGGATCAGGCTGAAATAATGACAGCAGCATCAATTGTGACGATGACGGTGATAGTGAATATCCAGCCTGCTATCCATACCAGAGACGGAGAAGACTACAGCCACCCAATGGAGCACCTAGCAAGGAACAGAAGAAGATGAGAGTGCCAAGTGAGAAGGGTCAGCTATAAATACCTGAAGACCTGCCATAAATGGCTCTAAATCTGACCGACCTGCTGAATAATACCATGGGGCTGCAATAAATGCAGTTTGATTGCATAGAAAAATCTGGCAAATAGTGACATGGCATCCTGGGCAGTCCGAAGGCAGGCACACACTAGCGGGGGCTGAAAACTCATTAGAAAGGCAGGAAATCCACACATAACTTGACTGGAAGAAGAAATGCATGCTCTAGAATGAGTTGCCTCCTCCATCAAAGCACATAACAGACATATCAAGCTCACAATGTCCTCATTCTCGTGACACAGCATATCCATTTAATAAAACTTACAGATTATATAGAAATACTATAATTTCATATGTATGTCACATAGTTGAGGGAAATGGGGAAACGGAAACGTCAAATTTCGAGGAGGGGGAAACAGAAACACCACGTTGTCCAGTCAAGCGCCCGGGGGGGGGGGGGGGGGGGGGGACAAGCTTAGAGTCTAGGTGCTTATAAGCTAAAACTCAGAATACAAGTTTTATACTCAAAATCAAAGCTTTCTAATTTCCAAGCTTTAAAAGAGTTCTATAAAAGGAATAAGCTCAAAGGAGCTTTCTGATGTATACAAGGATTTTGGCACACAATTAATATGCTGATAACTCCCTCTTTCTCATCCATGTCATAGTCTTCAATTGTGTTGTAGGCAAATAAACATTAAATATATAACGATTTAAGCTTAGTTAATGAAACATTTAATATTTAAATATTAAATATTACATGTTACGAGTTTTAAAGAAAAGGCTACATTAAAACATCAGACATTTAACAATAAAACATTAATAACACTTGCATGACAATCAAAAAGCACAAAGAACATGGGATTAATAATGCTTTAAACGTAGGTTTAAAGCATAAAGGACACGACGATTAATAATGTTACATTTAAAGCGTAAAGAATATACTACATTTTGCTGAAAACGTTTCAAGCTTGTTGGGAGAGACAAACTAAAACATTTCTCCAAGGGGAAACACCACGTGGCAACCATTTCCCTAAAGGGAAAATATTTTAGATAGGGAAACACATTTCCAATCGTCCTCCGTACGTTGCGGTGTTTCAGGTCCTATAAAGGAGCGTTTCAAGGCATTTTCCACTTCTATGGTGTGTCGTAACCAATGTTTGGTAAGAAAAATGAAAGTTGATTATAACTTAAAGACTTTATAGGAGTATGAGTGATAGTTTGGGATATATCAAAGACTCGTCAAGTGTAAGATAGAGTTTACATATGATATACATGTCAAGTCGGTGACCATGTATTTTGCAAAGGTTATAAATGGTTAGGGCCAAAAGTGTCAAGGATAAGTGAATGCCCAAGATAATGTCCACTGCTCATGGGAAAAGGATAAAATGTCCAAATATAGTGAATATACAAAGGGATAGAAGGAGAAAAAATGGACTTTTGTGTGAAACAGAGATCTGCTCATGGAGTCTTATGGCTCGAGGCACCACTGTCAACGAGCCAAGGGTTCTCTAAAGACGAGTCAACCACTGAAAAAGACTCCTTCAACACGTGGATATGAGGAATACGGACTCATGGGTAACAACTCGTCTAGAGGTAGAGAAATGCTCAAATGATTTAGCTCCAACCATCCTTCGCTCTCAAACGAAGGTGAGGGTACTTCTTCCAACATTTCTCCTCTGGATGTGTCCGCTTCCCATAGTATGGAAATTTAGGCTTCTTTGAATCAAAATCAAAGCCTAAAGAAGTTAGAACTCTCCTATGGTTTAGCCTTTCACTTCCCTTTCTTCTTCTTCCCCCCTCTCAAACCTACAATAAAAGCTTTGGTCGAGTTGAATCCACCGGCTACCTCTTTGGCTCGCTCGTCATGCTCCAAAACAAGCGGGGCTAGCTCCTAACATAGAAGCTTCTCACACGTCATCAATGTAAAAATGCTGGTGTAGAAGACATCCAACTGGGGAGATGGCAATTGAGTCAAAAGAATAATGGCTATAACCTTTAAACATATCATCTTTCAAGGGATGCAAGCTCATCCCTTGTATCCTTCAAATGTGGTCTTTCAACGATGAAGACTCATCAATAGCGAGCATTCATAATTTGTTATTGAGAGTAATGGTCTGTATCACTCCCTATGAGCCACTTCTAGCATGAAATGATCCGTATCAAATTTGAACGGAACCGTATCAATCTCTCCAATACATAAACACATAAGTAGATCTAGTGGTAGAGGGATTCATTAGCTCAAGTGTACTATTGGCTCGAAACATGCTTGTCATGGATGGCCTCTTCTTCACAAATATTACCATGCTTATTGCCATCTTGAAGATATCATCCATCTAAGATATTGGCCCAACATTTTCAATGAGGAAGTCAACTAAGTCAAAAGAATCATGGCTATATCCTCTAAACATATCATCCTGTCAAGGGATGTAAGCTCATCCCTCATATCCTTCGAATGTGGTCTTTCAACGTGGAAGACTCATCAATAACGAGCATTTGTAATTTCTTCTCGAGAGTAATGGTATGTATCACTCCATGTGAGCCACTCCCAACATGCAATGATCCGTATCAAATGTGGACGGACCCGTATCAATCTCTCCAATTCAATAAACACATAAGCAAATCTAGTGGTAGAGGGGTTCAATAGCTCAAGTGTACTATTGGCTCGAAACATGCTTGTCATGGATGGCCTCTTCTTCACAAATCTGACCATACTTATTGCCATCTTGAAGATGTCGTCCATCCAAGATATTGGCCCAACATCTTCAATGAGGAAGTCAAGGCAATGGGATGCACATGAAGTCTATACTATGCTAGGAAACTCCTCAAGCATACGTCCCATAGACACACACTTGTTTCCATTATTTGTCACCACCTACACCCATGATGACTTGTCACATGTGCTCCCAAATGAAAGCTCTTGTGATGGTAAGACTTAAGGCAAAGGCATGAATGGCCTTAATCAACATGGTGCCTTTTCATAAAGACATAAAAACATTATATACATTCCTTCAATACATATCCAACCATCCATCGTATAAAATTGTACATCCATATTTCACCCATAACTACTTCAATGGCTTTAATTGAGTATCTATGGATGCTTTTTTCTTTCGAAGCTCCCATGTACATAATGTATCCGCAAATGGGCCTTCCCACTCAGACCCAGTTGGAAATAAAGAGTCACCGTGTCTTTTACGATGTTCGGGTGTGCACACACCCTTACACATGTACTTTATATATATTATCAAAAAGACCTAAAGCAGTACACTTCGTGATTGCACCCACATCGAGTCGTGCTCTCACTCTCTACTTTGCACCCGAGAGAGAGAGAGAGAGAGAGAGAGAGAGAGAGCATTGTGTGTCTCAGTCCTCATGCTTCAACAAACAAGTCTTCTAATGCATTGCACACTAAGGTCAAAATTCAGCAGAAGGGCAATTCTGAAAATAGAGCACCCAGCAAGTCTCATGGCAAAAATGTGGAGTGTCATCATTGTGGCAAGAAAGGGCACTACAAATGGGACTGTTTTCAATTGAAGAAAGAGAAAGACAAAAGCAAAAACACAAAAGACAACAAGGCTGAGAAAAAGGACACACCTGCAAAGAAAAGCAATGTGAAGATAGAGGTAAATGTAGTCACTCATGAGAATGACAGTGACAATGATATACTCCTTACTTCTTTTCTGAGTGCACATGCATTGTGATTGCAGATTCTAATGATGGCATGCACACTTGGATACTTGATTTAGGTGCATCTTTTCATGTTACACCACATCATGAGTGGTTTTCTGACTACAATGGTAGTGCATGTGGTGTTGTCAACTTGGGAGATAACAATGTGTCAGAAGACCCCAAAAGAAAACGATGAAGCCAGAAGAAAAATAGTTCTCCTCTGTGAGCACGAGTAATCCGTTTCTCCTCCCAACCTCGCCTAGATAAGTGCTGGCACCTCTCTCCCCGATTCCTCTGCCAGCCGTCCACTTTAGGTGAGTCCTACTATTCTTGGACTCTCTTACTCTCTAGGCTCCCCTTAACCCCATTCGGGCGCCCAAGAGCCCGGACGGTCATCCTCGTGCGTGTTCCCCTAGATTTACCTTAATGTCACATTAAATGTCACTTTAATGTCACATTCAATATTTGTGACCTTAACGTTACATTAAATATCACTTTTTAATGTCACATTTCCTTCCCCTTAAGAATCGGTTTCGTCCTCGAAAACGATACTTGGAAGGTCGAACTGTAAATCGGGAAACCTTTTCTTTAAAGTACTTACTCGCTCCCATGTTGAGCTTTCTTCTGAACAATCTTTCCACTTAACCAAACATTCTTGATAAATAGTATTCCTCGTTCGTCTATTACGAACATTTAATATTCTTTCTGGTTCATGTGGATTAGATTGGTCATTGAATAGCTCCTCAATGTCATCATTTAAGATTAAATTATCCAACTCACCCAGCTTCTTCCTTAATTTACTTACATGAAAAACTGGATGTATTTTACTACCAGCAGGTAGTTGGAGCTTGTAAGCCAATTCTCCCACCTTTTTAAATATTATGAAAGGACCATAATACCTTGGTGAAAGCTTTGGACATTGTCCCTTTTTTATAGTTTTAGTTTGTTCAGGCACCTTAAGATAGACAAATTCTCCTTCTTCAAAGGAGATGTCTCTTCGGTGAGGATCTGCATATGCTCTAGCTCGATTTTGAGCCTTTTTAATATTTTCTTGAGCAAATTTTAACATACTATTCATATCCTCCAAAAAGTCTTTAGCTGCCTGAACCTTTTTCTTATGCAGTCCTACTACAAAAGGAGCTCTAGGCTGAAACCCATACATTAACATAAATGGACTATATCCAATGGAAGAGTGCTTGGCACTGTTATATGCAAACTCTGCTATCGGTAAATACTCTTCCCAATTAGTTTGCCTTTTACTTACATATGCCCTAAGCATATCTTCAAGAATTTGGTTAACCCTTTCAGTTTGCCCATCTGTGTGCGCACTAAGTTTAGTATCCAATTTCCTAAATACCGCACGCCAAAAATGGCTATCAAATTTTCTATCCCGATCAGAAACTATATTTGCCGGAAGGCCATACAATCGGTATATGTTCTCTATGAGCAATCTAGACAATTCTGGTATTTTAACATCAGTTGAGGTTGGAATAAACCTAGCCATTTTGGTTAACCTATCCACAATCACCCACACAAAGTCATGCCCCCTATGTGTTCTAGGTAAAGCAACAATAAAGTCCATGGAGATACTCTCCCATTTTTCCGAAGGAATTTCTAGTGGATGGAGAAGTCCTCCCATTTTTAATCTTTCAGCTTTATTAACCTGGCATTTATTACATTTGACCACATAGTCAAGGACGTCCTTATTCATTCCAGGCCAATAGAATTGCCTTTTAATAAGACTATAAGTCTTATTAACTCCTGGATGTCCCACACTAGGGGTATCATGACACTCAAAGAGTATCTGGCGCCTTATTTCTGTATCTTTCGGGACACATACCCTACCCTTGTAGAGTAAATAACCATTATCAATGGTAAAATTCTTCCACTTGAATCGAGTTTGAGCAACCCCTGATGCTCCATTTCCTTGTTTTATTGCTTCCCATATGTTGAAATATGCCGGATCAACCTGGCATTTCCCTTTTAAAGATTCAAGCAAGTTGAAAGTGAACTGAGTAAAACTCAATTCATTAATGATGGGCATTCTGCTGAGTGCATCAGCTACTATATTATACTTTCCTTTTCTATATCTTATCTCATAGTCGAACTCTTGGAGGAGTTCGGCCCATCTGGCTTTACGCCCGTGCAAATCCGGTTGATCATTAAGCCACTTAATGCTTTCATGATCCGATAAAATCAAAAGTTTGGCACCGTACAGATAGTGCCTTCATTTCTTCATTGCATATACTATTGCATACAACTCCCTCTCATAAACAGAATAATTATGTTTTGCACGGTCTAATTTCTTGCTTTCAAAAGCAACTGGTCGACCTTCTTGTAATAAGACCGTGCCTATTGCCTTATCACTGGCATTAGCTTCAACCACAAATGGTTTATTGGGATCCACTATTAATAATACTGGAGCTGTAGCAATAGCTACCTTAAGTTTTTGAAAACTTTCATTTTGGTCTGTTCCCCAATTAAAACTTTTTCCTTTCCCTTTAAGTTGGTCAGTCATTGGAACAGCTATGTTGGCATAATCTCGAATGAATCTACGATAAAATCCAGATAAACCTAGGAAGATCTGCAACTCTTCCAGGTTCCTTGGAGGTGGCCATTCAATAATTGCCCTTACTTTTTCTGGATCCATGTTGATTCCCTCTTTCGAGATAATATGCCCCAGATATTTGACCTCTTGTGCAAAGAATTCACATTTAGTTTTCTTCGCATAAAGGGAATGTGTTCTTAACAGTTGGAATACTAATTGTAAGTGTTCCAAATGTTCTTCTCTTGATTTACTAAAGATCAAGGTATCATCCAAGAAGACTACTACAAAATGTCCTAGATAGGGACGTAAAACACTATTCATCAGCTTCATAAAGGTAGCTGGTGCATTAGTGAGACCAAAAGGCATCACCAAAAAATCATAATGCTCGTATCTAGTACGAAATGCTGTCTTAGGAACATCTTGTGCCTTAATTCTTACTTGGTGATAACCTGATCTTAAATCTATCTTTGTGAAGAATTTTGCCCCTTGTAATTGATCAAAAAGATCTTCCATTCTGGGCATAGGAAATTTATTCTTCACCGTTATTTTATTAAGTGCTCTATAGTCAACACAAAGTCGCATAGAACCATCTTTTTTCTTTACCAATAAAATTGGTGAAGCCCAAGGTGAATTACTGGGTTGAATAAACCCTTTATCAAGGTAATCCTTAATTTGTCTTTCAACTTCTTGGTGCTATGTTTCACTTAACCTATACGGTGGTTTAGAAATAGGGTGTGTATCCTTATTTATATCAATTGGATGATTTATATCACCCCTATCTGGTGAAGGCCACTTGGTAAATCAGAAGGAAACACGTCTTTAAAATCATCTGACAAACTACTTAATTCATTATTAACATTCAACTCACAAACATAAGAAAATTGTTGCTTTATATTATAGAAAGTAAAGGTGTTCTGTACAGGAAGAGACCATAACATATATACCTCACAAACTTCCTTCTTTATCAGCTTCTTCTGAACTTCAGTAGAACACAACAAAGGATTATCAGATACTTCATGTTCACCTTGAATGACAAAAGTCTTACTATCCCTTTCAAATTCCAGTGTATTATGGTGATAACTACGTTTTAAGGATGGTTCCAATCCCCATAGCCACTCCCTCCCTAGAGCAATATCAGCTCTTTCCATGTTCATAATTTGGAAATCAAGTTTATCTTTATATCCTTGAATCTCAATTTTCAAATTGGATACCATTGTATCCCATATTTTATTATCTTGGCCTTGCATCATACGAACAACATATTGATGCCCACTCTTTTGTTGGGAAAGTTTCAATTTTTTGACAAGTGCATAATTTATAAAATTATGTGTGGCAGAGTCATCAATCATGACTCTAACCCTCTTTCCAGCTATCAATCCATGTACTCTAAGTAAATCATGTGGCCCAAAAGTAGGCTGCCACATAGAAGTTGAAATACAACACTTATGTTGTACATCCATGTGCAAGACCTCTAAAGATTTGTACTTTTCATGCCCCTTTAATTCTAAGGTCTGCACTACATGGATTTGTTTTTCTTTTCCCTTGCCCTTGTCCTTATCCTTTCTTTTATCTTCCCCTTTTTCTTGTGAGGGCAATTCCAAGCAGCATGGTTAGGGGATAGGCAATTGAAACACAACTTTTCTTTTTTGGCCTTATCAAAGTCATCAGGACTTAACTTTGGCCTCACATATGGTTTCTTTTCAAAAGGTTGTTTTTTACCCTTAAAGAATGGCATTTTCCTTTTAAATTTGCCCACAAATTTTGAGGTTTCCAATTCCTTAGACTTGGGCTCCGTATCAGTGAGACTAGTGAGTGTACCTGGACGCATACTATCTTCATGAATTAATGCAAATTTAATTGCCTCTTCCAGCGTCTTAGGTAAACTCCTTTTTACTTCCTTTTTACAGGCTTTATCTAGTCCCCTAATGAATCCTCTTGTTTTTTGAAATTCATCTATTCCTTCCAATTTGAGGATTATCTCACGATATTCCTCCAGATATGTCAGCAGGGGTCTTCCCTTTTGTCTGACATAATCCCAATCTTCCCAATTTCTTTTCATTTCATTTTCAAGAAGAAATTCTTTCAAAAAGATGGATTCAAATTGAGCCCAAGTTTCAGGTATTTTATTTGCCTCCTTTAAAGTTCGCCACCACTTATATGCTTTGGGCCCCAAAGTTAAACTAGCCTCCAGTGCTTGGAGATGTGGTGGGGTATTTTTTAGTTTATGTAAATCTTCCCATTTTTGGAGGAAATTAAAGATGGTATCTTTATTTCTATCTTTTTCCTCCCCGTGAAATTGAGGTGGTTTCATATCCTTTAAAACTGGATTATCCCTCAATTTATGGTGGGGTTCCTTAGGATCTCGCATAGTCACATCTAAATCTTTCGATGAAGATGGGACATCCGAGGTTTCTATTTTATTTTTATCTCTTTCTAACAATAAAGTTAATTGAGATTTTATTTCAGTGAGTGTTTGGGTTAAAATTTCCATTTGAACCCCCTGAGCTTGCACACGAGCAGTAAGATCATCAAATTGCTCTCGTGTAGCAAAAAATTCTTCCCACTGTTCTTCTTGTATTTCTGGTTCATGGGGATCTACCATAGGTTGGTCCCCAGAACTAGAACCTTCCATTACTCTCTCTTTCCCTTTTTCTGCCATTAATACACTGGAATTGGAAAGCAAAGATAAGAAATTTGCATACAAAGTAAAGTACTTCCCTGATTTTAATGGCAGGCAGTTGTTGCTGGTTTGGAAATAAACCCGAAGAGTAAGGAACAAATTTTATCGCCCGAACAAAATCGGTCACGCAAGAAATGGAGCTTCTTTGCAGAAACGGCTAGTATTCAGCCCCCTTCTTTAATAATCACGCAGGCCATTAATGCCCCTTTCCTGAACTTGCTCTCTGCTGAGCTTGTACTTGTGATGTAAATGCAGTCGAGGCTAATAAGAAAAATTCCAAACGCACAGTCGACTGATCAGACACGCATCAGAAAATAACTTCAGCTTCAGCCTGCAAAAAGGAGAAGAATGTGTGTTTTGTTGGTGTGTTCACGGAGCGGTGTTCACGAACGGGCGTGAACCAGGATTCGATGGCCCATGCTTCAGCCTACGGCGTTCCGTGAAAAGGTAGCTGCCCCCTCGATAAGTTACGTGACATAGATACACATCACGTCAAACTTTATGTGACGTGTCACCCAACACCTTTGACCAGCGACTTCACGGATCCGTGACGGGTCGACGAAGAAACACCCGTCGACTGAAATTTCCTGCGTGACGTATGAAACCCGTCGACTGAATGGATAGCGGGACTGCTGAAAATCCGTCGACTGCCTTTTCGTTGAAGGGCTCCAGAAATCCACACGACTAAACCTGTATGCTCTGATACCAATGTCAGAAGACCCCAAAAGAAAACGATGAAGCCAGAAGAAAAATAGTTTCTCCTCCCAACCTTGCCTAGATAAGTGCTGGCACCTCTCTCCCCGATTCCTCTGCCAGCCGTCCACTTTAGGTGGGTCCTACTATTCTTGGACTCTCTTACTCTCTAGGCTCCCCTTAACCCCGTTCGGGCGCCCAAGAGCCCGGACGGTCATCCTCGTGCATGTTCCCCTAGATTTACCTTAATGTCACATTAAATGTCACTTTAATGTCACATTCAATATTTGTGACCTTAACGTTACATTAAATATCACTTTTTAATGTCACACAATGCATATAAAATTGCAGTTATTGGTAGTGTGAAATTGGAATTTCAGCATGGCTCTCTATTTGTTTTGCATAATGTGAGGCATGTACCTTAGCTCAAGAAGCGCTTGATAAGTACAAGGGCAACTAGATGACAAAGGCTATCACACCACCATAGTTGTTAGGTACAAAAGGCACAATATAGTACGATATGGTAAAATACAGTACGGCCTAGGAGCGAGAAAAACTTTCCGTGGTTGGTCTTTTCACTACTCGACCATCGTCCCGTGAATCGAGTATTGCCCTTTCGGGTTGAGACGCGACGTAACCTTGAAGATGATCCACCCGCATAAAGTATCCTTCCTTAATTAATCCAACTAAGAATCAAGCACAATGAAGGCAATTAGCCTAATATCATATTCCAAGAAAATATTCCATTATTTTCCATGGCAACTTGTCATTACTGACCCTGGCCAAAACACAACACTTGGAATAATCATCCAGATCACATCCCAACAATCAATTTAATACAAAAGCATTTAGAACATTATCTAATCAATCCACAAAACAATTGTATCATTTTCCAAACATTGCACGAATAGTCGCGATAACCTTCCATCGCGTGTTTGCTTGCTCGCCCCCTTGGAATCTAAGAGATTCCATGCAAAAATTACTTAATACTTCCTCCATTCAACAAGAACATATGTCGAAGTTTCAACATTGTTCAAGACATTAGTTCTAATAATCCCTTACTTTTATTGATAACTGAACCTTCTCCCTAACGAGTACAAAAGCATCAGTCTTTCCTTTGACTTAGGGTTTCCTAACTCTTTAGCTCTCCATTTGCCTTTGAGGCCTAGAGTTGTTTGTATCTATTCCATTCAATCCATCAACATCCACCTACGGACCTGTCAGTGGAGCCACCTTGGCTCCGAAGCGTGTGCAATCTACTACCTAATGCCCAAAGTCATGGCATCGCAAGCACTGCCCTAGCTGCCTAGTCACAATAACCCGCTGCCTAAAAGAGTGTCTGTCTACCTTAATCTCTAGAAACTTTGGTATGTTTTTTGTATCTTACACAGCCACCCGTACCTTCGGGACTCCAGCGGCTGTCACTACATCTGTGAAGGAGGCAGACAGGACTATCCCAAAGAGCCATCCAAAGTCCTCCACTAACTGATGATACTCTACAGCCAATCCGGGGAATAGTAGGGTGATCGGGTGTCTAAGAAACTTGCTGTGGAGCACGAATTCCTCCACTGTGAAGCCACTATACCATGGAACCATATAGATGACCCCCTTTGTGGAGGCATAAGATAAGCTATCCACCACTAGCTCACGGGCTACCTCCGCAGAGGTGAGTCGAACCATGAAGATCCCTTGACCCATGAGAACTACCTCCACAATCTGCACTGTGCCAATGCGTAGCGTGAAGTGAAGTCAATCCTGAAGCTGGGCCCTAGATGGGGAGTGATATACGACCTAACCAAAGATTAATGTTTCTTTCACTTCCAGCTCTATGGCACAGACTGCTACAAGTTGTTCCTCAAAGAGGACGATGCACAAGGTGTTTGACAAAGGGGCACTCGCTAAATGCATCGTCGTTTGACCAGAGGTTTCCATTGCACGTCCCTGTTGAGGACCTACCGATCAAGTTGTTGTACTACCCGGGGGGGGAAGAGAGAGAGAGAGAAGGGGGGTCTAGGGAGATCGAGCGGCAGCTTGGAAACGAGAGGACATGTAGTAGGTGGGGGGCGATGGCGAGGAGGGGCAAATGTGTTGATTTCTGGTGGTGGAGGGAGACACTGAACGCCATGGGGTGACAAGCGCAGGAGAGGCTCAGCACGGGGAGGCCCTACAGGACGGGGCCGCAGGGCGAGGGAGGCAAGGGCAACATGAGGGCAGGGGAGGCACAGCGCAAGGCAACAGGGGAGGCGCAACGCGAGGGCGGGGAGAGCGCAGTGCAGGGCAACGTGAGGGCGGGGAGGCGCAACACAAGGCAAATGGGAGGCACAACGCAAGGGCGGGGGAGGTGCAGCGCAGGGGCAGGGGAGACACAGCACGCCACAAGGGGGACAAGAGGAAGGAACGGGGGAGAAAGAGCGAGGGGCGCGATGGCGGACTCAGCAACGTGACGGGCAGGGAACAAAAGCCAAAGAATGAGTTGTGCCTTGTTGTAATTGTATTCCTTCCGATTGCAATATAAACTAAAGAAATGCTGCAAGGGGCACCAGTTTTGGGACCAACAGGGTGTCCAATGTCCAAGATTGTATGGTAAAGTGTGCATTTCAATTTTGTGAATTTCTTTATTGCTGTAACCAAGTACTTAATCAGGCCTTCACCACCCTTTCCAAGAAGGAAGACTGGTTTCACCACCTTACACAACCAAAGTGAATAGTTTGAACCATCAAACCAGTCTTCTTTTGGCAAAGAAGAGGATATACACACTTGTATAGAGGGCCATAGTTGGCATTTTGAGACTAGTAGAATGGGCCTTCTATGAAACCTGGAGAGAACAAGGAGGAGGGTTCTCGTACAAACAAGCTAGATGACCTTCGGCTTTCTCCACGATCATTGGCATGTGCTAACTCCGTATGCTCTTTGTGAAAGTCTTCGCGATAACCTCACCACAATTCGGAGGAGTGGTGATAATGCTCCTCGTCTATATCATCAAAGCCTCAAAATTGGTTATAAGATAACTTCAATATCTTGCAAGACACCCACAAGGTCCAAAATCTGCAACAAACAGGAGAAATCAGCTACAAGCACTGTGTAGATGCCCTGCTTGGCCAAGATAGGCTGTCGCCTACCCAAAAACACCTTCACCTAGGGAAGAAGGGATATCGCCAATAGCCGAAAGGGGTTGCATGACGCAGAGGATGCTGTGTTTGCAGCAAACGCAAATGCTAATGCTTGTGTTTCAATCTCTGGTGGTCAAATCCACAACAGTCTCCACTCTGTCCTCTCATTTGGCGATGATACAATGTGAGCGTGCAACAGAAAAAGGAAAAGGAACACACACACACACACACACACACACAAAGGCAACTCTAAATTTTTTTTTTAAATCTACACTGAACAAGGAAAGATTTTGAATACAAGAAGCGGATTGATCAATCCCTGCACCCCCACAACATCAATGAGGGCACCACATCAAGCTGATGATGATGGCAGCACAGAAAACAGAGGAGAAAACCTAAGTCGGAGTGTGCGCCTACCAAGTGGAAGACAAAAGAATGAGTCTGCCAAGTGGGAGAAGTACCATTGGCACAAATCATGAAAACTAGCTAACTCCACTTTGGGGCCCAAAACTGTAGCCAACCAATATTTAATGCTGGTTTGACTGCGATAAATGCACGGAAAACTACCAAATGGGCATAGAAAATCCTAACAAATATGGACAATGTCCCAACAATTGGAGGCAAACTAGGAAATGCAAAAACTACCCTAGGAATGCACACAAAAACTTGACTACTGAAGGAAATACACAAAAATGCATGCTTAAATAGAACTCCCTCCCCCATCAAAACTAGTGACAAATATGTCAAAACTCCTATAGTTCTCGTCTAACTCAAACTAAGGCTCACACATAGGATGTGACAAAGCATAACAATTATGACTACTAACATAAGCAAGGCAAAGTGTATATCTACCCAATGATAAGGACATCCATAAACACCCTAGCATACACTACACTTTGGCCTTGGCTAGTTGATATTTTTATTGGCCACATATGAAGACTTTGGTTGAGTATTATGTGCATGAGTGTTCGTAGTGTCAGCTTAATAAAGTTGAACAGCACAAACAAGCACGGATATTACATCCATTACAAACTCCCAATAAAAAGTGTAGTATCTCCATGAACTTTGTTGTAGGATTATCCCATATAAATCCAGGTCATGATCATCCGATTGACAAAAAATGGCCTGATTCATTCAAACAAAGCTGATCATTAAAAGCCATGAGTTGGCTAGTCTCTTGTCGAGCATTTGTATAAACTTTATGATTTCCCAAAAGAAATAGTAAATAATCGAGATTCTAAGTTCACTAGCCATTTTTGGCAAATGGTCTTCTAGAAGCTGGAGACCCAATTGTCCATGTCCTCCATACATCTTGAGACCGATGGACAACTTGAGAGGACAAATCAAACATGAGGGATATGCTATAAGCATATGTCTCCAATAGACCATCTAATTGGGAGCATCATCTTCCACAGATCGAGTTTACTTATAATAGTGCTAAGCATTCGACTATCAGATACATCTCATTTATGTTCAAGTGCAGCTTTGAGCCAAAACCACCAATCATCATCAAGCTTAAGGAAGTGCAAATTCAGTCGCAAGAGATGTTGAGGATTACAAAGGAAAGCACTAAAACAACCTAACATCGTGCCAAGTTTTATGCTAACTAGAGGGCATGTGAATTTACCTTGAAATTCAAAAGGACCCACTTGCAAGGGTCTACAAATGAAGCTTGAAATGATTGTTTAAACGTCAAGCAACAAAATAGCATGTTGATATCTTGCATAAAGACTATGAGACCAATTTTTCACGAGGGTATCTATGCATGGCGTGCTGAGACCCAATGCATGCGTTTGCAAGGCTCCAACAAGAGGAATTTTCAAATGGTTGTTTAAACATCCCAAGGAATAGAAATGACTTGCACCAAAAGTTTGGCACTACTTTGACTCAATATAAACCTCATACCTATAAAATATAGAGCCTTCATGCTAAAGTAATGAAGTAAATATTGTCATATTTGTCAAATTGGTTCAAAAGTAACAAAGCACTAGGCATATCTCTTCATCTGATTTGAGTAACAGGTCACTTAGGCACAACCTACACAAAACAATTAATATCTACAAGGCTTTTCAGGGCAAAAGCTTCAAATATTGTCTTGCAAATCCAAATTAATGCAAAATCCGGCCTCTAACTTAGCAAGGACTTTGGGACGTATCAATGGCTAAATTAAGGGTCTAAATGCTGTTTGATAAATTCTCAAACTTGGTCCACTGGTCAATGTCTCTACATCCATCAGACATCAATGACCATCTGCACTGAGGCTATAGAAACAAGTTTAAACCGTATGATTTCACAAATTCTAAAATAGTACCATATTGAAAGCTTCTAGAAAGACAAAACACCTGGGCTTCCACGAAAGTTGAGTAACTTTGGTAGGATCAACCACAAATGCTTCTTTACCATTGCGTAGCATGCCTGACCTGGTCACTTT
This sequence comes from Lygodium microphyllum, assembly GCF_053477565.2. Lineage (NCBI taxonomy): Eukaryota > Viridiplantae > Streptophyta > Polypodiopsida > Schizaeales > Lygodiaceae > Lygodium > Lygodium microphyllum. Next base: position 51,846,643 of record NC_141142.1, read on the forward strand.
GGTCCGCAACTTGCCAGAATTACTCCTAATCACATAACCAGTGTCAAGATTGGCACATTTTGAACAGGAATAGAAACAAATATTTCAAATTGGCCACAATGTTCCTCTCTGAGACGGTGCAGAAATTATGGAGAGCATATTTGACGACTTCTACTAAAAAATCTTGAGAACTGAAAAAGGCACTTCACCCTCTAATACAAGTTCTCAAAATCATTGGCATAAACACGCCATAAAAACAAACAACCCATGACATTGACTGAGTGAATCCAATGAACCACAGCAAAATGCATCAAGCCAAAAACCGGTAGGTGTCTGTCATCACTCCCAATAATTGTCTACTTCACAATTCACAGTCCAGAGAGGAAATAAGCACTTACAATTCGCCCATCCATCCAGGCAAGTCATCAATAGATGCTGCATATGACAAACTCCATGATGTTATCCAAAACACAAGTGGAACTGTAGCGAATGCCAAGTGAAAACAACGCGAAGCATGAAGCATTCTGGCGTTGGGCAATGATATAATCAGGATGGACGGAAATGTCAATGGTATCTGGCAGGAAGACAATGGAGTGAAAGTTAGAAACTACCACAAGGCCATATGCAGTCAAGCAGGCAAGCATTTTTATGGTTTTCCTAGAAATCAAGATATGAGGACAGGCATACATTCGCGCACAGATTGAAAAAACCCAAAAAAAAAAAGGGGGCGTAGGCATACATTTGTGCAGAGAATGAGAAAAGAGGGTAGGCAAAACATTTGTGCACGGGTGGGAAAAGGGAATGTATTAAGGAAGACTGTTCAGAATGAGGCAAGTTCTGTGTGACTTGGTGACGATAATTTCTTGGTGAAAAGGACCCAATGGCCAAGCAATCAGCTTGAAACAGGAAGTTGAGGGTGGCACTCACATCTTTCAGAAGGGGCAGCAATGCGTACGAAAGGAGCAGAGGACCCAGAAACTGTGCACGGAGGAAAACGACCCAAAGAACAGAGTATCTGGGTCAGTTGCCTAAAAGGCGGACTCGCCCACAGTTTGAGAAGAACGGTCTGGCACTCCAGCGTCGGTGGGTCTGGTCAAGTCTACTTATTAGTACTCGCGAGTGGCCTTTTTTTCACAGTTAGATTTCATGAGTGGGAAGAGCCTGCCACCGGCTCTGCATTCCAAGTTTGTGGCTTCAGACTTCAAATTTGCACGCCTAAAGATTCCGAGTCTTCAAATTTGCACGCCTAAAGATTGTATGTACTATTAGTAGAGCAGTCGTTAAGGCGCCTTTGTGGGTTGCGTAAGAAGCCAGGTTCAATTCTTGAGGCTGGACTGCCGGGAATACGCCAAGGCGAGCGTGATTTTAGTGGGCGGGGGCGGGGGCGGGTGCTGGACGCATGGCACCCGCCCTTGCGTTTTCTTTTTTTCTTGTGAGGGAGGTGGAGGGGCTGCCACATGGCACCCGCCCCCCACCTCTCGTTAACTAATAGTAAAGATATGCATATGAGGTGTTGTGAGGGTGTCTCATACCCTTGTTGAAAATGGCATCACATTAAAAAAATAATAGCATTTAACATCACATATAAACAAAATCATCAGTAGCAAATATTGCCTACAAAAAACAAAATCATCAGTAACACATTAGGACCGGGTCATGCCAAGTTCAAGGGCGGAAGTAGAATCCTTACTCGATGAGATTAGTATCCACCCACAAATATAGATGTCCCATGAGGAGCACATGGCAAAATGAAAGTGCATTCACCATGTTATTAGGTAGTATGCCACCTATACTAAAAGAAGTTGCCTATAGGAGTTGTTGAGAGATTCTTTTGTGTTGGACTCTGGAGAGTCTTTGTCTATCTCCCAAATTTCACTAAAGAAATCTGGCACACACACACACACACTCTCTCTCTCTCTCTCTCTCTCTCTCTCTCTCTCTCTCTCTCTCTCTCTCTCTCTCTCTCTCAATTTCTGCATTGATGAGCTACACAAATCCAACTCTCACTCTCTCATCAATGCAAAAATCGTATAGCCCATCAATTCAAAAATTCTTAGAGAGACAAAGAGCGTACTAGACACACACACACACACACACACACACACATAAATTATTTATAAATTCACTTAAAAAGTAAACTTATTTGTTTTTTATTGTGTAGCTAGCGGGTTTTAGACTTGTGAAAAAAACAATGTACAAGATTTGTTTTTATTTTATCTTTTAACAATTTTAGAAGTCTTACATTTTTTTTTGGGAGTAGTATAGAGTTTTTTATTGCATTTTCTAGTTCTAATGTGGAATGTGTAGATTAAAATTATAAAGATTTGTGTGATATTGAGGCTATTTTTTATGTTTTGTTATTTGATTGAGGAAACTTATTGGATTTATATACTTTGTCAAATATATATTTTTTTAAATGTTTGTACATGTAAATTTTGAGAAAGTGCTAGTACTAAATTTATGTTTCAATGTTGAATCATCATCAAAATGATAACTCATTTTAGTTTTGGTTTTATGATAATTTGTTTTACTTTTGATGTTATACATTACTACATAAGTTTAGTATATAATTTTACTTTTTAGTATTTTTGGTACATCATTTTAATTTTTAGTATTTAGTAATAGTTAATATAAGCATTCATTAAGTATCACTTATAAATATGAAGGGAGAAACTTGAGTGGAAGCATGAGCAAGCAAAAATAAGAGATGTGAGCTATCAAGGTTAAAGCAAGAGAGCAAGAGAGAAAGATGCAAGATATGGAAACTCTAATAGTCACAATGTGTAACCAGCCTTCCCTTATTCAATAGCTATTAAAATAATAATAATAAACTAGTAATGACGACCACTTGCCAACTACACTATGCAAGTATGTGGTCATGGTGTGTGAAGTAAATATAGGGCAATGTGAGCATAAGTGCCTTTACCTCTAATAATCTTCCACTTAAAGGCGAATGTGCCTATAATGAGGAGACAACAAGAAAAGGTAACAAAGTACAACAATATGAGAAATAAATGTCAACTCATCCTACACCCATCATCTTCCTAAGAAAGGCAAAATGTTCCACTGACAGACTTTTAGTAAGCAAACGTGTAGGATTTTCGTCGATCAACAAGCTCAACAGACGTGTCCTCTACTACCTCCCTAATGAAGTGCTAGTGCACATCAATGTGCTTTGTCTTTGCATGGAAGACTAGATTCTTAGCCCATTCAATAGCAGTCATAGAATTCGAATGTAGCATAGGAGTAACAGTAATACCAAGGTCTGTTACTCCTATAGGGCACCAAATGACCTAACCATAGGGCCCCCTTGCAACTCTCTATTGCTGCAATATACTTTGCCTGAGTAGTAGACAAGGCCATGCATTTCTACACCCTAGACACCCAAGAAACAACACCTCTAGCAAATGTGAAAACATATCTAGAGGTGGACTTCCTACTACTAGCACTTCCTACATAGTCAGAGTCGATGTAATCCATGAATGTAGTGTTCTAGCCACCATCACAAATGCTCATATCTATAGTGCCTTTCAAGTATCTCACGATATCCCTCACGACATCCCAATGTCATCAGCCAAGTATAGCCATATAGCATGCCACAACTCCTACTACAAATGTTATATCAAGGTGAGTGGCTATCATGGCATACATTAAACTACGCATTGTAAATGCATAGGGGATCTTAGCCATCTCAACCTTCTACTCATTTGGTTAGGGACAATCAGTCTAATAACCTTCATATGGGAAGGTAAATGACAACTAATAAGCGTAGAATCTAGATATGAAATCGCTCAAGCATCTTCTGTATATATGCCTATTGTGACAAGTAAAGGAGCACCTTAGAGTAATTGCATAATGTGCATACCAAGAATATGTGAGACCTACCCCATGTATTCATCTCAAAGCTCCTCTTGAGTTAAGTCTTTAAAACATCTAGCTCATCGCATAAGCTCTCCCAGCAATTAACATATCATTGATATAAAGCACCAAGATAATAAAGCTACCATCACGAGTCTTTTTTGCATAAAGACACTGATCCATATCACTAAGAGTATAGCTAAGTGAATGCATGAAGCATTGAACTTATGGTACCATTCCTTAAGTACATGCTTAAGGCCATAAAGGCTCTTTCTCAAGTTGCACACTAGGTGTTCCATGGCCTTTTCCATAAAGCCCTTAGGTTGCTACATATAGATATCCTCACGCAAGTCCCTACACAAAAAAGCCATTTTCACATACATCTTATAAAGGTCCTAATCTAAATGTGCAATCAAGGCCAAAACCAATTGTAAGATAGTTATATTGACTACAAAATAAAAGACTTCATCAAAGTCAACACCATGCTCTTGCTTAAAACCGTTAGCAACCAATCTAGCCTTGTATGCTAGCTTGGGGTGTCCAGGGTCACTCTTGAACTTATACACCCACTTGCATGGCAATGTATGTTTTCCATTGGGCAAAGGAACCAAATCCCATGTATGGTTTTTTTTAATACAATGAATCAAAATCATACTGCATGGCCCTCTCCCAAAAAGAGTGACTATCACCTCTACACATGGCCTCCTCATAAGTAAGAGGCTCACCACAATCTATCACCATAACATAATCTATGGAGGGCGAAAACTAATCAAGCTGACTTCTATCTCTAGTAGACTGTCTCAAAATAGGCTATGGGTTATGTACATCCAATCTAACATTATGATCATGGGCCACTAGAATATTAGCTGTAGGCTATCTAGTTGGTTGTGCAGTAACATGGGGCTCCTTTTGAAATATCACCTTATGTATCTCAACTACATGCTTGAGTTACTTATATATATTTTCCTTATGGAAGATAACATCATGGCTATGGATGACCTTCCGAGCATGTGGACCCTATAGGCGATAGCCCATCTCACCTACATCCCCATAACCAAGAAAGATGCATTTCATTGACTTAGGATCTAGCTTATTATGTTTATCCTTGGATCCATAGCAAAAGGCCTCACATCCAAATACTCTAAGATGCACATATGAGGGAGGTTTTCCAAACCATACCTCCTCTGCAACTTGATAACCAGTAGTAGTGCATGGGGATCTATTTATCAAATGTACAACAATAGTAACTGGCTCAATCCAAAAATGCTACAAGCCTATCTCACTAAGTATAATTTGGACTCTTTCCTAAATGGTCCTCTTCTTGTGCTTGGCAACACCATTTTGGGGTGGGATATAGGGAGCGGTCAATTGTCGCTTAGTACCCCTCTCATTGCAAACCTACTCAAATGCCTTAGAGACATATTCACCCTCATTGTGAGACCTTAGGTATTTCAACATATACCTTAACTAGTTCCCAACAAGGGCAAGTCAACACTAAAAGGTAGATAAGGCATTCGATTTTTGCTTAACAGGATATGCCTAAACCTTATGAGAATAATTATCAATGAATGTAACAAAGTACTTCACACCACCAATGGTTGATAGGTCATGGGACCACATACATCAAAATGAGCAAGAGCTAAAGGCTCACCCATACACATAATATTAGACTTCTTATGAGAATTGTGTGTCTGCTTGCCATAGAAGATATAAATGAGTACGCATTTTCATATCCTTTGAGGACATGTACCCAAGGTGAGGATGCCATAAAGATACATGTGGTAGAAGATACATCAAATGAGTAAGCATTTTCATTTCCTTTACGGACATGTGCCCAAGGTGACAATGCCATAAAGATACATGTTGTATGTTAGCCCACATCCAAAACATGGTCAAGGGATCAAAATATAAACAAAGGATAGAGACTGCCAACCTTGGCACCTCAAGCAAAAACAAGATTTCCACATGTAATCTTGTATGCAAAATCACTAAAAGATACATAATAGCATGCATCATTCAACTATCCAACATATAGAAGGGGAAAATGGTCAGTTTCTCTTATAAGGAGGAGTTGGTAGATGGTATATTTGGAGAATAGATTTAAGCTCTCCTCCCACTACAAAAAAGAAAGTAAGCTTCCAAGCTTAGGTACTCAATTTACAGTGTATATAATAACTTTTTAGTTTTGGTTTAATTAACAATAAAAAATTTATGAATATTTATGACAAGTGTCATTTTTTAATATGTACAATGATTATATTAGGAAACTACCAATTGTAGAAATCAAGATTATACTCAAGTTGGCAAGGGTGTTTGAGTTAGCAGGTTGAACCATGAGTATACACAAGTAGGGCGTAATGTCACCAAGCAATGCGGGTTTGTTAAAGAGACTTGTGATATGAAGCTCTTCTTCAGTCGGGGTCTTGTCCAAAAGCCAATGATGAAGCAACTCTTTTGGTGCATTTATAATTGGCTAGCGATCATCTAATAGGGTCGAGTCTTGATCAACAAAAGATGAGTGAATTGTGTATTTTCAATAGGTCACTCTGACATGCCATTTTCCAAAATGTAAACAATATTGTTTGCCCAATTGGGTTTAAGGTTTGCCTTAAATAGTTGGGCTTCTTGCTAAATACAAAACAAGTGGAGTCGAGGAGAATATTATCAACCCCAATTGCTTTCTCACCACCACTGATGATGCAAGACATGTGACCGATAATAAAATGTTGCTTTCCTTTCCACACAACTATTAAAAAATCGATTTCTAGTAGAAATAGAACCCATCGAGAAAAATGTGGCTTCTTGTAGTGCAAGATTTGTTCACCAAATAGAGAAGTGCTTGATGGCCCACAAAAATTTTTGATGGAGCGTATGGAGGAGATGGCAAAAAGTAGGTGAAGAGTTGGGAGGTTATGGTGGTGCAATAGGAAAGGTAGATTTGGAGAGAAGGTAATGATGGTGTAGCTTAAGAGGATGATGGGAGGGGGTGAGGGAGATCTAAGCATTGGTGGTGGCTATGGGAAGGAGTGTAGTAGAATCGATGTTGTTACCTATATCGATCATGCATCTTTATGAGATGTAGAGACTTGTATTGCTATTGATATAGATATATGTATTTCCACTACTTCAAGGGTTGCCAAGTTGTGGAAAAGCAAGCACAACCCTTATCAATTCATATTAATGTTGATCACCCAAGTGTTAGCTAGGAATGGGGAAGGTTTGATGAATTGCATATTGTAGTAACCAACGACGACGTTGAGAAAAAAACAAGGCATTTATGGCCATGCTGATGATGGTGTGTAGGCTGCCATGTGACTAGTGGTGATTCTAGCATGGTGCTTCCCACAGTGCAACATCAGACGATGATGACAAACGTATTGAGGCAATTGTAAGATGACACAAGTTATGATTAGCAACACGAATGTCAATATGCTATCCATAGTAATCCTTCCATAAAGCGATGACCAATATCATGAAGATTAGCCCCAGAATTGGCAAGAAAAGGTGTAGAAGATGAGGAGTAGGGTGATTGTGATGAAGATTATGGGTGGCACAATTTGATTCCTCAAGAAATCTTACTTTATAATATTGCTTTTGTCTTTATTTTCTTTTTAAAACTAGTATCAATAATATGGTAATTGATTGAATTAATTCTACTCAAGGTTCATCCCTTGTGTACATGTATGAGCTCTCTTTCTCCCTATTCTACTTCACTCACGTGGTCCTTGCATGTGGAATCCATTTTTTAAGTGTGGGAGTGTATCTTACCTCTTGCTATTTCCTTTCCATAGTGCAGGGCATTTGCCATGCACCAAGAATTTGCAACACAGTCATATGCACTATTGTGTGTTCAATATTCAACGCAATTTAATACATCCCTCTACTTGTTCAAATTCATGCCACATGTTTTTTTATCTCAACAATGGTTCTTATGATTTGTGTAGAATAATGTACATCCAATCAACTTTCTTTTAATGCTTCCTTTTCGCTCCAATTTCATTCACAAAAATGAAATGCAACAAAAAAAATCTTTTCATGCAAGATTCAATTATTTTCTTTAACCTACTAAAAGTGAAACTACATATTTGCATGTGTTTCAGTGTTGATACATGCGTGTATCTCTCCTATTCCATTACACAATGTATGCAAGCAACTACATTGTCAAGGAGCTGGGCACTTGATGGTCGAAAGATGTGGGCTCTTGTGAAGCAGGCATGGCATGGTAGGAAGTTGAAATCTGTGAAAAATAAGATAGAAACACAAGGAAAACACTGGAGCAATCTCGTCCTGATAGGTCCTGCGAACTAATGACTCAATAATCATAAAAACTCCTCTAAGCAATTGGCTTCTAATTCGACTCCTTTCTCGATAGTTGGTCTCAAGAGAACTTTGACTCTAGAAAAACACACATAAATTCAACTCGCCTCAACCCTAGCAGAGGACTTTCTAGTAAGAGAACCATGGCTTCTCTCACTTAGAACTTTCACATACAATCTCTCTCAAAAATAGTGTCAAGGAATCAATATTTTGCTTAGCAATGTCCAAGCAAACAAGGCTAAAATGGATAAGATGCCAACTTTCTCTCTCTCTCTCTCTCTCTCTCTCTCTCTCTCTCTCTCTCTCTCTCTCTCTCTCTCTCTCTCTCTCATATTTTTGCATTAGAAGCAACATACATGCAACATAAGCATAAAAAACTGAAGATCCAAAATCACAAATAATCCTCATAGATCCACATAAGGTGATAAATAGCTATGTAATTTTAAACCCAACATTATTGCTTGACTCGTCATTTCGTATTTGATGTCTTCTTCACATGAACTACAATGGCCTTTTGCAATTCATGGGTTTTCTTGCATAGACAATCACGACAATCTATCTGGCTGGAACGAGAGAGAGAGAGAGAGAGAGAGAGAGAGAGAGAGAGAGAGAGAGAGAGAGAGAGAGAGAGAGAGAGAGAGAGAGAGAGAGAGAGAGAGAGAGAGAGAGAGAGAGAGAGAGAGAGGTTGCTGATAAAGGTCTCTCTCTTTCTCCAACTTGTCAATCTCCCTGGTTATATATTGTCAAGCTCCTTAAAACAATGACTCACCAGCTCCATTTCCACATGTTGTTTGGCAACCACACAATCAAGACATGCTAACTATCTCTTTTCCGAGCATTGTAACAAGCTCCTCGCTAGCTTTCACAACATGTCGAACTCCATCCCAAAGGAAATCACAATCAGTCATGTCCTTGCTACAGATGACGACCTACTTTTGCACAAAAACACGCCTATAAGTAGCCTAAAACCATGCTCCTTGTCCCAAAAGACACCTCACCAAAGATGTTGGGGAGTAGCATGCTCAATGGCTAAAAGATGTGGGGTCTCGTGAAGCAGGCATGCACGATAGGAAGTTATAATCTATGAAAAATAAGATAAAAATGCTAGGAAAACATCAAATCGATCTTGCACAGACAAATCTTGCAAACCAATAACTCAATAATCATAAAAACTCCTCTAGGCAACCGGCCTCTAATTTGACTCCTCTCCCAGTGATCACTCTCAAGAGAACTCTAAATCTAAAAAAACACACATCAATTTAGCTCACCTCAATCCTAGTAGTAGAGGACTTTTCAATTAGAACCTTGGCTTCTCTCACTTAGACCTTCTAGATACAATCTCTCTTAGAAATAATATCAAGGAATCAATATCTCGCTTAGCAATGTCCAACAAACTAGGCTAACATGGATAAGATGTCATCTCTCTCTCTCTCTCTCTCTCTCTCTCTCTCTCTCTCTCTCTCTCTCTCTCTCTCTCTCTCTCTCTCTCTCTCTCTCTCTCTCTCTCTCTCTCTCTCACTCTCTCTCTCTCTCTTATTTTACATTAGAAGCAACATATATGCAACATAAGCATTAAAAATTGAAGATCCAAAATCACAAATAATCCTCATAGATCCACAACATAAGGTGATAAATAGCTATGTAATTTTAAACCCAACACTATTACTTGACTCTATCATTTCATATTTGATGTCTTCTTCACATGGACTACAATGGCCTTCTTCAGTTCATGGATTTTCGATTTCTTGCATAGACAATCAAGGTAGTCTGTTTGGGATGGAACGAGGGAGGAAGAGAGAGAGAGGTTGTTGTTTTGCTGAAGAGCTCTCTCTTTCTGCAACATGTCAACCTCCTTGGCTACACGTTGTCAAGCTCCTTAAAATACCGACTCACTAGCTCCATTCCTCATGTCATTTGACAACCACATAGTTAAGACATGCTAACTATCTCTCTTCCAAGTATTGTAACCTGCTCCCCATTAGCTTGCCAGAGATGTTGACCTACTTTTCCACAAAAACACACCTATAAGTAGCCTGAAACCATGATGCTTGTTCACGAAGACATAGCTATCAGCCCCATCACAATATAGAAGTTGCTCTCTAGAAGTCACGACTATTGCCAAAAACATGCAAATTGCCTCATAGTCGACAAGGCACCAAACATGCTTCCCTGGATTGCCCTTGTTGCTGTAGTTGACTCCTCCCCAATAGAATGCCAACCACCTAGTGTCCCTGCAATCTAATCTCTAGACCCAGCACAAAAAGCACATGGCTCCTCCATGAAATTAGTCCTCCAATCCCAAGTAGCCAACTAGCTTCCCAGGAAAACACGTAGCATCCATCTCTCAAACTTGCATCATATTGCAGGTTTCCTGGATCAAAACATGCATGGCCGCCATGCTACCCTCCCCCTCCTTTCCTTTAGCTTTTCTTCATCTTTCTTTTTAGTGTGTTACTTTCTAAGGCTAATAATAGCCTTTCTTTTCCCATGTGCCATGCATAAAAAACATTGTACTCCCAAAAAATTGGCTTTGCTAGCATCCCCATGATAATAGCACACACGAGGTTTATTTCAATGCCACAAAACAATAGAAGACCTCTAATGCATCAATGGATGTCACTAGAAGACCTCTAATGCATCAATGGATGTCACTCTTGTCTTATGCCCTATCATCTTGGTAATAGCCCAACTCTTGTAATACTCGGAGCTTCATATGGCCTCAAGCCCTTCCAAACATACTACATGTTCACCCTATAGTCCATTTTGCTAGCATGCATCCCATTCCATGTAGCTCAATGTTTCAAACCCTACTTCTACTATCATTATCACATTATTCTCCTTAAGTAGAAATTGACCCAGCACATGATACTCAGGAGTTTCACATTGTGGACATTCTTTTGCATGACAATGTGACCAATGTATTCTTGATGTTGACAATGAAATCAAAATGTCACACTCTATGAGCTCAATGTGAAGACCACTGGGCACATCCTTATTATTTCAAGGATTTTGATTCATGAAGCATGTGACTATCTCTCACATAGCCCACTCACATGCTTAAACAAATCTAAAAAACTCGATACAAGTAGAGAATACACTTAGTAATACTCATCACATCATAGTCATTCGGATCAACTCTCTCTCTCTCTCTCTCTCTCTCTCTCTCTCTCTCTCTCTCTCTCTCTCTCTCTCTCTCTTTGAGGCACTATTTAAGACCAAGCACATTTGTCCATCCTTTGTTTACATCACAACATTTTATCATCATACATCCACACATCCTTTATGGCTTTGGATGCAATGACAGATAGCTTTGTGGGAAAGGCATGCATAGGGTGTGTAGTGGAGAAAGGTCTCTAAGCAAGAGTGGGGAGATCATGGTTGTGTTTTCCATGGCATGCTAAAGCTCTAGAAGCACTTGGAGCAAAAATAGTGTCTAGGTTGCACATATGATTCCAATATGATAATCTCACACGTTGCCACATGAAATCACTTAAGTAATACTTATGAAAATAAAACATTATTGGTGATGACATTAGATGTACAATTGGTTAAGAGTTGGGCCACATCCAAGTCAATCGACTTGTGTAAGTCCACTAATAGGTTTTACCTACATGCACCTCATCTTCGTGAACTTGGACTTTGTGAAAAGGGGATTGTGCCCAATCTATGGAGGTACCCTCTAAAAATGAGGGTACTCTATTGATTCCATTAAGCAAATCCACATGGAGCTCTTCGATAGGCCAACTCGTCCTTTATCTCACATGTTTGACCATTTCTCTCACTTCCACTAACATAGGACATCTTCTCTCTCTCCCCCCTTGTAGAGTGTATCTCTCTCCCCCCAAAGACTTGTATGCTCATGCTAGTAATAGGGGCTTGCCATGACTCTGAGCTTGCACATGTCTACAATGACCTGTAGTTGATAACTCCCTTGAATCAATGTGCATGGGCTATGGTTCTAATTGACAGTGTGAGTTTTAACTACCAAGGAGGATATAGTGGTGCCACATAGCAAGGGCAATTATATATATATATATATATATATATATATATATATATATATATATATATATATATATATATATATATATATATAGAGAGAGAGAGAGAGAGAGAGAGAGAGAGAGAGAGAGAGAGAGGACCCTATGATAGCTTTATTTTTTATATATGTGATTCTTTAGCATGGTATTTTTGTGTTGTTATTGATCACTTTATTAACATGATGTTATCAAGCATGTTGTTAACATGCATTAAAACTCGAACACAAGTTAGAGGAATTATGCAATTAAAAAACATATCATTTTTTTGGATCAAAATGTAATTGGATATTTTTTCATAATTCTTTGGAAAAGACAATAATAAAGCCTCAAAAAAGCTATTTTCATTCATAACATCCTTGGATGCATCATATTATATTGTGGAATGATTCGTAACACACACACACACACACACACACACACACACACACAAAGAAAAGTAGCACATTGCTTGTGTTTAAGGCACATGTCTGCATGCATGTAGATAAGTCTTAAGTGCACATCTATACAATCATACTTAGGTGAACTATATCGAGTTGTGGCACATCGTATGCATTAGGGTACATGTTTAGAAATGTGTGTGTGTGTGTGTGTGTGTGCATAATGATAGATACCTAGGTACATTGTGTTGAGTTATGGAATGACACATTGCACATGTTAGGATACATCTTTTGAGAGAGAGAGAGAGAGAGAGAGAGAGAGAGAGAGAGAGAGAGAGAGAGAGAGAGAGAGAGAGAGAGAGAGAGAGAGAGAGAGAGAGAGAGAGAGAGAGAGAGAGAGAGAGAGAGAGAGAGAGAGAGAGAGAGAGAGAGAGAGAGATCATATCTATCACAAGATATGATCTCTCTCTCTCTCAGGGATCATATCTATCACAAGATCCCCCCTCCTCTCTCTCTTTCTCTCTCTATGTCTTTGTCTTTGCACATAAGGATGCACATAGATAGGGAAAGGCAAAGGAGACACTCTACATGCATGAGATATCAATGTGTATGCACATAGATAAGATACACGTGCACATCTATACTTAAATACTCATGTATGTAGATATACATAATAGAAATATTGTACATCACACACACACACACACTCACTCACTCTCTCTCTCACTCTCACTCTCTCTCTCTCTCTCTCTCTCTCTCTTTGTGTGTGTGTGTGTGTGTACATAAGCATACATACTTATATTGAGTTGTTGAATGACACATTGTACATGTTATGATACATGAGAGAGAGAGAGAGAGAGAGAGAGAGAGAGAGAGAGAGAGAGAGAGAGAGAGAGAGAGAGAGAGAGAGAGAGAGAGAGAGAGAGAGAGAGAGAGAGAGAGAGAGAGAGAGAGAGAGAGAGAGAGAGAGAGAGAGAGAGAGAGAGAGAGAGAGAGAGGACCCTAATGATATGAGGCTAATTTATAACCCTTTCAAAAAATGTAGCATCAAATAAGAATATAAGGTTTCTAAAAGACATATATTGTTTAGTTTGAGATAGAAAGAATCCAATATATTTATGTTAAAGATTAATAGTTTAAGATAAAAAGTATTCATGTTCAACGCTCATCGCTTGCTTGATTGGTGTAAATTACGTAGGTATGTCTATCTTTGGTAGACTCCTTTTGGTCCATATATCATAGGATTATCTTAGCCTACATAACCTTACAACTACAACTACATTGTGCCCTGTAACTTGAAGATGGACCCTATCTTACTTACCCCTATAATTCTAAGCTTGTGCTACTCTTACACCATGAACGATGATCCCCACATTGATGACTTCTAAAATTGTAGTGCTAAGCCTTTACACCACATTACTTTTGGGTTTCCAAGTAGCTTATTAGTTTCCTACCTTTTGGGTCCCTAATCATTAATCTCTAAAGTCCCCCACACACACACACACAGAGTATGTTGTGCTATGCTCCTATCCCCTTGACAAACCAAAGAAAATCCCTATCTTCCTTGCACCTAAATTCTAATATTAGGCCTTTTGAGCCACATAACTCTAAGGTCCCCTAACTGCTTATTTAGATTGTACTAAAATCTCCATAATGTAAACTTCAAAATGGAAAAAAAACTTTAGCACCAATTTAAAGATAAGAAAATAAAGACATGTGAATTTATGTAAGCCTGACAAAGAGGCTATAACTCTTTCAAAATCTTCAAATGAAATGATGTTTTGGGAGTTGAAGGTAAAGTATCATGCGTATGCTTTAATATAGAAAGATAAGATGGTAGCTTGATGGAATTTTCTTCACATATAGGATCATCTAAAGTTGTCAGTAATCATGTAGTCCACTATAGAAGAAAAACTATCAACACTCTTGATTTTCTAAACCAAACAAAGCGGTTGATAGCTCCAAAGAGAGGCATGCCCCATATCCTTCACCTCAAAGCTCTTCTTGAGCTAAGTCTTCAAAGCATCCAACTCATCATGAGCACTCTCAACAATCAACATACCATCAACATATAGTACCAAAATGATAAGGCTATTATCGAGGCCTTCTTTGTGTAAAGATTGGGATCTATATCACTACAAGAGTAACCTTGTGAATGCATAAATGCATCAAACTTATGATACCATTCCCTAGGTGCCTGCTTAAGTCCATAAAGACTCTGCCTCAACTTGCACACTAGGTGTTTTCTACTCTTTTTCTCAAAGACCTTGAGATAATGTATATAAATGTCCTCATGCAAGTCCACATGTAGAAAGATTGTTTTTACATCCATCTGGTACAAGTCTAGATCCATTTGTGTAACCAAGGATAATACCAAGTATAGGGTAATCATCTTGACCATATAAGATTATCTCATCAAAATTAACTTCATTCTTCTACTTAAAACCCTTAGCAAACAATTTGGCCTTGAATACTAACTTGGGGTGATTAGGAGTACTCTTCAACTTGTACACCCACTTGCATGGAAATGCATGTTCTCATTAGGCAAAGAAACCAAATCCCATATACAATTTCTTTGCAATGAATCATACTTTGACTGCACGGCCCTCTTCCAAGAGTGACTATCATCTCTCCATGTAGCCTTGTCATACTATTAAAAATGGCAAAGGTTGAGGCGAGTAATGTGATTTTTCTACATGAAGCAAAATTCCTGCATGAAGCATAATTCCTACATGAAGCATAATTCCTGCATGAAGCAAAGTTCCTGCATGAAGCAGAGTTCCTGTGTAAAGCAAAATTCCTGCTTGAGGTAGAGTTTTTGTATGAAGTAGAATATCCTAAATCTGAAATTTTTATCAAGACATGAAGCAAGGCAGTGACAACTACATCAAGCAATGGATAAATCAAAGGAGAAGAAAAAGCGGTGCAAAGTTTGTTTTGAGTCTAGACATAGTTCAAAGCATTGTTCTTATGTTCATGGAACTTGTGAAGAAGGAAAATCCTGCAAGTATTTCACAATGTTTGATTTATACAATGAGTTTGATGGTATCCGCAAGAGGTTTTCATTTAGCAGATTAAAGAAGGCTTCAAGTTCGAAGATGGATAAAGCATGGGAGAAGTTGGATTCTTTTGAGGATATTCTTCATGATGCTTATGAATGGCATGATGATCATGAAGGCAAGAAAGTTAGGTATTGTTCAAGTGCTAAGCATATTGGGAGATTGCTTACATCAGTTTGAAAAGCTCAAGGAAAGATATGAAGTTATTTTGGATTCCAATTCAGATTGTGAATCAAGTTCAAGCAGTGATAATGATGATTGGTGCTCTTTACCCATGGTCTTGCCAAAGATTGAGGTTAAGGGAGTGAGAGAGGACAAGAGCCAAAGAAGCAAAGAATCCTCCAGTGCCCCAAACCCAATAGAGCAACTTGCCAATGAGAGAGTGGATCATCACACACTTTGCATCAATAATCTCAATGTATTTTTCATATTTTGGTATTTTGCAAACTTTCATAATCAATCTCCAGTCATCTTTAATCAAGAAGAAAGCAAGCCAATAGTTATGAACAATGAAGATGATTAGATTGGTAATCAAGAAGATTAGTTATGTATTCAAGAAGATGCTGTTGTTATGGTATGTTTGAGGATTATGGTTGTTGCAATGAAGATGTCATTATGCATGATTTTCTTGGTTTTCTTATTGATGCTAAGGAAGATAATGTAGCTATTAAGTTGGATTTCAATGAAGGAACTTTGCTAGAACTTGAAGAAGTGCCACTACTTGTAGTGCAAAATGCACCATCTTTGGATGTATTTGTTCAGGATATCAATGTTTCCAACATGCAAGATAATATTTCAGGTCATTGCATTACTCGATTTGAAGAATAAGTCTATGTCTACTCTCGGAATTGCATAATTGCAAGATTAGCACTATAATTCCTTTGTAAGAAGAGCATGATTGCAAGATTTGCACTACATTTCCTTTGCAAGAGTTGGTTGAATATGAATCATTGCAGAATGCAGTTAGTTTGCATGGTTTTTCTGAAGTTTCGTACGAGGTACACTCTATGCTTCAATCTCCAATTGAGATAATCCATTGGTTTTCTATTGAGCTTGAAAAGGAGGGAAATGCATCCAATGTCACAACAATTGAAGCTTTGTTTGTTATTAATTGGCTTCAAGAGGAGAAAACATTACTACAACATGAGGTTTCTCAATTGAGGAATATAACAGATTCCCAAGTTTCTCATTGTTTTGAAGTCATTAATGCTCTTGAAGAAGTTGTTCTCCAAAAGGATAATGAGATTGCTGATTTGCATATATAGTTGGTATTTTCTCTTGATTCAAGTCAAGTTGTTATTCTTGAGGATCTCTATGCAATTCTTGAACAATTGCTCCCAGAGTTGTTGATGTTTCAATTCAAACTGCTATTTCTGAAGAGATTGAGGACTTTGATCAGTCGATCACTAAAGTTGAAGTATTTGGAAGTATGCAAGTACCTATAGTGGATATCTATGTAGTTCATATTGTAGCAGGAATGGTTGATGTTATTCATGTTGATTGGTTTTTAACAATGAAAGTTCTGATGCTGTATAAGGTGGATGCTTGTAGCAAGTGTATGTTACAGTTTTTTGTATCAAGAAAGCTTTGGAAGTATGCAAGTACCTATAGTGGATATCTATGTAGTTCATATTGTAGCAGGAATGGTTGATGTTATTCATGTTGATTGGTTTTTAACAATGAAAGTGTTGATACTGTATAAGGTGGATGCTTGTAGCAAGTGTATGTTACCATTTTTTGTATCAAGAAAGCTTTCAAAATGATATGCAAGAACCTAAATTTCAGCAATTCTACTTTGAATTCCTACAGCAATATCTTGACTTCATGCAGTAGCAAGCCAAATTTATGTTGTACCTACAATAATAAGCTGAATTCTTGTACTTCCTATAGTAGCAAAATGTACTACAACAAGCTGAAAAATAGTCAGAAATGCTACAACAACAACCTCAAAAACAACAAATATGACATCCACATGCTGATTACTACAAGTACTTGAAAATCAATAGTTACAGGTTGTCCCCTTGCATTATAACTAGAATGAAAGTGGCTGCAACTACTGAGCCATAGTTCTATAGTACAAGAACTCATAATATACAATGACATCCATAATATATCATAGAGAATGAAGATATAGAACCATAATAGAATACGTAGATTATTGTTCCAACTACAAAGAATAATTGCATTGATTTGAAAAAATATCAATGATGATTCACAAGTTCAACAAGTAGTTGGAATCAAATTTATGCAAGTTACTAATGTAGTGCCTCATGCAGCAGTAGTGCGGAATTTTATGGACATTATGGTTATTTGTCAGTTTTATGAGATAAATAGTTCTCAAACTTTGACAATATCTCATTGCACTTATCTTGGTGCTGGAAGTAGTATTTATTTGTCTTGAATGGACAAAACAGATATCATTCATGTTACAGGAAGCTACAATCTTGATGAAAGTGATTGTAACCTTGCTGCGAGAAACATGGTTACCACAGCAAGAAACAAGGTTATTGCAGCAGAAAATAAGGTTACTACTGCAAGCAACATGGTTACTACTCCAAGCAGCATGTTTACCATTGTTAGTAAATAGGGACCCCATGCAGCAACACATTAACCCCATGTAGCAACATAGTAACCCCATGCAGCAACACAATGGCCCTATGTAGCAAAGCAGTGACCCCATAGAGCAAAGCAATAACCTCATACAACAAGACATCAACTTGGTTGCAGAAAGCAATGGTAACCCTAAGGGGAGTAAGAGAACTGATATGGAGATACTCAAGGAGCAGTAAAAGCCTTTATCAGAAACAAAGGAGGATTTTGATAGAGCAAGTCAACAAGCTATTATTGATGCAGAGTTGAAATATGAACACACTATGAGTAAGTTAGCTAGAGTGTTTGAAAATGATGTTTAGGAAGTGTATTTGTGTAGAGGCAATCAACTGCCAAGACCCACGGACTGCTTATTGCTTCAAGCGTTCCATGCTGAGCACTGGTGGTGGCTAGTACAGGTGTGGTTTGTTGGAGATTCTGCACATGACGATTCTTTGGTGGGCTTGCATGATGATAAAGGACAAAAGTTCAGAGTTGAGTGTTGATGAAGAGCTGACAGTACTTTCATTGAAGTCGTCAATACTTCCAATTGAAAACCTCTCATCTGGTCTCTCCCTAGGGGTTAGTGCTAGTCTTCTTATTGTGTGCACAAGAGTAGTTTGATTAGTTTGGGAGACATGTCGAACTCTAAGCAATCTGAGAGTAATGTCCTACACTTGAGGACCCAAACTATGTATAGATTGTGGTTTAGATATTATGTGAGTGCCAGTGCATACTTAGATATTACGTAGTTGGTCTGGTTCCTCGTAGCAATGTGTGGATGAAGCAAGGGTCAACGGGGTGGAAAAAATTGTTGATGTTGAGGAGAAGTACACACGAAGGCTTCTTGAGACATCATCTATGATTTTGACAACACGATGTAGCATAATTGAGTTCATTGACACCTTAGCTTTTGGTAGCTGGTGGCTACTTGTATTGTTCAAAGCGTACGGTGTACTTTCCATGGTCTAACCATAGGTGAGTGACATGTCTAACCATAGGCGAGACAAGCTCCCTAGGTATGTCCTGGCCTTGATGTGCCCTGAACAATTGTGGGGGATGTGTAAAGGGCTAAGAGACTTGGGACAGAATGAGCCAACCAAGGTCATTGGATGTACCCAATTTGAGGACCCCTAGGTGTTGTGCTATGATCATGAGTTTTTTTTTGTTAATAAAATGAATACAACCAATGCAATACATTGAGGCGATCAACCTTTCATTTTCATTGGGAATTGTCAAGATCCAAGGGCTATGGAAAATGGATATTACAAGGATGATTATGTTTCTAGCCTCGCTGCCAGAGGAACAGTTTGAGATGGATAGATACACTTGAGATTTTGCAAACCTCTTTGTAACACGTGAGACATCGGTACAATTGAGGTGGCAACTGCAGTGAGCCAAATATAGAGTTTGACCCAGAAGGATAGAGTAGCCAATGACTATGCTTTGGGCAATGCGATGTGGGCGGGCTGCAAGGGTGACTTTCGCTTTTGGTAGTGAGGCTTCCATCATGGCTCTTTGTGGGGTTGGTGGTCTTGTGGTACCTTGGACATTGAATGCTTTGGTATAGAGACCTGTGCCATCGTGTATCCACTTGACAACTCGTGAGGATACATGCAAGTCATACGTTTCAACTATAATGAATAAGTGCAACGCAAGGAGACATCACTTATCTGAATCCCATGGTGTTGACTTAGATGCATATCACTTGTGCTTGATTATCTTTTTTTTGTGGTTAAAGGTGTGAAATATATTAAAAGTAGATATGGAAAGTTTGTACAGTTGGAGAATCTGCCCCTTTTAACCATCTAAAAACAAAAAGTCATGGCCAGATAGTACTTGGTAAGCATCTTCTACAAAACAAGGGCTATTCTATTTGTATGAGGCGGGGTGAGTTCGGGTGACTAGGCGATTGGGGCATTGCTGGTGGGGGGCTCCTATTAGGCTAGGTAGGGGAGATATTAGCTGGGACCCAAATGGTGTAGTCCCTGGCCGTTTGGCGTATCAAGAATACTCTGAAATAGTTCAGCAAATTCCTTCTTATTTTTAGCTTCATTTTCCTCTTTCGAGCATTTGGTGCCTGAGCGTCTGGGGAGGGCCTGCACATCAGTGGTTGCTATCCCCGGGCATTCCCTTGAGCCTTCCTCTTCCAGGTTTGGGGAGTGGCCTGCATCCTAGGCGATGCCGCTTTGGGCCTTGTCTCGGGGCATACCTCTTTAGGGTGGGTACATAGCGTTTAGGTGGCGGAGCTTGTGCCATATGCTCCCTTCTACACAGGAGAGCTTCTTTGTAGGTCAACTGAATGGGGTGCTCCATGTTGGGTTACTGTGGAGGAATCTGTAAAATGTGAACCAAGGGTTAGGCCCTGAGGCAAGGCAGAGCCATCCGTATGAAAGGGATTAAACAATGGATTATCAAGTGCATATGAGGAGGAGGGGTGAGGTGAGGCATGTAGTAGTTGCTGTAGAGGGACGGCTCTTGTGATGACATTCATCCTGCTTCTAATGTGGGGCAGATTTCGACCAGTAGTAGATGGTTGCTTATGTTAAGTTGCGTGGACTGGCTGCAATGGAATGGGATAGGGATCGTCCCCAGAAGGAGGGGAGGGGCCTCGTCTACCCCCTCAGAGGTGTTGGCCAAGGCTTCCCAGAAGGAGGGGACGGGCCTCGTCTACCCCCTCAGAGGTGTTGGCCAAGGCTTCCCATGGCAACAACGAGGGCTGCATGCCCTCCACTTGGAGGCGGAGATGGTCATGACTTCTAGACACATGGTGAGGGGAGGACCTGAGGAGGTCAGCCTGTCAAACCCAAAATTTTTTTATTGCACTTGATTATCATTGCTTGTGTGTGTTGGTATTATTTATACACATTCACAAAACTCATTGTTTATTCATGTACAATTTATGCATCCATGTCACTTCGTGAGGACAAAAACCAATTGTAGAACTCAGGATTGTACTGGAGTGTGGCACATGCATCCAGTACTTGTGGCAGCTTACTCAATAACAACAGATATTTTGCAACATCAAGTAGCATGGTACCTTGTCCGAGTCTACTTGCAACATGTAGCTCCTCCTCAATGAGAATCTTATCAACTAGAGAGTTTTCTTGGCTAGTTCTGGCTAAGTCCATACCCCGAATGGCAGCCAATACTCGAAAGGAAGTTGACACCACATAGGTGGGTCTCTTTGAGACCGCCATTTGGCCGATTGCTCCTGTGAGATTGCCATAATCTGGGCTCCAAGTTCGGCCATTGTAGCATGGTTTTCAAACCAACATTTTTCAAACTAACTTCGACCTTCTGATTGTCACTTTAATTGCTCTATCTCTAAGAGATTTGGTTGGCAAACCACATTATTGAATGTTGAGGCTTGAATTGCACTTGCTATTAGTACTTCTATACCTTAGTACTAGTATACATGCAGAACCAACATATGTAAAGTAACCCAAAATGTCATATTGTACCTTTTGAGATCTTGTGTGATCAGGAATGTGATGTGCTTCAGGATAGTGCTAGATTTTGGTCGCTCATGTCTGGTTCTATCACTATGTACCCGTTTCTTGAATTTTTACACTGTCTACAAGTTATTTGATCAGAAGCAGTCTTGATGATAAGGAATTGTGTGATAGTTTTCAGGATAGTAGTTCTGCACTGATGAATGCAATATGTAGGTCGTGTTTGCATAGTGTTTCTGAAGAATGAATGTGTGGAATGGCTATAAATCATGTCACAAATTTTTTTGCAATAACCTAGTTGTTTCAGGCAGTTTGATGTTTCCTACATTTTTTGTTATGGTCTTGGTAGGCCGTAATACTTTGGCGATCCTGCTAGTTTCATGGGAATAACGCTCATGATTTAGGTATCAGGCTTGGAAAGAATAATTACAAAATTGGGTTGCAGGAATTCAGGATGCTAATGGCATTGGAGATGTATAAGCTGCTTTGCATGGGCAGTATTTATGTCAGACAATTATCCTTATTTATCCAATCCTATCCTCATGAGGAGCAAATCTTGAGAATTAAGGGAGGTGTTGTCAAGCCAGAAACAACAAATTGCCAGGCCTAATGCTACGGATGAAGTAGTGCAATTAGATAGGCTGGATGAAGAAGAGTTCACAGATGTTGGACAGAATCCCTTGGGGGTGGGTTTTTCTAAGGGTACCTCAACATTGTACCATTCTCCTACCACAGAGTCTCCCCCAACACCTCCAACTCCTTCAAGTATACCAGGTTTGTCAAATAATGAAGAAGCAATATTGCATCTTGACTATTAGGGTACTCCACCAAGGCATGAACTTGAAAGATTATAGCATACGGTGTTAGGAAGGACATTCATGTTAAGGAATGCAAGGGTTCTAGTAAATAAATCTTTGAGTTTTAACCCTTTACCACCACAGAGGAAGCCCAATAAGCAAAAAAATATGAATCAAAATCAACTGTTCAACCCAAAGGTGAAAGCATCTAAATTTTCAAGTAAGAAGAAGGAAGATCTAGACTGCCATGTGGCTTAGTTTGAGACAAGGTGGACAGCAAGTGGATTTAATCAATTTTATGGAGATCAAGTCAAAGAATAGCAGTTTGCAGCCACTTTGCAAGGAAAAGCCATGGATTGGTTTTCCAGTTATGGTATGGTAGCCTCTAATACATACGATGAGTTAAAAAATGTATTTTTGGGTAGGTTCCGGAAAGATAAAACCCTGGGGGATATTTTGAGGAAGATCAAGAGGATTAAGCAAAAGAGTATGTTGGTAGAATATTATGCTCAAAATTTTAGAAACCTATTGAATAGTTGAATAATGCTGATGTACCATCAGTGGACATGCAAATTACATACTTCATTAAGGGCTTGTGGAGTAGAATTAGGAACTCAATTGCTAATGTAGAATTGGGACAAAATGGTGCATTGGATATTATGATTAGGGCTACTACGAGAGTTGAGAGAAGGCTAGGTACTTCTCATTCAAAAACACATAAAGATGATGATTCTTTAGGATTAGGTTCTGATACAGGTTTAGATTCAGGATTTGAAAGTGATATTGATGATGATGATAGTGAGAATAGTTCACATTCAGAAAATGATTTACAGTGACTCTGATGATGAGGAGTCATGTTACCGTGTTTCCCGCAGCACAGAGGAGCGAAAAATGGAAAAAAAAAGGGAAATAGCAAAAAAGGCGCAGGATAAAAGCAGAAAAAGGCACCTTGACTGGTAACCAGTCCTTGAAAAATTTAAATGTTCGGGCATGACCCTCAGAAAGCCTCGGTGTCGCCCCGAGACAACAAAAGAGTAAAAGGGCACACCATTAAAATGTGGGAGCGCCCCCGAATCTTTGTAAAAGAGTGTCAAGCTCACTCCTGTGCAAAGTGTATGCATTAGTTGGGAATAGGATAAATTAGAATAGTGGGAAATGGGAAAAAGAGCCTAGGCTACGGCCGGCCATGTAAAAAAGGGAAAAGGGGATGACCGCCCAAAAAGGATTTAGGGCTTTGTATATAAAGTTGAAAAGTGAATAAGAAGCTCATTCTTTGGGGTGTGGCAAAAAGAGTCTTCTTCTTCCTCTCTTCTTCTCTCCTTCTTGCTTGTGTGTGCTCTTGAGAGAGGGAGTATGAGAGTGTGAGGGAGTGAGGGATCAGGAGGATGAAGCTCTTCACCATCTCCTCTCCTCTTCTTCTCTTCTCTTCTCTTATCTTCTCTTGCACGCGCGGCTATGGAGGATGGAGCTTGGAGATGGAGGAGGCTTGAGGATGCTTGAGCTAGCATCAAGAATCGTGGAGCTACCGGACTGCAAGAGAGAGGAGGGTACTCGATCAAGCATCAAGGTAAGCTCACTACACTCGTAGGATCGACAGTGCGTCGGCTAGGTGAGAGATAGCCATTAGAGCTCGCTTGGAACGCTTGAAACAATAAGTGATCCGTGGGTCTTGGCGGTTGAGCGAAAGCTCCCACATTTTGGTTCCATTGCCGGGACCAACGGATTCAAGCTTGAGCACTTGCGCGCCTCACATCGAGCATCGAAGTAGGGTATTCATCCCCAAAATGGAGCTTGAGATAGGTAGGAAGTTTGGGTGTTTTTGATCTTCAAAACAGGTAAGTATTTTGGGATATTCTGGTTGTTTGATGATTGGAAAACATGGAGAAATTAGTTCAGTTTTTTGCTTTCGATTTGTGTTGTGTTTAGAGTAGGTTAACAATAGGAAATCACACCCGAGAGGCATAGGGTTTGCTGCTGTAAAACAGGGAGAAAATCGGGGAAAACAGGGGAAAAATTGAGGAAATGCGCATCTGAATGTGTAGGAATCGCAAGGAGAGTGATCGGTAACATCCGGGGAATGTCCAGCAGGGTTATAAGTCCTTGAAGGGCAAGGGAATCCTCATTTGCAACCAGCTGAGAGAGAGAGAGAGAGAGAGAGAGAGAGAGAGAGAGAGAGAGAGAGAGAGAGAGAGAGAGAGAGAGAGAGAGAGAGAGAGAGAGAGAGAGAGAGAGAGAGCTTGGGCAACCCGTTCGATTGATCATGGCAAGGAGTGACGTTGCTATCGGCGATCCCTAGGTATATAGATCTCTCCCCCATCACTCCAACATCATTTCTGGTGAATTTTGTAGTCTATAATCATCGATGTCTTGAGTTTTTGGATGAATTTGTGCTCGAAAGTGCATTCAGGCCGGCGGAATCGAACACCCGATTCAGTGTCCGATTCTCAGAATCGGAAGTCCGATTCTCAAAATCGGACGCTCGAACAACCGTCCGATCAGACCAACCCGTCTGACTTGGGCACTCGGACACTCTGACACTCGGACACTCAGACCAACCCCGTCCAATTGGACTACTTGTCCGATTGTCCGATCGAGGAAATCGGACTCACGAATTAGGACACGTCAGCAATCGGACCACATGCTTGGTCCAATTTTCAAAAATCAGACACCTAACCCCCGTCCGATTATGAGACTCAGATGGCTCAAACTCAGACCCACTTGGTTCGATTCCTAGAATTGGACCACTGGTAAATCGGACGTCCGATTCCCAGAGTCAGACACACCTTAGGCGAAAAAAAAGAGAGGGAAAAACATCAAAATTGACCCCCATGAGCGAATGGAAGCGCAACCCACTCCAGGACAACATGGCGAACGCCTTGTAGGCAGTTCCCGACATAGGAGTCAAGACCAAAGGACAGGGGGACAGTGCTGGAGCACTTCCTAGCGACCTAACACATTGAGAACGGAAATCCAATCGGAGGACCTGTGATCGACCCCCCTAGTGAATGGCAAGAAGTAGCGCAGACCCTAGAACCCGCTAGAACGACCAGGACTTGAGCAACGAAGCCTATCATGCCTGAAACAAGCGAGAGTGTATAAGACGCCGAGGAATCGCTTGCGGCACTCACATTGAATTTTCGCACTTGAAGTACACTTAAGAAAGCTGAAAGCCTGATTGGGCACAAGTGCACGAGAAACGACACACTCACCGAGTGACCATAAATTGAGGTTTGCATTCAATAACCAAAGGAACTCACTCAGATAAACCACTCAAGGAACCCACCAATAGGAGAGGACCCAAGACATAGACAAACAATTGAAGCGCAAGGTAGGACCAAGCAAGGAGCACCAACGATGAGGATCTGTCAAGTCTATTCACCCTGGTCGATAGCGTAGTGGAGCGCAAGAACTCAACCATGACTGAAGAGAGCTTCAACCATCGGTCTAGTGAGGAACTTGATTTGAACATATTCCCAGATGCTATTCAGCACGACATGCACGCCCGGTATGAGCACCGTGGCAGGACAGCAAATGTAATCATTGCAGACCTAGAGGAGGAGAGAAGGCTAGCCCACAAGGCACTGCATGGAATAGTTGAGTATAATAGGGATTGGCATGCTAGGAACCAAAGGCAAAGCATGGAGCTGCATGAGGTGCAGAACTTGGCTGGCCAAAACCAAACGGACCATGAGAGAGCGCTAGAGGGAGACTTGACATTGGGCGAGCTCCTCATGAAACGGCTACTCGATAATACCGCAGTAGAGCAGAGTGCCACTGCGACATCGTTGCTCGCAGGATTAGGGGCAAACCAAGGCTCAAAGAGCCAGGCCAAAATACCCATTGTTACCAAACAACTCCATAAGTACCGACCTCATGATGACCCCTACAGCTTTGTTGAGCAGTTTGAACAAGTCTGTGAAGCCAACGGCCTCAACAACCAGACTCAACGTTCGCAAGCATTCGGGCTTTGCCTTGGCAACAAGGGTAAGACGTGGTATACAAGCCTGGATGCCGTAGAATGAGCCAACTTCAATAATCTCAGGGATCTCTTCGTCAAGAGATTCGTCGAGCCCGGATACTCTAATAATCTACTAGTGCGCTTGATGAACGTCAAGCAAAAAGAGAAGGAAGACATCCGCGACTACGTGACCCATGTGAGGAGTCTCTTTAAGAGAATCCCTCTAGGCGAGCAATCGACTGATAGAGCAGTTTTGACTGTATTCATAGCGGAATTTGGGACGAGGAGTTATATAAGGCTTTGGCAGGCAATTCAAGCTTGCAGCGGGATGTGGTGGCTAGAGTGTTTAAGGAAGCCATCAGAGTCGATGACCAGCTGAAAGAGCGGAGCTCTAGGAGCTCAAATCTAGAAGAACCCAACTCGCAAAGCTCAGAGAGGCTGTCAACCTCTAGTGAGCGGTCCATCCCATTATCCCAAGATAAGGGAAAGGCCACCGAGACGGACCAAGGCTTGGTCGAGGTCAAGATGGAATTAGCCAAGTTACAAGAGATGTTGAGATGACCAACGCGCCCGCACGTCCAATGCGTGTACTGTGGCGGAAACCACTTTCCAGCCGAGTGTCAAGACCCTAGGTCAAGACCTTGCGCTAATTGCGGTAGGTTCGGCCATGATGTCGCACATTGTAGATTACCAAGAAGACTTCCATACTCGCAACCTTATTGCCAGCCTTATCTAGCTAATAGGCCGCAGAGCCATTCTTTAGAAGGGGAGCCCCATTGGCTCTTCCCGCGCCTAATGATATGAAACTAGTCGTCCCTAGAATGGACATAAATCCTACAGGCATTCCTAGACTGCCTGGTCCTTACATGATCCACCCCCCACCGAGCGATGCTCCAGTACACTACGTGGAGGAGCCGAATGATGAAGAGACCTACATATACCCTTACGTCTTGCACGACGACGAGGGCAACGCGGTCCTCATGGATTATCGACCCATGCCGGTGATGGCGTTAGGACAAGGACGAGGTAGAGGCCTAGGAGGGTAGCCGCAGGATCCAGTCACTTGTTGGACTTGCGGACATCCCGGTCATGTCTCATCACGCTGCCCTAAAAGAGAGCAACAAAACAGGAACAAGGCTGACCAAAGGTGCGCAGAGTGCGGAATCACCCAATTTTTCATAGGCTGCCCAAAGCGGAAGCCGTCCTCTAGCTTAGCCAACTTGCCATCCGTCCCATTGGGGCTATTTGGTGTTGAAAACCCCGATGGGGAGGCCACACCTATTCCCTTGTGGGTTATGACCCGAGCCCAAATGAAGCAGGCCGACATCTCTCTGCCAGGACCTAGCAATCTTGACGCAACCTCGATAGGAAAGAAAAGCCGCAGGCAGAAAAAGAAGAGATCGGAAGCTAAGGTTGCACTAAAGACCGAGAGTGCTACGACTCTACCTACGGGAAAGAAGGTCTAAGACGCGGAGGCACAGACTTCAGCACCTAAGACAGCCAAAAAAGGAATCGCTAAGGTAGGGGAATACCCGCATCCGAAGTGACAATTAGAGGCCATAGAAAAGGTGAAGGAACGGGTGAGGGAGGCTCAACAACATCTCAAAGACGCTGAGCCCATCGTAGAGGATGAGATCGATGATCTCTCCAGCGTAAGCACACCAATATCACCACTTCAACCTAAGTTGGAAGAAGCAACTGTGCTGCAAGTAGCGCCACTAAGACCAAGCCTAGACGCAACAGAGCCGCAGATCAACAGCAGCCATTGGCACGGACAATCTAGGCTAAAGGAAGGACGAGTATCTAATGACCTCCTAACCATGCTAGTCACCACCCTTGTAACACTTAGCCTGGGAGATCTGCTTAAGCAGCACCCTGCCCTTTGGCAAGACCTTAAGCAGTGGGTCGAAGGATCACAAGAGGAGGTCACGATAGACCCTCGAAACCAGGATGTAGAAACGCAATCACCAAGTTTGATGCTGCACTCCGTGCCTAAATCCTTGCACGTCAATGCCTTTTGGGAGGCTCTGAGATGCATGCGGTCTTGCCAGTCCTAGCCTTGGGTGACACAACAAGGAAGGGAATCATAGACACGGGAGTTGGGGTTAGTGTGCTTAGCCACGTAGTGCTTCAGACTTGGGGAAACCCGCCTGTCGAAGCTGCTAGGTTTAATGTCATGCTAGCAAACGGTATGAGAGTGAAACTATTCGGGGTACTGAAGAATTGGCCAGTGAAGATCGCATGTGTCCAGTTCTCTGTCGACTTTATAGTCATGAAAGGAGTGGACTACGATGTCCTATTAGGCCGACCCTGGATGCGCAATGTTAGAGTCATCGAAGATTGGGGTAACGGCTTGATCTTCCTTGGCAATAGAACGGACGTTGTAAGAATAGAGATGGACACTTGGAGGACCTCATCAGTCGACCTAGACGCCATCTCTGCTATGCTCAAGGGAAACACTCAGGTCAAGAAGCCCTATGGGTCCTTGACCAAGTATATCCCATGCCCAGAGGATGAGTGGGATTAGATGCACGTTCTCGCTACAATCGACCTGCCATTCTCAAACCATGAGGCGTATGAGCAGGCCATCAAAACGATTGGCAAGACCAATGAAGCACTCTCTACACCAGTCTGCATGATGGCAATAAGCCTCCATGGAAAGCCTAAGCCTGTCACCTTCCAAGTGCTATCCAACAAAAGGGAACTCCAGGGGGTACTAGAATACCTAATGGACCAGCTGGCTGGCAACCCAGCTGCAAACTTCAAACCACTCCAGGATCTCTTAGAGGATTCCAAGTGGCAATGGACTAGGGTGCACGAGTTAACCCTCATGTATGACTGGGCCCTGGTTCCTGACCAACGACACGAGGCATACCAAGCCCTAGGAGATGACAAGCAGTCGAATGACAAAGATTCCAGTGACAAATATGAAGACTGCCAATCCTTCAGTGATGAGAGCAAGGGTGAAGTAGATACCATAGAATACGACATTGAAGGATGAGAAATTGAGCAGATATGAGCAGACGCCAAGCCGTAGAAAAGGTAGGCCCTTAGAATAGAGCGAGGCATCATGCACATGGAATGTGATCGTGCTTGGTTGGAATGCATAGGAGCCATAGACCTTGAGCAAGTAGGCCTAGCTCGGCCAGGAACGATGTCAATACTTAGGACCGAATCGCCATCTGAACTGTGGCCACAAGGGGAGACCACCTCTTCTAGCGAAGATGGAGGGTTTGACTCTGAATCAGAGGTTACTTCGGATAGTGACCCAGAGATCCCTAGGCCGCCCATGACCAGACGCACCAAGGGGGACTTACCCGTCCACCTGAGGCGCAGACGGTTAAGGCATGATAAGGCAAAGCACCCCAGGGATACAAGATTAGAAGAACATTGGAAGCTGCAGGACCTCCCTAAATGCTTCACGAAATTCAAAAAAGGGGATAGGGTAGTAGTTCTGTTAGGTGCCAAACGTCAAGGGCAGGCGAGCGAACCAATCGAAGGACTAGCCCAAGGTCAAGGAGGTAGACCTAGCCCAAGAAGGGGAAACACCCCGACCAGTGTTCATTGCCGATGACTTGACTGGTAAAGAAGAAATGAGTCTTGTCGCTCTCTTGCGGGAGTACATAGACGTGTTTGCCTGGTCCTTAGAAGAGCTATGGGGGGTAGATCCGAGTGTTGTGACTCACAACATACCCATGACAACGGACGCAACGCCGATCAAGCAGCGACCATACCCTATGAATCCAAAACATGCTCATGCTGTCAAAGAGGAAATTGACAAGCTGATGAGAGCTGGATTCATTTACGAAATTGAGCACACAGACTGGGTATCACCCATAGTCATTGTGATGAAGAAAAACGACAAAATTCGAGTGTGCATCAATTACCAGAAGGTGAACGCTGCTACGAAGAGAGACAACTATCCCTTGCCGTACACCGAGCACATGCTTGAGAGGGTGGTAGGCAAGGAAGCCTACAGTTTTCTGGATGGCTTCTCAGGGTACAACCAAGTGTAAGTGCATCCTGCAGACATGCATAAGACCGCCTTTGCCACGGAGTGGGGCGTCTTTGCATACATAGTCATGCCCTTCGGGTTGACCAATGCCCCCGTCACCTTTCAACGTCTCATGTGCACCATCTTTAAGGACATGCTTCGCAAGGAGTTAGAGGTCTTTGTCGATGATCTGTGTGTCCATTTGACATGGATCGAATACTTAGACAAACTCCGCGCAGTCTTTGAATGGTGCCGCTTATATCGTCTCTCCTTGAACCCCTTGAAGTGTCAGTTTTGGGTGAAGCACGGATGCATCTTAGGACACGTGCTGTCAAAGAACGGCATTGCCACTGACTTCTTGAAGGTCGAGGTTATTGTTGACCTTCCACCCCCAATTAATTACAAGGGAGTTCAATGCTTCTTAGGCCATACAGGATACTGTCGGCAGTTTGTGCTGAACTACACACTGATCGCCAGACCATTGTACAAGCTACTGATCGTCTTTAAGTGGACCGAGGCATGCCAACGGGCATACGAAGAATTGAAAAAGGCTCTAACAACAGCACCAATTTTATGAGCCCCAAATTGGACCATTACCTTCCACGTGCACATCGATGCTTCTAAGTTTGCCGTGGGGGCAGTGTTGTGCCAACCTGGTGAGCATAACTTTAGATTACCCAGTGAGCTTTGCTAGCAGACAACTCATTGAGACGGAGATGAATTACTCGACAACAGAAAGGGAGGGATTAGCCATGGTGTTTACTGTGAAGAAATTCCGGGATTATCTATTGGCCACACCCTTCATCTTTTTCGTGGACCATCAAGCCCTACTCTATTTAGTGAATAAACCTTGTGCTACAGGGTGCATAGCTCGATGGCTCCTCTTGCTCCTAGAATTCGATTTCTCCGTGGTGGTACAAAAGGGAAAACAACATTACATGGCTGATCACATGTCCCGCATACCCACAGGAGAAGCCGCTGGACAAGGTATCATTGATGAGTTACCTGACGTCCACTTATTCCACCTGTCCAAGGAGAGAGATCTATTTAAGGCTGATCTAATGCCATACTGGGTAGACGACATAGTCCAAGTGCTCGAGCACGGACTACCTGAGAGACCAATAGAAAAGGCATGACTTACGCGCTTGATCCTGAAGATCCAGCCCTACCAGCTGATTGCAGGCCAACTCTATAGGCTGGGGCAAGACGAATTGCTGCGTAGGTGTGTGTGTGAGCATGAGATGCACGATGTGCTCTCGGAGGCGCACAACAGCATTGTGGGAGGACACTTTAGCGGAGACACAACAGCATTGAAGGTACTGCAGTCTCAACTATGGTGGCCTACACTTTTCCGCGATGCCAAGCGATTCGTCAAGCATTGTGACGAGTGCCAACGGACAAAAGTCCCGATTCGCAAGGATCAAATGGAGTTAACCCCAATTATTGCTCGCCAACCCTTTGAAAAATGGGGAATTGACTTCATAGGACCCATCAGCCCTGCGGCGCAGTACTCACAAGCCAAGTACATCGTGGTGGCCACGGATTACCTCACGAAATGGGCAGAGGCAAGAGCCACACGAAAAAACGACGCTAGGATGACTGCCAAGTTCTTATGGGAGCAAGTGATCTCGCGCTTCGGTTGCCCCATCGAACTGGTTAGTGACCAAGGCACACACTTCATCAATGAAGTGATAGTACATCTCCTATCCACCTTTCTCATCATCCATCGCAAATCCTCACCATACTACCCTCAGGCTAATGGCCAGGCAGAATCAACTAACAAGATTCTTATCAATGTCCTGACTAAAGTAGCCTCAACCTCACGAAGCAATTGGGACAACAAGTTGATGGCAGCCTTGTGGGTCTACCGCACAGCTTATAAAACTGCTGTCGGCCAAACCCCCTTTAGGCTGACCTATGGGACTGAAGCAATTCTACCATTAGAATTCTTCGTTCCTAGCCTAAGAGTGGCACTTCAAGAATGATGGGAAGTGAAGGAAGCATGGACGCAATGCGTGGTCAAGCTGGAACACCTATCAAAGACTCGTCTTCTAGCCACCCACACGCTTATCTGCGAGAAAGCCCGACGCAAGAGCTGGTTTGACAAGCATGTCAAGCAGCGCGAGTTTGAATAGGGTGACTTAGTGCTCCTCTACTCAGTTAAAGAACATAAGCAAAAGATGAAATTCAGAGATCTCAGACTCTTCAAGGTTCGGGCAATCAGCCGAACCGGCAATGTCGAGCTTGAGACCCTAGACAGTGAAGGAATAGGCTTCTTCAATGGCAGTCGTGTCAAGAAGTACTTCCCTCCCACTCATCCTTTGCATGAGCCACCAATGTTAGAACTGCCGGTCACCCACAATCGCTGAAATCAATGAAGATGATGAGGAAGCTATAGAACCCGCTTACCTTCGCGTCACGGTCATCACTGCCAAGCAAACATGTGCTTTCAATGCCTTGATCGATGAGGGAGCAGACTTCAATGTCTTAACCCACAAGCATTGGATCCAACTTGGCAAACCACTACTTCAACCCACAACTGCCAAATTAAGCCCATATGGGGCTCAATCTTACGCACTTCTCGGCAAGTGCAGAGTCGCCATTTCTATCGAGTCTGAGACTGTTCCAATGCTTTTTTACGTGTTGCCCAGTGCTACAGATGCAGGCATTGAGTCACTGCTTGGGCAAACCTTCAAAAAGTAGACTCACTGCAATGTTGATTATGAGTCGCAGTGCATTCACCTAGCAATTGGCAACGTGTGCATTGTCACAGCTTTCAGCAAGGGCTGCGCGACACCATCACCGTCTATAGGGCCACCAATAGAAACATCCATAGGCAAGACTAAGGAGGGGGGTAGTGCATGGCTGCCACTCCCCGACTTCCATAAACTGCAGCCCGCAGCGACCAAAGCAAGGGCCCAACAGCCTCGCCTCCAGTGGGTGCCTAAACAGCCTCGAGAACTACCTAAGACTAGATGCGCCTATCCTCATAAGACCCATCACTCTAAACCTAGGAGGCCAAGACGCAATCATAGGAAGAGCCGCATAATTAAGCAAAGATGGGTCCCTAAAGCCCTCTTGCATGCGCAAGACTACTATGAGGGAAATACCTCACTGTGGATCCCCAAGGCCCCCACCCTCAAGCTTGATCAGCCCATGTCCCTCAGCATCGCGAAACCATAAGCCGCAGCGCTCTTCAGAGCCCCAACCATCTGTCTCATTTACGCTTCGACCCAAGGGAGTCGCGCAAACCTATCGAGCCAAGCAACAGCCACTGTCACAGGAGGCATCACCCGACCAAGTCAATCCCACTCCCCAAAGCAAAGCTGAATGTAGCTGTCCATCTATTAAGGCTGACCCTAATCCACCCATGTCCCAAACGGCCCAACCGCCAGCTCAAGGAAACTCCCAACCGCAACTATGTATTGTCAAGGCCTCTAGTTCTAGCAAACCTCGACCACCTGTCGGCCTTACGCCCTCCTATGAACGAAAATCATTTCTAGCACTAGCCGCTAACCTTGCCGAGGACACCGGCGATGATGTGGTGGACTGCATCAAACAACTCGATGTGACCTTCGTGTCGCTCGCCCTCAGCTATGACCGCTTGGATTTGGGTCTACTAGCAGAACCCTTTGCAACGGAAGTGCGCAATATGCCTTGCTCTTGGGAGACTTTTGAATTCACCTTTGCAAAGGCTTCTCGCTTTGCTGCTGAGTTGCTCGGTAGCGAGGTCTCTAAAGAGCAAGCCATTAAGCAACGTCCCATCATGTCATACGATCCACGGACCACTTCTGCTATCATTGACCAAGAGATCGCAAGGTTATTCCACCTTGCTGATACTGGATCACCTTTCTTGAGGCAGTGGTACGCTCTTAGGTTGCAATGGGAGGTTGACGGATGTCGCATAATGACCAATGCCGAGCCATCAAAACGGCCGAGTATGATCCCACTTACGTCGCGCCTACCTCGTATAGAGTGTTAACCACTCTCTGTGGCCAACCCATGGACGAGCACATCAAGGGGCACCCCTACCTTGGCCTGTTCTTAACAGAGGAAGAGCTCCACATTGCAAGTCGGGTCGATTCTGGCAATCTCCTAACTGATGTTCTGACATACATCACGCATGTCGGTATCCACCCATTCGAATTAGATAGGGAAGCTCAGCTAGAGTATAACCCCAACTTCTACGCCTGGCTCCTGTACAAATAGACCGACACCCTTTATGTTGAACACCCTTGGCCTCTCAACCTCCAATCCTAGGATGGATCTCTCAAGCCCTCCAATCCTAGGATGGATTCTTCTCGTTCCAAAGGGGGAAGGGGTAATAAGGTGGAACGTAAAAAATAAACAAGGTGGAATCTAAAAAGTAAACCAAGTATGAAACATCAGTTAAATTTGAAATGCAAGGGTAAGATGTAATGGTAAAAGTCTGAAAAGAAAAGTTAAGGCTATGTTCAATAAAATCTGCTACGCTTTTATTCTTCCAGCAAGTTAGTTGTCAAAAAGCACTAAAAGTGGAAATGACCGAACTTGCAGGTAGCGATCATGGCAAGCCAGGACAAAGCGGGCAAGCTCCCCTTCTCAGAGGAGGAGCAAGCGAAGTACGGCCTCATGGTGGAGACGAGAGCCTTCAACCAGTTGAAGTTCCATCACGTCTTCAACCTTGAAGACGTGGCCATCGAAGAGCCGACAGTGGGCCAAATCATAGATCAGTGCCACCTGCAGAAGTACCTAGACGCAGTGGGCCGGAGGGTGGACTACACCCAGTGCGCTGACTTCTTGCGCACCTTCAATAGGAACAGAGGCACCATCACAGTGCGCGACAATGAAGCCACTAGACAGGTGCAGATCGATCTGACCCCCGAGTTGGTGGAAAGGGCACTAGGGCTGTCGAATAAGGTGGAAAGAAAGCCAAAAAGAGACATCTACACCATGTTGGGAATGGACAAGGTGAAGGTCCATACCAATTATGGGATTAGCCTGGCGGACATCCCAAATCTAGAAATCCAGCTGTATGCAAAGATGGTGCATGCCTTGTTCTCAAGCCAGAGGTACAACAACATAATGAGCCGAATCAACGTACCTCTGCTCGACAACATTGTGGCACAATCACTGGATGAGGTGAACCTTAATGGTTTTGTGAGGAAAACCATAGAGGCTTCGGCTAAGGCCTTGGCAACAGGAGGAAGAGCCATTGGAGGGGAGTCCCCGTCGTCCCAATCAACCCACAAGGCATCATCCTCCAAAACCGCAACCATAGGATTTGGAAGTGTCCTTACGGCCATCATCCAAGAAGCACTAGGGCAAGGACGAGAAGGAGGAGACAAGAAGGGAGGCGATGAAGGAAGTGACGAATCACCATCACAATCCCCACCTCACACAGAAGAGCAACGAAGGTCGTTAGATAAAATGGAGACTGACGCAAACGAAGAGGGAGAGTCCCAAGGCACCCCACAGAGGCATGCAGAACAATGAACAAAAGCCCTGCATGGAAAAAGGGAAGAGGAGCGAAAGAAGAAAGAAAAGGAAGATCTGGAGAGGGCTCTAAGGGAGTTAGTCAAGGATGAGGAGGAGAGAAAAAAGAAGACTGAAGAGGAGCTGAGAAGGAAGGAAGAGGAAGAAATAGCTCTGGCCACCTGTTGCTCCATCGAGGAGCAACACAAAAGAGACGAGGAAGGCACAAAGAGCCCGTACCGAACAGAGTCACCTGGTTCCAGTACTAGTGTGCCGGAAATCACACCCCTGCCCCCAGCAGAAGGAAAAGGAAAAGAACCGATGATGCCAACTCTC
This sequence comes from Lygodium microphyllum, assembly GCF_053477565.2. Classification (NCBI taxonomy): domain Eukaryota; kingdom Viridiplantae; phylum Streptophyta; class Polypodiopsida; order Schizaeales; family Lygodiaceae; genus Lygodium; species Lygodium microphyllum. Next base: position 51,882,856 of record NC_141142.1, read on the forward strand.
CCCCTCTTCATACCTTCCATGCCAGCCACTCCTATCATGACAACACCCACTGCCACCGCCACCCAAGGTTCCACCCCAAAAGTCGATGAGAGCAACGTGGTCACTTGGCTACAATTCCTGGTGGAACGGGAGCTGGCAAGAGAAGCAGCCATGGCCACCCCAGCATCAGGAGTCAAAAGGGCAGCCACGGCTGATTTGAAGACAAGGCCGGAGTTGAAGAGGTAGAAAACAAAAGACGCTGTCACCACCACCACCATGCCCCACCCCCCACCTCCAGTAGGCCAATATGACGAATATCTTAAGGAGCTGCTCTCGCAGTTAGAAAGGGCCAGGGAAGAAAGGAGAATAGCCATGGAGGAGCTGGCAACATAACAAGAATCACGAGCCGCTCTCCAGTTGGAGAGAACAAAGCATATAATAGAATACCAAAGGGAGATCGCTGCGCTCAGGGAGGAAGCCAGCAATAAGGATGCAGAGAAATTAAAGGCCCTGAAGGAACGTGACACTGCTTGGGAAGGAAGGAGAAAAATCTTGATGGAGCGTCTCAATGGGGAAAGGGAGACAATGCTCACCTGCGGCGCAAGAACGATCGGCTATCTGCAGTCAACTTGGAAGCACAAAGCCAGCTTGACAAGATCAAACAGGAGGCTGCAGAGCTGGACCAGTTAAGGGAAGAGCAGGTGCGAAGGATGCAGGTGAAGCTGGACCAGCTCAATGCATAGATCGTCGATGAATGCCAGGAGCAGTCCCGCCTGCACCGTGAGAGCCGAGGCCTAGCAACAACAACTCATGGCTATGACCCTCCATCAGGGGGAGAGCCTGGAAGATATGGAAAAAAGAGCAAAAGAATGGGCTGATCACAATGAGGGGAGAATACGGGACTTGGCACGCCGGCTAGTGAAAGCCGAAGGAGATAGGGTGCTGGCTGAGAATCAGGTAGAGGCGGCTCAGCTCTCCATGATAGCCCAGCAGCACACCTTCATCAATACATTGCTCCATTCCACCAAACCGGAAGGAAACAAAGCCAATGATAAGCTGTGCAGAAGAAGCTAATCATTGCATGTAGAGCTCTAACAGTAGGCCTGCACATGCCACTGCAGCTAGGAGGCCCGTCGCAGAGCCTGGAGGAGCAAAGAAGATATCTTGCACAGATAGGCCTAACGACGCAGGAAATAGATGAACTCGGTTTCATAGAGGTGAAGGCACAAGAAGACGTGCAAGTAGAAGGGGGTGAACCGGAGTTTGATCTGGGACCTCAGGAGGAGGAATACGTCCCACCACCCCCTCAGCCACAACAAGAGGAAGTGCAGCCCCCTGATACGTCTGTTGAGAGAAAAGCAGCCCATGCTAATCGCAGGAAAGAAATGGTAGAGAAGGAAAGGAAAAAGCTGAATGTTAGACCTGTTCCAAGATAGCCTGCCCCGCTCCTACAGTACCCTCAAGATCCCCCTGCTGAATTCCATGCCGAGTTGATTATCTGGGAACAGCAAGAATGTAACCACGATCCATTCGACTTGAGCTTTGAGTTTCCCGCTACCTTAAACAGAGTAATGCGCATTCAACTTGTAAATGATGTCATCGCTATGGGTGCAAGGCTCAAGGCCAAGTGGCTAGCGGAGCGATAGGCCAACCCAACTGCTTGGGGGGCTGAGGACCGCGAATTTTTGCAGGATAAAGTCCTCCAGGTGCCTAGATCGGTGGAAGGCTATAATTGCCAACCCACCTGGAGAAGACGCATTTTTGACATCAACCTTGACGCGTGGATGGCATTTTGTAACACCCTCCCTTCTGAGAGAAACGACCCCACTTTCATACTGTATCCTTGAAGGGTAGGGGTCGACTTTAATCCGTCTATCCATGGCAGGTTCGACTTTCCCATTATCTATAACACCAATAGCACCTCCCATAGGGATGCCCTTCTCTTTACCCTCCCTGATTTGTACAGCTCTATAGATAGATTTCTTAGCGAGTTCACCTCCTATCCTGACTCCGCCTTCATAACCACTTGTAATTATCTTAGACTAATTAGGGTCCTAGTCCACCAAGAGCTCGCACCTCAAGAACGCCACCTCCCACCCCTCTACTTCGACCCCAATGCCATAGATAGTAGCACCATGACTCGCCTCATGATGCGCGCTTCTCTTTTGCCATCCTTTTGTGTTGCACTGCTCGAAGATATGAGCGATAGCAAATTCACTCAGTGCAACCACCCCTTCCTTTCCACCACCACTCTCAAAACCCGCCTCAACCTCAAGGGCTACTTGTTGAGTCGTAGATTCCTTAACAAGGCCCCCCGCCCTCCACCATCCCCTACCCGTCACTCGGATGACGAGGAGTAAACTCCCGTTATGCCCTTGTATCACATGTATCCATGTATAAGCCTCTTTATATTTATTATTTTTTTTAAAAAAAGGGGTGAACTGGAAAGAAGAGACGACAGCAAAGCATAGCAGAGCCAAGGGATGCATCTACCATTAAGCAAAGATAAGCGGTGAGACCTTCGCAAGATCTGCTTGCAACCCCCCCTTTGCCTCGACGTACACCGCCGGCACTGCACCTAGGGTTCTACCTAGCCCCTTCCCCACTTCACGCTTAGGGCACATCAAGGGCAGGACTTTTAGACCTGTCACCCTAAGACCTGCACCGCACCTCCAACGACACACTAACTGGGTTCTCAAGTGTGGGACATTACCAAGGGCTTCCCAAGGTTAGATCCATCTTCCAGTTCCACTGCCATGGACACCACGCACTCCACGGAGAGGTAGACACATCCCTTAGGGAGTGCACAACTTTTCTTGCAGGTTATGTTCAAGTTTCAAGAAATGGCTACTCCACTGAAGAGGATCACCCGTGGCACCCTTTAATCACCAAAACTTTTTCCATGTGCCAATATCCAGCCATCTGCTTGCTGATGGCTCCCAGAATTGAACCAAGTCACGATAGGTCTGCCATTGGCATAGATCTTAGAACCTCATCTTCCAAAGATGCATGCCCAACACCTCAAGACCTACGGATCGCTTATTGATTCCACAAGCCTGAAGACCTTCAACTCAAAGACAAAGATCTTCAAATCAAAGACACAGATTTTCAATGCAAACAGAGTTCGGGGGAGCTTCTCCAGAATAGATCCCTCTAATACCATCCTCCTTAGGGATTGCTTATTGCTTCAAGTGTTTCTGATACTCGAGAGACGACCGGCTACATAAGGGGCGCCACAACAGTGTGAAAGATGCCGAGTATCTTCATGGAGCCTAAAGCATGCCGGAATCTCTCCTGGTCATCGTCCTTAAACTCCATCAACCTATCATTCACCCAACCACCTTGAAAGTAGTGTCATCCACCTACCTATTCCGCCTAGTAGCCGACCTAACTAGCCACTACGTCCCACCGCAGTGCCATGGGATTGGCACTTGGCTAGGAGGGGGTAATGTTACCGTGTTTCCCGCAGCACAGAGGAGCGAAAAAAAAAAAGGGAAATAGCAAAAAAGGCGCAGGATAAAAGCAGAAAAAGATGCCTTGACTGGTAACCAGTCCCTGAAAAATTTAAATGTTCGGGCATGACCCTCAGAAAGCCTCAGTGTCGCCCCGAGACAACAAAAGAGTAAAAGGGCGTACCATTAAAATGTGGGAGCGCCCCCGAATCTTTGTAAAAGAGCACCAGGCTCACTCCTGTGCAAAGTGTACGCATTAGTTGGAAATAGGATAAATTAGAATGGTGGGAAATGGGAAAAAGGGCCCACGCTACGACCGGCCATGTAAAAAAGGGAAAAGGGGATGACCGCCCAAAAAGGATTTAGGGCTTTGTATATAAAGTTGAAAAGTGAATGAGAAGCTCATTCTTTGGTGTGTGGCAAAAAGAGTCTTCTTCTTCCTCTCTTCTTCTCTCCTTCTTGCTTGTGTGTGCTCTTGAGAGAGGGAGTATGAGAGTGTGAGGGAGTGAGTGTGTGTGGGAGTGAGGGATCAGGAGGGTGAAGCTCTTCACCATCTCCTCTTCTCTTCTTCTCTTCTCTTCTCTTCTCTTCTCTTGCGCATGTGGCTATGGAGGATGGATCTTGGAGATGGAGGAGGCTTGAGGATGCTTGAGCTAGCATCAAGAATCATGGAGCTACCGGAGTGCAAGAGAGAGAAAGGTACTCGATCAAGCATCAAGGTAAGCTCACTACACTCATAGGATCGACGGCACGTCGGCTAGGTGAGAGATAGCCATTAGAGCTCACTTGGAATGCTTGAAACAATAAGCGGTGCGTGGGTCTTGGCGGTTGAGTGAAAGCTCCCACAAGTCAGCAGGAAGAAACATAGGAAGAAGAAGAAAAAATTAGGACCAACCAAGTCTAAAAAGAAGAAAACAAAGGACCAAACTAAAAGACAAGCAGAGGAGAGTAAATTGGATAAGAAGATTAAGCAGAAGCTAAAAGATTTAGGTCTGTCATCAGACACTAAGAGGAAGGAAAAATATTGTGAGATATGCCAAAGAAATGGCCATGAAACCAGGACATGTTGGTACAATCCTAATGTTAGGATGGTACAACAGATGCCAATGGGGCAGCCTAGGCCGAGACCTATATAGCCAGTTGCAATAAATCAGGTTATTACTGACACAATGCCTCAAAGATAATTCAGGGGATTTGGAAGAATGCATGCAAGACAACCTTGGGGAAATTTAAGAACACAATAGCAAACTACACACTACTTGCAATTGCCATTACTTTCAACTGAAATTTAAGACATTACTTGCAATTCTCGTTACTTTCAACTGAAATTTAAGACATTACTTGCAACTGCCGTTGTTTTTGCTATTTTTTCCTCTTTTTCCTGGGCAATTGAGGTGTATTCTTTAAATAGTTAGGACCGTGAACTAGGTTAGCTATTGATGTGCTTGGTTAGGGCCTCAACATTCTCCTTTTCTGGTGTGTCCTCATGGGACATAGTCGCAGCCTGTTGGACAACCTCGCTAGGTTGCGAGGGTAAAGATGCCTCTCTTTTTGGAGAGTCTAGCTCTTTAGCTGATTCTCCTGCATTTAGCCCCTCATCCGATTGCTTTGGCAATTGCTCTTGGTCGGGCATTTGCTCTAGACTCTTGTTGTTCTCACCCATTGGAACATGCCTCCATTGCTTCTTATCAGAGCGGGTGTTGTGTGTAGAGCTTTTTTCTCTTACCTTGGAGGTTTGGGTGACTGTAGTGTAGAACTAAGAGACGGTTTAGGATTCTTGTCAGGCACGCTTGGACGAAACTAGCTGAAGAAGTTAGGATTGTACTGATGGGAAACATAGAGATCTAGGATTGCAGGGTCCTGAGTGAGGCAAAAGACATATGTGCTAACATCAAGAACCATGCTCCCTACTCCTAGCCTGCTAGCTAAGTGTAGCATCTTCTTCTAGTAGCAGTTTATTGTACAAGGGATGTTTTTGGATAGTGGCAGAAAGCTAGACCTCATGGACCATTGCCAATACTCTTAATGAGGTCAGGGCAACATCCGTGGGATCATGTATTGATGTCCAAAGGGATTTCCTTTGCTTAGTGAGTGTCATTAGTCGGTGGCCAATTTTGGCTATCAAACTTTGATTGGAGTACCATTTCTGTACAAAGTTGCCTTGTCTCGATCTTTTCCTTGTTTGTCTCACATTGAGTGGTATAATGTGAGGGTATCAATCACAATTCTCTAGCCGTGGCCTTTGGGATGTCCTCTATGACTTCCATAGCAACAGCTACATAGTGGGAGCAAACATGTTGTTGCTCGTCCCAAGACAGGGGTTCGGCTATGAGCTTTGTGTGCTTTGGTGTTGGCCTTCCAATTTCCCCATGGACGTATGCACGTTTGATGGCTATCAGCTTGTGATCAAGCTTCATCAGGCACTTCATCTCTGGTTCATTGGTCAGATGAGCCATCTCCTTGGCCAAATCTGAGCATTCACTTGTACAGATCGATTGATCTAGTCACAGTGGATTGCACAGGCATATCCTTAGGTTGAGAGCTAAGGGCGATGTCATGTCCCACCTCTTGGACATTTGGAAGCTTAGATGGAGATAGAGATCGAGATTGAGCAGCTGCACTTGGCGACTTCTATTGTGCTTCTTGTGTCCATTTAGGGAAAGAGGATGTAGGAGAATTGGAACTCCTAGGTGGACTTGACACTAGCTAGATTTTCTTGTGGTGGCTGTTAGACGATTCTGCCATTTGCTTTGTTGAGCAATCAGCCTTATCATGAGCTGCATTGTGCATGTGGTGCTCCTTATCCTCTTGGGAAGTCAAAGGCTCCTTGGACACTAGTGGCTTTTGTGCACACTCAACGATTACATCCAATATCTGCTTGTTAAGCATGCTAGGCTATGGATCTACCCTTTGAATAGTCCCATTTGGTTGCTTGATTTCAATCATGAGGGGTTCAGTCACTCCAATGTTTTTGACTCGAGACTTGTTTTTTGGTTTAGATTTCCTCTAGCACTTCTTCGCTCTTGATACATCTTGGCCTTAATTTGATAGAGGTGGTTTAGCAGGGGGTTTTGGTACCCAAATCCACTGGTTACCTGCATAATACCCTTGAGCACGTAGCAACGCTTTGGATATCCATCACGACGTTGTGCTAGCTCTCCATTGATACCTTTGTTTATAAGGCTTGGGCTTCTTTTGCAATCTTCTACGATATTTGTAAGTCCCAAGCCTATCCTTGGCATTGTCTCCTGACCTTCTTGTTTCAAACATGGCCTCGCTCACTAGTTCTCTCTGTTCAACGTGCACTTGTATCAACTCTTTCGACAAGTCCTTGCTCTCGCTAGTAGGCTTGCATGGTATGTCAGCACATTCCTTGTCTTTCCCTCGAGGTTTGATGAGGTCACACTTGCTAAAGGTTGTGATTATCCTCACACCCGGTAGTGTCAACTGTATCCTCTGCTCTACATAATCAATCTCATCCTTCGTTGCCCTTTTGAAGGGTCGTCCTAGGAGGGTTTCCTTTCCACAACTTGCACTATTTGGAGGAACATGGAATAGGATAAGCAAGCTTTCAGTTTCAATAGTTACAAGGATTTTGCACTTCCCTATAAGTGCTTGTGGGTGTCCCCCCATAAGGATTAAGAGTTGCATTAGTCCGTGTGAGCTCTGGTTGGCCTAGTAGGGTCCATGCTTCATAGGTCAAGATATTGAAATCTGCTCCTTTATCGATGAGAGGATCGACACTATGCTCTATTTTTGTAGTGAGTTTGACCCTAAGATAAGCAAGCAGTACTATGTCTTCATCTTTGGAGTCTTGGGCTACAAATTTAAGCCTTATGATACATGCCTTTGAGTCCCCAACTACACAACTAGATGTGGATTCTCTACTGATGTCTTGGGTTGTCTGTGCAGTGTCGTTCAAGGTGCATCTATCGTCAGGACTGTCATGTCTAACCATCCTCGCAGTAGCTTGATGTTGCATTCTGTTTTGACTAGATGCAATCCGACCGCAACCTATGCATGTTTTTGTGGTATGGCCTTTTTGCCCTTGTTGGCTAGATTAGCCATTGAGATTCAAGGGTCTCTGTTTGTATTTGTCTCGGGTATGGACTTTTGGTTGCGGTTTTGCAAGTGAGAACATATGCTTGTGCAGATCTCGTACTACACTAGGATCTAATTTGGAGGACTTGTCATTGTGCGCATTTTCTCTCCAACCTACTTGGGGGAGGTGTGGAGGGGGCAGAGCCCTCTCTGTAGGGGTAGTCCCCCCGATCCGCAGGGCCGTTATGTTATACACCATGCGTGATTTGAAGGACCGTTTGCAGCCAAGTTTTGAACCACTTGCTCTAGGTTTCAACCCAGTGATAGATCTATAATATGCTTTTGGCTCTATATGGTGTCTAGATTTGTACTTTCTTATTCTGGTTTGTTGGTCTGACTCCCAGAATGGGACTCTATTTGATTCAGGGTGGTTTGACTTTTAGATTCGGACGGTCCGATTGGATTGGGTCATCCGATTTTGAAGAGTGGTCCAATTGGTAGTTGGGTGCGAGTCCTATGGTTGGTCTGATTTTTGTGCGTCCGATTCTGGGTAGTTCGAGTTTGAGCTTTTGGTTCTGGGATGGTTCGATTTTGAAGATCGGAGCCAGTATCTCCGATCGGACAAGGCTGGCGGTCCGATTCTGTGGTCCAAGTGTCGTGATCGGATGGGTCAAGTGTTCGATCGGATGGGTTGTGTGTCCAATTATGGGTTGTCCAATTTTCAAAATCGGACAGGGTGTCTGATCGGACCAGGTAGGTTTGTCCAACTGGTTCAACTCTGGGAGTCGGATAGGTCGCTCAGTTCGACTCTAGGATTCAGACATGTCAATCGGTTTGATTCTGGGAATTGGATGGATTGCTCAGTCCAATTATGGGAATTGAACACTGTGGGGGGCATCCGATGGGCGAAGGGCATTCCATACCTGAATCTCATTGGAAGTCTCGATACGATCCAATTTATCTGATGTAGGCTTGGACCTGCAAGCTCTCTCTCTCTCTCTCTCTGTCTCTCTCGCTCTCAACCTTTCAAATGCAAAATAAGGTCTTCTTTGCCACTCCTGGCCTCTTACTGCCCTCCCCAGGTCTGCATTCACGTTAGTCTTGCTCCTCTCACTAGCATTTAACCTAGAATTTCTTTTTTTGTCCTTCCCTATTTCAGCTTGTTATACATAAACAAAAGCCCTATTGTGTGCTCACACCGTTTTTCTCCTATCCTACCTAAATGTAAATAGAAATCATAAAGAGAATACCTACACTACTCCAACCTACTTTTCCAAATATGAAAAACCAAAAACCTACTTGCTAAGGAGATCGAATACCTCTTCAAACTCCCTCGCTTCCTACCTATCTACCTCAAACACCAGTTCAGGGAAAGCCCTACTTCAATGCTCGATTCAAAGCATGCAAACACTCAAGGCTTGAATCCATTGCTCTCGATAATGGAACCCAAATGTAGAGGCGATCAACCGCCAAGACCCACAAACCGTTTATTGCTTCAAGCATTCCAAGCCGAGCACTAATGGCTATCTCTCACATAGCTGACGTGCTATCCATCTCTATAAGTGTAGTGAGGTTACCTCCATGCTCGATCGAGTTGCCTCCTCTCCCGAGCACTTTGGTAGCTCCACAATCCAAGTGCAAGCTTCAAGTAAGCTCCATCCTCAAGCTCCATGCTGCAAGCTCCATCGCCATGAGCAAGAGAAGAGAAGAGAAGAGAAGAGAAGAGAAAAAGAGAGGAGAAGATGGAGAGCTTCTCCACCACGGTCCCTCACCCTCACATACCCACTCCCTCACACTTGAAAGGGAAGTGGAACCGAGGAGGAAGAGGCTTGGCAGTGAGAGCTATGGCAGATGGAGAGCAAGAGCCAAGAGAGAGAGAGAGACTCGAAAGTGGGAACTCCAATAACTACAATGTGTGGTCAGGCCTTCCTTTATTCAAACTTTCACTAAAAGAATAAAGAATAAGTGACTGTGACGAGTGCCCACCACCTGCAATGTGCCATGGCAGGTACTATCAATGTAGTAATACATGGGCAGCTAGGCGGAGGTGCCTTTACCCCCAACAACCTCCCATTTAAAGGCAAATCTGCCCCAGTGAGAGAGAGAAAAAAGAAAAGACAGTACAATATGTACACATGTACAATAGGATGAGGAAAAAGACGTCATCTCATTCTATGTCCATCAATCTCCTGAGGAAGGCAAAGTGTTCAGTAGTGAGGCTTTTCGTGAGCATGCCTGCAGGATTCTGCTAAGTCGAAATCTTGACAAGGTCAATAGACTTATCCTCAATGACCTCATGAATGAAGTGATACCTCACCTCAATATGTTTTGTCTTCGCATGTAAGACCAGATTCTTGGCCAAACTGAATGGCACTCATAGAATCCGAATACAGAAGTGTAGGCATAGCATTTGTCATACCAAGGTATGTAATCAAACGGCCTAACTAGATAACCTCCTTGCCTCTCTGGCTACAATATACTTGGCCTCTATAGTAGAAAGAGCTGTACACTTCTGCGCCATGGACATCCAAGAGATAGCCCCTCCAACATAAATGAACACATAGCCAGAAGTGGACATCCTACTATTGCATGTCCTGCATAATCAGAGTCAATGTACCCCACGACTCATGTATCCTGGTTGCCATAGCAAAGGCACATATCTGCGGTGCCCTTCAGGTACCTCATGATACCCTTTACAGCATCCCAATGTTTCTTGCCAGGTGTAGCCATATAACGTGCCACAATCCCAACTGCAAAAGCTATATCTCGATGGGTGGCTATCATGGCATACATAAGATTGCCCACGACTGATGCATAGGGAATCTTGGCCATCTCGGCCCTATGCTCATCTATCTACGGACAATCAGCCTATGAAACCTTCACATGAGAAGGTAATGGACAACCAATAGGCTTAACATCCTGCATATGGAAGCACTTAAGGACTTTATGAATGTACTCCCTTTGTGACAGATAGAGTAGTCCTTGAGATCGATCGCGTGTAATGTGCATACCAAGTATATGAGAGGTCTGTCCCAGATCTTTCATCTCAAAGCTCTTCTTGAGCTAAGCCTTAAGAGCATCTAGCTCCTAATGAACTGTCCCTGCTAAAAGCATGTCATCCACATAGAGTACCAAAATCAGTAAATAACTATTATGGGCTTTCTTCGTGTACATGCACGGATCCATACCATTGCGGTTGTAGCCCTGTGATTGCATGAATTTATCAAACTTATGGTACCATTCCCTAGGTGCCTGCTTCAAGCCATATAGACTCTTCTTTAGCTTGCACACTAGGTGCTCCCTACTAGGGTCTACAAAGCCCTTAGGCTGCTCCATGTAAATCTCATTATGCAAGTCCCCATGTAGAAAAGCCGTCTTAACATCCATCTGGTACAAGTCCAGGTCAAGCTATGCAACCAAGGCCAAGACTAAGCATAGGGTGGTCATCTTGACCACAAGAGAAAAGATTTCATCAAAGTCAAGACCATGCTCCTACTTAAAACCCTTAGCAACCAATCGAGCCTTGTATGCCGGCTTGGGGTGTCCATGGGTACTTCTCAACTTGTACACCCACTTGCATGGCAAAGCCTTCTTACCCTGAGGCAAGGAAACCAAATCCCAAGTCTGATTCTTATGTAATGAGTCAAGCTCAGAATGCATAGCTCTCTCCCAAGAGTGTGACAATCACCCCGACGCATAGCCTCATCATAAGTGAGAGGCTCTCTTGCATTTGTAACCGGTACATAATCCATAGAGGGCGCAAAATGGTCAGGAGGTCATCTATCTCTAGTAGAACGCCTTAATCTAGGCTCTGCTGCCTGACCGACATCTTGTCTAACATCTGAGCCATGAGCATCAGGTGATGCTGCACATTGTCTAGCTGGCTGTGGAGAGGGTTAAACACGAGCAGGTGGCTCCTCCTGAAAGATAACTCTGCGTACCTCAACCACTTTCTCAGGCTGCATATGCATTTTTTCCTCATGAAAGATGACATCATGGCTGCGAATCACTTTCCGCACCTGTGGATCCCATAGACGATAACCCATTTCTTCTACATCTCCATAGCCAATGAAAATGCATTTGACACTTTTAGAATCTAGCTTATTGAGTTTGTCCTTAGGCACATGGTAGAATGCTTCACATCCAAAGACACACAAATGATCATAAGAGGAGGGCTTGCCTGCCCATACCTCCTCTGCAACTTGAAAGTCAATGCCACTGCTAGGTGACTTGTTAATAAGATACACTATAGTAGTAACTGCCTTAGCCCAAAAGTGCTGCGGTAAGCCAGCCTGGCTAAGCATGCTACAGACCCTTTCCTGAATGGTCCTATTCATGCATTCAGCTATACCATTCTAGGGTGGGGTGTGGGGGGCGGTCAACTGACGCTTAATACCCCGCTCATCACAAAACTGCTCAAAAGCACCTGATATATACTCATCCCCATTATTTGACGTTAGGCATTCGAGCCTTTTCCTAGACTGGTTCTTTGCCAATGCAAGCCAACACTAGAATGCGTCTAAGACACGGATTTTCTCTTTATGGGATAAGCCTAAACCTTATGTAGTAATCATCTATGAAAGTAACAAGGTAGTTTGCCCCACCAAGTGATTGACAGGGCATGGGCCCACATACATCTGAGTGCACAAAAGCCAAGGGCTCATCCATGCGTTTCTTACCAAACTTTTTATGCGTATTTCTAGTATGCTTGCCATACAAACAATGATCACATGAATCAAAATGCAAAGAGTCAAAAGGCGGAAGATACTGCAAAGCACGGAGCATTTTCATTCCTTTAAGAGACATATGCCCCAAACGAGCATGCCAAAGGGATACATGGGGAATAGAACCCATAGACAAAACATGATCCAATGTAGCTCCAGATACAAGTAAGGGATAGAGGCTGCCAGACTTGGCACCTCTTGCAAGTACAAGCTTGCCACGAGTAATCTTCCATGCAGAGTCTCCAAAAGACACAAAATACCATGCATCATCAAGCAGCCCAGCTGACATAAGGCTGCGAGTCAACACAGGTACATGGCGTACATCATGCAAAACAAAAGAACTACCAGAAGGAAACTGCAACCTAACATCTCCAATGCCCACAATGACAAGAGACATGTCATCACCAAGACACACAGAACTAGACATGGTACAATAGGTATAAAACCAATCTCTACAGGGTGTCACATAAAAGGACGCACCAAAATCCAAGAGCCAGCACTGCGCATACATAGAATGTATCTCAGAAGTCTATAAGGCATTGCATGAAGAAGATGCAAGTATGTAATCATCATCTAAATCAATGGCATGCATGACATTGACCCCTTCCATCTTTACACTGGACTTTGCAAGTACAATATTGCGCTCAGAAGACTTTTCCTGCACTTTTTCTTTTCCCTTTTCCTTGCGCTTATCATCGTGAATTTTATGACAATGTGGCCTAATATGCCCTACTTTCCCACAATAATGATAGGTAAAATCAGACTTCTGTCCACGGGACTTACTGCGACCACGTGACTTGGACCTAGACTTCTGAGAGTCCCTGCCCTTATGATCATTATCATGCCTGCCATTTCTGCCACCTCTAACGATCAATGCATGTGAAGAGCGGGAAGCATCATTGTTTCTCCTATTGATTTCCCCAGTCTCAATAAAGCACTCTCAACATCTTTGGCTTTCAGCCCATCAAGCTTGTTCGTGCATATGGCAGTACAGAATACATCCCATGATTCAGGCAAGGTGCCAAGCAAAAACAATGGGTGCAAGTTGTCTTTGAACTCAATACCTTGTGACAATAGACTCTTCATGATAGCATGAAATTGACTGAAATGAGATGAAAGGGAGCTCCCCTACTTCATGCGAAGGTCCATTAACTGCTTCAGCCAATACATCTGTGATGTAGGACTCTACTGCGCATAAAGCTCCTGAATCTTCTCCCATAAATCCCATGCACTCTGATTCTCATCTTCAACAACATTATGATGGACCTCTTCTGAGAGTGACAAAATAATGGTAGACTTGTATAGCTCATCAACTTCTATCCAAACATCATCATCCATATCCTTAGGTTTGACACCCTTGAAACACAAGGGTTTAATCTGCAACTTCTGCACCAAAACCTGCCATATTTGGGACTTCCAATACCCATAGTTGGTACCATCCAACTTGGCAATGTTAAAGAGAGCTGTATCTTTCAAATGACCAGCGACGATAGGTTGTTGTAAGTAGTAGAAAATGCACTAAAACCATTGCTAAAACTGGTTGAAAGGGTGGATTTCACAAAGAGAAGCACCTATCCACCAAATATGACCAAGATAACATCAAATAGTAAGCATTACCCTCATAGAAGTGCTCAAAATCTGTGGATTTCTGCTTGTTGTAAAAAATGACAGCAGTATGTAAAACTGTCCCAAAATGAAGCAATCACTAATACATATGTCACTGTAACTGCCAAGTAGCAAGATACATCCAACAATGAGTTTCCAGGGGCAAGAAGGTACCAAGAACTGTCAAACCAATAACCTGTCAAGCAAGAGACATCTCATAGGTCCAGAAGTCATGCATATAATGGGTCGCAGGGTAAGAGAAGAGATCAAGCACAAGCACAACTGATAGAGCAAGAAGCTCAATACATAACCATCCAAGATGCATACAAAATTGACAAACGTGTGATAGAGATAGGTGCCTACCCCAATAGTCATATCAAATCAGCCCACTACAGACAGACTACAAACATAAAGCTCTCGAGAGCAAATGCATGTAACTGTCCCACAAGCTCAAGCTCATCTGTAAATAAGACTATGTATACATCAAAATATACCAAGAGGCTCCCACTGGAAGTGAAGACAGATGCAAAGAGAGCAAGCAACACTCTAATACATAGCATGAGACATGCCAAATCCCAATAGGGTACATCCGGAGCATAAATCCCAAGCTATGTCAGACCCGTAAAGCATAAACCTAAAAGCATTCAAAGAGCATGTAACTGACAACCAAATGCCCAATAGATCCAAAATGCTCAAGTACATTGGAAGATGAAGCTCTAAGTAACTATCAAGCATGGGCAAACCAAGTGGCATTCATATCTGACCAAAGCATAAATGCAAGAGGCCTAAATGTCAAGCAGTGACAATAGGCATAGACTGATCCAAAGCATGCCAAACTGAAGCCAAATGCCAATGAAGAACAACCAAGTCAAAGCTTAATCCAAGCTCAAAAGCATTCCAAAACCAAGAAGAAGCATTTGACAATCTCCAAATACATCGGTATGATCATTCAAACCTCCAGGAAGCACCCCGTATCCATGAACCAATGCATATACCAAGTAAATGAGCTTCAGCCCACTGTATTACAGCAAGCAATTTACTATTATATGAAGCTCAAACGGTACTCAAATATGTTCCAAATCAGTCCCAAAGCATAGACATAGCATCCCATAACATTCGGGCATCACCGGGCATCAATAGGCATCAAACGGGCAATGCCAAGAAGCATTAAATAGCAAATGTTAAGTGCTGCCCTGTTTTGACAGTCCTGCGACTGTATATATAGCAAAGGGTTGAAGGGGGAAGAACTCAAATCGATCATCGAGAGTAAAGCACCAATGCTGGGGAGTCAAGCAATGCTCGGGAAGGTTGCCAAGAGTGCCGAGAAGCCAAGGAGGAGCAGGGAGATGCCAAGGAGAAGATCAGCCCAGCCCCCTAAAAATGCGCCGAAAATTGCGATGGCTGCTCCTACGAGCTGGTGGATCTACTACAGCCCTCGAGGACACTTGACAAGGTCAAGGGGGCTCCAATGCAGCCCGGGAAGAAGCCGATGAAGGTCCGAAAGCTCGAGGAGGAGGCGGGAGATCAAAACGTACCTGGGAATGAAGGTGCCATGGCTGCATTGAAGCTCGGGTTGAAGCTCTTCAAATCTAGGTTGAAGAGAATGCCGGGCAAGCTCCAATGCCTTTGCTGTGATACAAGTTGAAAGGAAAGTGGAACCTAGGAGGAAGAAGCTTAGCGGTGAGAGCTATGGCAGATGGAGAGCAAGAGCCAAGAGAGAGAGAGAGGGACTCGAAAGTGGGAACTCCAACAACCACAATGCGTGGCCGAGCCTTCTTTTATTCAAATTGTTACTAAAAGAATAAAGAATAAGTGAATGTGACGGGCGCCCACCACCTGCAGTGTGTAGTGGCGCGTATTGTTAGTGTAGTAATACACGGGGAGCTAGGCGGAGGCACCTTTACCCCCAACAACACTCTCACACTCCCTCTCTCAAGCACAAGCTCAAGCAAGCAAGAAGAAGAAGAAGAAGAGAGATAATTTTGGCCACACACAAGAATGAGCTTCTCATTCACTTTTCAACTTTATATACAAAACCCTAAATCCCTTTTGGGGTTATTTCCTTTTTTACATGGCCGACGCTTTTCCCATTGTCCTCTTATCTTCCTAGCTTCCTTCCTAATGCCCATCTACCTTTACAATTTGCACAGGTGAGAGTCCGACGCTCTTAGAATAAATCATGGTGTGCCTTGAGCTCTTTTACAAAAGTATTGACATGCACTTTTTCTTGTGTGCCTTTCTCCTAGATTTAGGACTTTTCTGCACTTCTTGTGTTTCTAGATTCTTCTTGGTGTGCCTTCGTCTTCCGTTACACTTTTGCCTTAGCCTTGTCTTCTGCTTTAGATTTTCTAGATTTTTCACCTTATTCGTCTAAGGCTTAACAATTTGGATGCCAAGTCTCATTCTAAATCCATAAAGTCAAGAAGAAAGGCATGGGTAAATCGACACATTAAGAAGAGGATATTTAAGGAGGGAGATCTTGCCATGGTATATAATTCAAAGCTTGGAAAGCATCTAGGAAAGTTGAAGTTGCGGATATTGGTGTGTATGAGGTTGTCAAAGATGTGGATCAAGGAACTTTTGTGTTGACTACTTTGTAGGGTGAAATAATTAAGTTAGCAATAAATGGGTTCAAATTAAGGAGGCTGGTACAACCAAATTATGATGATTTACCTCAAAAAGTTCACGAGAAATCCACAGTTGCAGTCAATTTGGTTCAACTTTCTGTAGTGTTTCCTCATAGAGCAGGCAATGGAGTTTTGCCTCATAGAGCAGTTTATGATTTTCTCACTTTTTCTCAGCCTTATGCAGTGTTGTAGGAGTCTCTTGTGTCTAAAAATATGAAAGCATTTATTCATGAAAAGAATGCTCTTAATGAGAAAAGAATGCTCTTGAGGAGAAAATTTATGGGATGCAAGTTGAGTATCATAAACTCTTGGAAATGGTTACTACTTTGCAGAGTGTCAAGCAAATTGATCATGCTGAGAATCGGTCTTCTAATGTTGATGTTATCAAGGTTTATATTAATGATGTATTGCATGATATTCATAAAAAAATGCCAATTAGGGGGCTTATAGAGGATAAGATTCATGACACGGGTGGCTGGGTCGAATGAGCTAGTGGTTCTTGGGGGGGTGTGCACCGATTGTCCGCACCATAGACAGATGAGCAGAGAGCCAAGATGGTTAAGATCCCTTATGCATCAATTTTGGGCAGTCTCCTAGAATCACTAGATTGGACCATAGCCACATGGATGGCACTGTCACTTAGATTGAACCATATCTTCTTCTCTCCTGCAACAACCACATGGATTGGCGCCATCACTATAGGGATTGTAGAGGTTACACCATTACCACAAGGATTTTTGACTCGCGCCAATAATGGAGAGTGAACTCATCATAGCCACAATGATCACAATTATCGCCATTGGTTTGGGATTGCCATATCTACTTTTCTTCAAATTCCTGTCTTCGTGTAAGTCCCTCCCTCTCGCTCTTTGTGTTTACATGTCCTGAACTATCCATCTATTTCTCTACTTTCTAATATGTGGGGATTTGAGGCCAGCTCTATATACTTCACATGCTACAAGAAGAAATTTGCTTGCCTTTTGAATTTGGGTGGGTAAAATTAGGGGAATTCGAGGTGAGGACTATACAATCTAAATGATATCATTGCATGCCATAGGAACGTTGCAAGACACACTCATACCTACAAGATTTGAATTCATAAAAGTAAGAACTCTTAAATATGAAATAGTAGAAAATATTTAAATTCAAAAAAGAAAGGAGTGTTGATTTACAAAAGAGCTTTTAAAAGCAATGTTTTAAATGTCTTGCATGAGTTCACGTGAGAATGATACGCAAAATCTATGTTGTGTGTTTATGGCAAGAGTTGGCTAACAAAGTTGTTTCTTAAAGAGTGACAATGATTTTGTGAAACCTATTAATGAAGCCCATCATGTCCATTGACTTCATTTTTAGCTACAATTCCATGTGGAAATGCTAGTATTTTTCTATCTAATCTCTTTCCCTAGCAATAGAAGATAAGAATTTGTGAGTAAATGCAATTTGTATATGACAAATTTGTCTCGGGTTTGTCCCCTTTGTTTGAGGAGACATGCAAATGAGTTCAAAAGACTAAGGATGCTACAACACTTGAAGAAAGAGCATGGTTTAGAGGTAGACATTTGAGTATGCAAGGTTAGCCATCCTAGTGCAAATGACACCGCCCATGCAAAGGTAGCAAAGCCATCTACCCATACCTATATGTGCTAGAGTCAAAAGCAATTCTTCCAAAAGGAGAGAGAGATTGAAATGGCAAGGAAAAAGTTTGAGTATGTTGCCTTGAAGAGAGCTCATTTTGCATGGGACTTGATGTCTAAAGCCACAAAGGCTTCTATAGATATGGGTAGCTATATTTCAGACTTTATGGAGAAAGCAATGAGTAAATACATGGATGAAAAGTCTATTAAATTGAAAATAATTCAAGACAAACTAGATGTCAAGGGATATGAGAAGCATGCAAGACATATTTCTAGTTTTAGTGTTGTTTTCATTTTTGGAATTTTTTTGGTGTATACAAGTAGTTTAATTTTATTCAATGCTTCTCAATATAGGCATAGAAGAAGGTAGCTTATGGAGATCCAAGACTTGTGACGGAGGGTACTCCATGTGACAAGGATGCAGGTGAAAATTTTGAAATTGGTGGTGATGGTGTAGTTGGTGATGATCATATAGGTAGATAGCATGGCGAGGATGTTCATATACTGAGGGAGATGCACATGATGGAGATCATGAACAAAATAGAGCTCCTCAGGTACATGGTTTGACAATTGAAGAGTGCATTATTCCACAACTGTGAAGTTGTTGATGGTCTTACTATCACTATTTAGAGGTCTTAATCTTGAGGTGCAACCCACATGGCCTTTAGTGATGAGACTTCAAATGCTTTTTAAATTGTGGTTTTTTCTTAATCAAATCTTATCTTGTCTATTGAAATCATATATTAATATATGTGTAGCAAAGATGTCGTGCCTCTCGATGGAGGAGCGAAGTCTAGAGATCCATGTGTTGGGGATGGTATGACTCCCATTAGTATCTCTTCAACGTTGTCATCTAAAAGCCATACATGCTTATACATTTGTGATCTCATGTGGCACTATTGAGCCATAGTGCACAAGAGGAAATCCCATGCGAACGAGGGGCCAAATGGCTTGATGGAGGTTAACATAATAGTATTTATATTTGATCTCTTATAGTACAATGTGTGATTTTTAGTATTCTTAGTGCCATGTTTTTTTGTACATGCTAGATCGAGGCATGCATATTGAGTTAAAATCCTTAAGGTCATCTCTAATGGCTGAGGTTGATACTACACTAATATAATAGATCATTGCCTCAGAGGCATCCACTCGCTCAATCTATTTTTGGTTTGTAAGTACTTAATTTGAACATCATAGTAAATTGTTATGTGTGCAATTGGGTTTGTTGATTTGGTAATTGAAGCTTTTTTTCCAAGTGGATGGAGCATACCATATCATCAGAGATTCTTGAGAGGGTGTGCTTCATTGATAGCTTATGGTGCTCGAGATTAATGTTTGTATTTTTGCCGGTTGTTGTGAGATAAATGTTTGCATGATTTAATTAATGGTTCACAATATCATTGTTACTAAATCTACTCTTTGGCTTGAATATTTAAATACCATTTTGGTCAATGCAAAAATTATTGGAATGTATGCCCTTTATAACCCTAAATTCAAGAGGGTTTCACATTTAGAAGTCAAATGTGTTTTTCTTCTATATTTTGACTCCCTTGGATTGATTGAGGCTCGAAGTGCCTATTGACTGTGCATCGTGCATTAGAGACCCTTGCACGCTTAACAATGGATGTAGAGCTCAGTGATGCCTGAAGAGGCCAAATGAGTTAGATCTAGTTGTAGCTACTTGCCCTCAGCAAAGCAATAGCATTGATTGCTGATTCTATCTCATGACTTACATGAAATTTCTAATTGAGAGGGCACTACAAGACAAGGTGTCTAAGCATTGGGTAAGTGGTTGAAAGACCTTTGTTATGTACACATAGTGCCTTTGTTGATATATTGATTTAATTGGTGAACTTTTTATCATGCAACTTTCAAAATCTTGGTTCGTTCATTCAGTCGTAGAGGATCTAAGGGGAGGTTTACATGGTTGCTGTATTAGTGTGTTGTAGATGGAGTAGTTTAGCAAATAATAGTTGCAGTGGCGAGATGAGTCCAATTTTTGTAGTGCATTTACATCCCTTTTGTTATGATCATGCTAATGTTCCAATGCCTTCATAGAATCTCTTCCCTTTCCTATTTTCTCACATTCAATCCATATACCTTGTATACATGGCAAAAGATAATCTATTTTTGTTGTTGCGAGACTTGATTTGATCTAGTACTGGCATACATGATGGTCACTATTTAATGCTTTTATAGTTTTTTCAAGCTATTGTGTGTAGATTTTGTGTAGGTCTTGGAGGTACTTTTTGTTATATGGTACTTGGTCAATTTAGATTGGGGGATGAAACATCTCAAACAGGTGAGGATGTTTACACATTATGGTTATATTCGCTAATTGTGGTTGTGTTCATATTAAAGCTTCATTGGAATCTATGTTGTTCATGCATGCCAAATTGTTGTTCTGGGTACTACTATTGTGTTTGCAAGTGATTGCCCTGGGCTAGGACAGGCAAGAATGGACTCATCCATAATGACAAGGCCGCTATCATAAGCTGCAAATGCAATTCATGTTGAAAATGTGCATATGATGTTATGGACATTGGGATTTATTAGGCATTGCAATGTCAAAAATTCGTGCATTGATGTTCCTAGCATTGCACTGCTATCATGGGTTGCACTCATGTTTGACAGAAACAATGTTGCATTTATGGGTTGTTTTGGTATGTTGGAGAAGGGCAAGCTTGGATATGTTAACAGTGATAGGGGACAAGAATGCTCCAATGGGAATTGTTTTCATATGATTTACAAAGACATGGTTACTCTCATATTTGATAGGGACATGATCGACTGGGTCAAAAGTGACAAGGTTGCTCTTCTTGGTAAGCATAAGCTTGAACAATGGCATGGTTACCAACATGGGCTATAGATGTGTCTTCATGCCAAAAACATGTACATGATGTAAATTATTGTAGTGCATCGAGATGTTATGGGCATTGCATTCTGAAAATCTATACATTGATGTTATGGACACTATAATGCTATCATGGGTTGCTCTCAATTTCGACTAGGATAGTGTTATATATTAGGGATGTTTTGGTATGCTGCTAAGGGACAATGCTGAGTATGGGCTCCCATGGCTTTTATTGGTATGCTTGGTGGAGAGAGGGTTGCTCTCATGTTTGATAGGGATAGGGCTAAATGTGTCACGAGCTAGTCACAAGACATGTCTAACTTGGCATTTGTGAGAAAGTGGTGTATGGATTTGGAAGAAATGTACTATCAAAGCTTTGCTCTAGATTCATTCATCTTTGTCAATATCTTGAAAGCTTGTGGAAACATAGGAGTAGAGAGAGGTGGCCTACTGTATGTGGATATTACCCTGTAGGGCTTGGAAAGGGAACTTTTGATGGGATGCCAATGAAAAATGTCATCTTCTGGGCTGTGTTGATTATAGCATATGTTGAACATGGGTCTGGTGAGAAATTGCAATTTTGTCTTCAATCAATGGAATGTGAAGGCATGTCTCTTGCTTTTATCACTTTGATTCACAGCTTGAAAGCTTGTGGCAAGACAATAGCTATGGAAATAGACTATGAGATCCATACTTACTTTCTCAAAACAAGAATGGAGACACAACCTCATGTTAGAACTACACTAGTGGATATGTATATGAGATTTATTCTAATTGTAGAATCATACTAGATATTTAATGAACCATCAATTGGATATGTATGCTCATGGAATGCATTGATTGTAGGATAGACTCAACATAGACTTTAGGAGGAAGTAGAGTGCATAGCAAAGTAACAAAAATGGGATTGGAAACAAGAATTTATGTGGGTAGTACATTGGTGGGAATGTACAATAAATGTAGCTCTCTCTCAAAAGCCCATGATGTTTTTGTGGACTACAAGTTTAAGATGCACTACAAGGATTTGGGCCATTAGCGACGCCGATTAGCAACGGCGAATAGCGGCGTCGCTAATAGCGACGCTATTTGCGTCGCATTTGCGACGTAAATAGCAACGGGCTGCAGGGAAAAAACGCGGCCGAAACCCGAGCGCGGTTTTCATTTCTTTTGCTTCATTGAGAGTTTTGAGAGCGAGAGCGAGAGAGAGAGCGACCGTTGTGAGAGAAGGAGAGGAAAAAGACTTGCCGCCACCGCTGCCGTTGTTCGCGAAGGAGAGGAGGAGCCTTCATCGCAAAGAGAAGCCGCCCCGCGCTCGCCATATCTCATTGGTGAGTCTCCCTCTCTCTTTCTTTTGCTTGTTCAAGGTTTAAATCACTCTCTTTTGCTTGTTTAGGAGAGGAAATGAAAGAGAAAGAGAGGGAGAGGGAGAGAGAGAAAGAGAAAGAGAGGGAGAGGGAGAGAAAGAGAAAGAGAGGGAGAGTGCATTCTCTCTCTCCCTCTCCCTTTTGCTTGTTTAGGAGAGGAAACGAGAGAGTAAGAGAGAAAGAGAGGGAGAGGGAGAGGGAGGGGGAGGAAATGTGAGAGTGAGAGAGAGAGAGAGAGAGAGAGAGAGAAAGAGAAAGAGAGGGAGAGGGAGGGAGAGTGCATTCTCTCTCTCCCTCTCCCTTTTGCTTGTTTAATGTTTAAATCACTTTCTTTTTTGCTTGTTTAGGAGAGGAAATGAGAGAGAAAGAGAGGGAGAGGGAGAGGGAGGGGAAGGAAATGAGAGAGGGAGAGAAAGAAAAAGAGAGGGAGAGTGCATTCTCTCTCTCTCTCTCACTTTTGTTTGTTTAATGTTTAAATCACTTTATTTTTTGCTTGTTTAGGAAATGAGAGAGAAAGAGAGATAGAGAGGGAGAGAAAGAGAAAGAGAGGGAGAGGGAGAGGGAGGGGAAGGAAATGAGAGAGGGAGAGAAAGAGAAAGAGAGGGAGAGGGAGAGGGAGAGGGAGAGAAAGAGAGGGGAGAGTGCATTCTCTCTCTCCCTCTCCCTTTTGCTTGTTTAATGTTTAAATCACTTTCTTTTTTGCTTGTTTAGGAGAGGAAACGATAAAGTAAGAGAGAAAGAGAGGGAGAGTAAGAGGGAGAGAAAGAGAAAGAGAAAGAGAAAGAGAGGGAGAGTAAGAGGGAGAGAAAGAGAAAGAGAAAGAGAAAGAGAGGGAGAGGGAGAGGGAGGGGGAGGAAATGAGAGAGGAAGAGAAAGAGAAAGAGAGGGAGAAGGCGAGAGAGTGCATTCTCTCTCTCCCTCTCCCTTTTGCTTGTTTAATGTTTAAATCACTTTATTTTTTGCTTGTTTAGGAGAGGAAATGAGAGAGAAAGAGAGGGAGAGAGAGAGGGAGGGGAAGGAAATGAGAGAGGGAGAGAAAGAAAAAGAAAGGGAGAGTGCATTGTCTCTCTCCCTCTCCCTTTTGCTTGTTTAATGTTTAAATCACTTTATTTTTTGCTTGTTTAGGAAATGAGAGAGAAAGAGAGATAGAGAGAGAGAGAAAGAGAAAGAGAGGGAGAGGGAGAGGGAGGGGAAGGAAATGAGAGAGGGAGAGAAAGAGAACGAGAGGGAGAGGATGAGGGTGAGAGAGAGAGAGTGCATTCTCTCTCTCTCTCCCTCTTGCTTGTTTAATGTTTGAATCACTTTCTTTTTTACTTGTTTAGGAGAGGAAATGAGAGAGAAAGAGAGAAAGAGAGAAAGAGAGGGAGAGGGAGAGGAAGGAAATTTAAGATACTAGACTTATCGATAATGGTATGCAATGTGCTTTGCCATGGGCCACGTACATTGGTGACTCTTTAAGATGGCTTAAAAATGGCCAATTCCTTCATAATGTCCAAGTAGGGGATCTAATTGTGATATACATAATTCATTGTTTTTGTATTAACTTTATAGGCATAACAAATTAGAAATCATGCCAACTAATCAATGAAGGACTAAAAGAAAATGATACCCTAGCTAATGGTCATTACGGTACTTCATCAAAATGAACTCAAAAGTATTGTTATAGAAGAAGAATCCCTTAAATTGCTTTTTGTTGAGACTGATTTATTATTAGACTAAGAGATCCTCAATGATACTCAAAATGGATTACTTATACTCAAAGCAGAGATATAACAAATAATTATCTACCGGGACAAACAAATCCTTGAGCATGATATAAGGCCGAGATATAACATCGGAAAATCTCTCAACTACTATATACAATGCAAGATTTATGGTCAACTTGCAACTTGACGTACATCTCCATAAAGCTATCCATTTAAGCCTCGTTTACTGTAATGTAGATAAGATGGAAAACGAAGAATGTCTTATCGTTCAAGACCGCGAGACGTATCTTAATCAGCGTGTCCCATGTCCTTGCTCTCAATGCAAGTTGGCAATTAGACGAAAACGCCGATTGTCTATAGAACACATACGACGATTTGGCGAGTTTCAATCTGAGATCATTGATCAGGCGATTGCAGATTTTCAGCAAACGGTAATTTCAAGTTAATATTAATCATGCATTGTATTCTCAAGCTAATTGAAAACCATACACAATAAGATTGGGTCTTGTTGGCAAATTTTCTATCCAGGGGGGTGATGTCTCGACCCAAGGGGGAGTGCACCCTTTGCGGCCAATTAGAAGAGTTCGTGGACGTGCGATGGATGGATTGCAGGAGCCAATCCACCACTCGCAAGGCCCATCTATACCGTCAATGCCAGAGGAGACAGACAACCTTCTCGACCTACCTACAATCTTGGAGCCTGAGATGGAGGCAATGATCGATGCATTGATTCCCATGGATGTTAAGACATCTAACCCGCTTAGAGAGGAAGCATCCATACCATTATATGATGGGTGCCGAGTATCTCAGCTGAAGACATTGCTTGCACTTTTAAGTGTGCAAGCAAAATACGGTTGGAGCGATACGAGTGTGACTGAGTTATTTAGGTACCTTGCACATAGGCTTCATTGATTTTTTTAAAACAGTATTATTGCAAACATTTGTGTTTTTTCAAGGTGTTTTATGATTTTTTTCAGGTTATTGAAATATCATATATTACCACCTGCAAATACCATGCCTGAGTCTTGTGATGATGCATGACATGTTTTACGAAAGCTTGGCATGGACTATAATAACATCCATGCATGTATCAACGACTGCATATTGTTTCGAGATAAATACGAGACTATGGGAGACATGTCCAAAGTGTGGTGCTCACATGTATCGACAGGACTTGCAAGGGCAAACCATCCCTCAAAAAGTTCTCAGACACTTTCCGCTCATCCCCCGCATAAACCACATGTTTCGCACGTCTGCCATGGCAAGCTTGACAACGTGGCATGCGTAGAATAGGTCCACGGATGGAGTTCAACGAATATCAGCGGATTCGCGCGCATGGAGCCACATTGACTCTACCTTCCCAGCCTTTGCGTGAGAGCCAAGGAATCTTCGGCTCGGTCTCGCCATGGATGGTGTGAACCCATTCGTTCTGCGCTCGACTTCTTACCGTGTGTGGCCTATAATGCTTGTCAACTACAACATCCCTCCATGGCTTTCTACGAAGAAAGGACATCTCATCCTTAGCTTGCTCGTCCCGGGCCGCTACAAAGTAAAAAATACGGACGTGTATCTTCGTCCATTAGTCGATGAGCTTAAGATTTTGTGGGAGGAGGAGGTCACTGTGCAAGATATGAGCAGGCGCGATGGTCGGCGGTCAGCCAACATTCGAGCCATTCTCATGTGGACGATGCATGACTTTCCGGGATTGGGAGAGTGCTCAAGTGAGCAGACCTTTGTTCTTGCTGGTAATATCTATATTTTATTTCATTCAATCAAGTATTCACTAGGTCATGGCTCGCCTTACAGGTCTGGTTACCTCAGGTTATCATGCATGTCCATTGTGTGGGCCACAGTTAGACTCCCGAAGGTCACGAACCATGAAGAAGATGGTATATCAAGGACACGCCGCTTTCTTGTCGGAGAATCATGAACTCAGGGAAGGTTTTCTTGGACGACCTCCAGCATGTATGAACGCTGCAAGCTGGTATGAGCTGAAAATAGTAAACCCGGAATCACATCCAAATGAAATGCGACGATTCTCAGTTTTCTACGAGTTGCCATATTGGACCCACTTACAGGTCAACCACTTGTTGGATCCCATGCATATTTTTAAGAATGTGGGCAGCTTGCTATGGGACCACATCACAGGAAAGAGAGACACTATAAGGTCACGAATGGATTTAAAAGAGGTAGGTAAGATGGAGGCGCTTTGGCCGCAGTCGAGTGCTGAAGGGGGAGTGCAGCTTCTTCGCGCTCCCTGGGTTTTGTCTACCAAAGAAGAGCGCATTGTGAAGCAAGTAATCAAGTCTATCCGCACTCCGACGGGTATGATGCGTTCTCTCAGGTCCGCATTTTCTAAAGATGACCAAATGTCTAGGCTAAAATCCCATGATTGGCATAAGATATGTCACGTTTGTGAACAGAATGGATTTTAATTAGTGTGGACATTTTGCAATTTGAAAAGTGGCCATTATTCATAATGCTTTCTCATTTATGGCAGTTTGTCCTACCGATCGTGATCGTAGGATGCCTTACTCCAGAAATTCGCGGGGCCATTGACAAGTTGTCGACTTTGGTGCAATGGATCTCACAGAAAGATTAAGACATCCTCTATTGAATCCGCAAGGCAGGGAGCAGTTGAGACGGTCTGTCTCTTTGAGAAATACTTGCCCACTAGCATGCTCACGATACAAGTTCACCTTCTTGTGCATCTTGTGGACGAAGTGGAGATTGCTGGACCTGTCCATACACGATGGATGTTCTTCCTAGAGTGCTTCATGAAAACCCTGAAAGGCTTTGTGCGACAACGAGCTCGTCCAAAAGGTAGCATGGTGAAAGGTTGGTTGGTGTCAGAGGCGTTAGTACATATCTCACAATGGCTACCAACGGTGGAACCAAACAATGAAATGCTATGGACACTGAAGGATGATGATAGGCTGACTGGAGATATGGTGGTTGAAAATGGGGTAGAAAAAAGAATGGATGCCTCAATGGAAGAGAAGGTGAATCGCTTTTGTATGTTGCACCATGCCTCCATGGAGACGTGGCTCGCCAAGTACCAGATTGCAAGGCAAGATCGTGAGGAAGCGCGAGCTGAATTCCGACGCAATACGCGTCACCGACCGATTCGATATCCCGAAGGTATGGAGGAGATGCCGCGGTTTATGTCAACACGATAGTTGCATAGAGCCTTGACCGCAGCATCCAGCGGTTTATGTCAACACGATAGTTGCATAGAGCCTTGACCATAGCATCCAACGAAGGGGCAAAGGTCTCAATGGAGGAGTAGGAGTTCTCGAGGGGATGTAGTCCAAAGGTAATGAGGGGTTTAGAATGTGTCGTATATAAATTTGCTTGCTACATCTAATTTGAGTGATTCAATATACAGTACAAAATATATAGTGCAACGTGGTCGCGCGGATGGCATTTTCGCGTGGAGCATATTGACAAAATGCGCTCCACAATGGACTATGGTGTCATGGCAAGGTTTGAGCAAGAGAGCCGGCGACGAGCAACGGATCCGAACACGGTTGTGGATGAGATGGAGTATTTTGAGAACTTGCAAAGTATTATTACGGTGGATTACCGTAACTTCTCCATGATACTATTCGATGTGTAGTGGTTCAAAGTGGTACTTGGAGGAGCTGGAGCAACAGTTCGACAAGGTCCATCTAAATTTCTCGAAATAGATTCCGAAAAAAAATGGACGGATTTGCGCGACACCTTTGTGTTGCCGGCCCATTGTGAACAGGTGCAAAGAGTCATTTGCTTGCTAATTGTAATACGACATGGTTTATGTCACAATGGTTTGAACTCGCTTTGTAAGTATTTGTGAACATGTAATCTTCTATCTAAACCCCCGACAACCTCGATGGTGGTATGTTATACCTTCAACTCCTCGAGGTGCGAGAGTATATGATCAAAGCAATGTTCCAAGCATAGATGAAGAAAATATGCAAATAGAGGGGTTGATATTACAAAGGGTGGAGGCCACCGCAAGCTTGGAGCCCGCATCGGCTAACAATGATGGAAATACAGAAGTCCTAGAATTTTTTGAGAACGAGGCAGACTCATTCTTTTGTGATGACATGTCTATCGACCTTCCAGTGTATGCAGAGTTGTGTCAAGAGATTAATATGGGACCATAGAATACTTCATTCTTGGAGAATTGTATTACTCAATTCGTTGTTTAGATCTTCCATAAAGGTACATAAGATATGCATTTTAAGAGGGATTTTTCAAAAATGATTTATATTACTATACTTTGTATAGTTTAAATTGATTATTCTAACATCATTTTTTATCTGTGCAGGTGACATTTTCAGGATGAGTCCTGGGATGAGCGATGAGGAGTTTCAGGACATGATGGCACGCATGTCTCCAGATTAGCTCGCGAGATTCAGAGAGATGCTAGACCAGGAGCTGTCTCGTTCTTCGTCAAGGCGCTCTGCTAGATCTGCTTCAGCGCGATCAGATGCTTCAGCTTCGAGCAGACGATCTCGACGCTCACGACTTGGGCCAGAGGGAGGGACTGCAGGAGGATCAGGGGGGTGCTGCTGTGGAGACACGGACGTGGTGTCTCGGTCTCGTCGTTCAGCTGGAGCTGCATCACCTCCAGGATTTGTCACACCTGTGGGAACGTCTACTCCAGTTACTTCGGCTTTTGCGCAGCCGTCAGCAGGTGGCAAGCCTTTTGGTGGCACCCCCTTTGAGTGGCACTCCGGAAAAGGGTACCCCCGTCGGTACAACGAATGTACAGGGGTCTCCTGGATATGCCCAGGAGCGTGGACAGAGATGTGAGAGGGCCCATCTTAGGCAGACTTCTAGGGGTTATGGATACCTAGTGGATAGTAGATCAGGAGCCATCATCATGAATGATGAGGGGAGGAGGGTGATGGCTCGCATGAGGGAGTTGTGCCAACAAGTTTTTCGGCACGTCCTGGATCATTGGAGGAACATACCGGAGGGGAGCAAGGACTACGAGCTGGATGATAATAATATCCTTGCACGAGGAGTTTCCGGTGCCAGCCGCAGTAGATAGATTCTCTACGGGCTGGATGATGAATTGCATGCGTGCATACATGTCACATAGACGATCCGACGCACGCAAGGCAATCAAGAGTGGGGCTCCAAAGCTCGAGTGGTTAGATGTAGACGAGTGGCGCCGACTGAGGGAGGAGGCTACATATTCGCCAGGACGTTAGAGTCAACAGGCGGAAGGCGGCGAGGGCACGAATCAAGGCCGGAGCGATGCATCATCTTGGGAGTGGCGACCGCAGGATATATTTGAATGACTTTGTAAGTTTCTCTTTTGTTTTCCTTATTTGTTTTTTTAAAATATTCTTTGTACTGATAATCATGTTTCTAACAGTTAGCATTTTGTTTTCTTTGCAGCACTCCATTACAAATCGCGATCCGCAAGGCCTTGAGACTCGATATACAGAGAGGCACGGTCTCAATGCATTGATCGACCGATTGTATAGACGCGACGGCCCTGTAAGTCACTCATCTTTCTTGTCCGTAGTTACTATCAGATATTTGAATGCATTATTGTATGGTGGATTGATATGCTTCTTTTTCTGCAGAATCCGTTCAATGCTCCTTTGCGGCAGGATGAGCTTTCGGGGGACGAGGATTTCTAGCTCGCCCTTGGATCCTTAGAGCTCACACACCTTTAGTTTTTAGTCGCCTGATCTATGTAGACATTTTCTATGTATTAGTGATATCCTTTCATGATTGTACCAATCGCATTTTATGCGATCATGTATTTATTTCATGTATCAGTTTTATGATTTCAGTATACATTCTTTTTGTTTGTAAGCGCTTTGTATGCAGCAGTGCAGAAACTATTTTATATGGCTCTCATACAACACACAGTGCTAGCTGCCCTGCCACAAATTTTTTTTTCCATGTTACCGTCGCTATTTGCGTTGCAAATTTACTGCTCGCGTCGCTATTGGCCTCGCTATGAGCGTCACAACTATACTGGTTGTGTCGCTATCTGCGCCGATGCATATAGCGACGTTTCTATGGCGTCGTCAATGACGACGCTTTTTGCGACGACGATGGCAAATTTTGTTGTTTGTATTTTCGTTGCTTTAAATGTCAGTATAAGGTCTATATCTTGTAGTGATGTAGCCTTGTGGGATGCAATCATTGCAGTATATATTCAATAAGAAAACGATAAAGAAGCATGGAAGTGCTTCTAACAAATGCAACTTGAGGTGCCTGCAACTGTTGTTATCTTTGTCTATAGCTTAAAAGCCCGTTGTATCACGGGTGCTCTAGAAATAGGCCACACAATTCATGCCAAATTAACTAGAAGGGGCTTAGAGAGACAACCTAATGAGGGCAATGTATTGGTGGATATGTATACCAGACGTAGCTTGCTTGTAGAAGCGGTTCAAGTGCTCAAATGTCTACTAGATCATAATTTGATTTCCTATAATACATTGATTTTAGGCTTTGTTGAATATGGCCTTAGTAAAGAAGTTAACAATTGTTTTTGGAAAATGCCATTAAATGGCACATATCTTGAATTTGTTACTTTTGTCTGTGCTTTGAAAGCTTATAGAAACCAAGAATGTTTAGATTTTTATGGAAATCTACATGTTTAGGTAAAAAAAAGGATTGGAAATAGGAAAATATGTTGGGAATACCCTTGTGGATGTGTGCTCCAAAACCACCTTATTTGCAAGAGCCCAACACGCTTTTGAGGGTCTTCTAATCAGAGATGTTGATTGTTGCTGGGATGCACTGATTTTGGAATATGTTGGCCATGTCTTTGATTTAGAGGTGGAAAGTTGTTTCAAATAGATGTAGTTGGAAGGAATCTCTATTGATGCAGTTACATACATTCTCTATGGGTTGCTTGAGAAGCATGGAGTGTATTCAATAGTATTCCTCACTAAGTTGGAAGGCTTTCGATGAGAATCATCATAGATACTTGGCTGTACATTGTTTTGAGGCCACTCTTCCTATATGGATTTCTTCTAGCACTATTAATTTCCTTCTTAGGCAACCTGTTCATAGATTGAGATGTACTCGGATTCTTTAGGTCATCACACACTTTTATGTACACTTGAACAAATTGCTCCTCATTTTTTTCGAAGGGTTCAATCAAAGCAAGATTTCGATAACTGCTATGATTGGCATGGTATAGGTCCATCCTGGTGAGGCTCTTAATCAAGCCCAACAACCCACTTGTAAACTATGTGTTGTGACATGCACATGCAACAATTGCCTCAATTAGTATCTAGCAATGCACTTGAAAATGAAAAGCAAAATACACAACTACAAGACAGCTACTGGCTTGAACTTTTAGGTCAAATGTGAGAACATGTTAAGAGTCCAAATTTATGATATAGCTGGCCTACTGTATAACTGTGTTATGTACATGTATGGAGATATGGTGGCTAATGCATGGGTTGGTTAAATATTATGGAAGGTGATGCGTGAACTATTCACATATGTGGGGGAAATATAATAAGATTATGGATGATGCGAGGATCGGTCACATATCTAGGAGAAGTCTAATCTATGCTTTCAAAGTTGAGCTTATATGGTTGCTGAACACTTTGTCAGGTCCCAGAACAAGGAATATCTGCCAATTACTTGCATTTCGATATCTACCAATCACTAGCTATTCAATATGATATTATACAAATGATAATCCTTATATATTATGGCTCCAATTTAGCTATCCAAGAGAAAAGAGTGTGCACGACACAATGCTTGTTAAGCACTAGGCCTCTGCAAGTTGGGGCAGAATTCCTTACAAGGCATTATCCATAAGCAAGTAGTTGTATTGATTGGTTGTATTATCTCCTCTCTATGCTACAAAATATGCTTTGTAGACTTATTGAGTGTATTGACATATTTTAGTGAGCATCAACAAAATATGTTGTTTTGGCCTTTCCCATAGGGTGGAGGCTTTTTGTTCTAGGCCATGGTAGCCAATGTGTAGGATGACCAAGTTACAAGTGGTGGTGAATAGATAGGCTAGCAATGGGAATGTGTTTGAGTATGGGAACTAATACATCTACTCTTATATGTATGGGAATGTGAGCAATTAGCCAAGATTTTAGTTTAGAATGCAATCTCATCCACATAGATTACTTGTACCAGTATCTAGTTGTGCAAATTCAATACCAATGGATGGGAATATTCGTGAAGCAATTGGTAGTTAAAGTCAATCTACATTCTTATAGTCAATTGTCTATGACAACTGAACTCCAAATAAAAAAGTAAAAGATAACAAAGAGGGAGGACAACCATTGCATTTTCAAACCTTCAATTGTATATAGTACAAATCTACTTTCCAAAAAGAGATGTGCAACAAACAATGGAGGACAAATACTTTGGTTCAAGAAAAAGCACCAAAAGACACGATGTAATTCACGCAAGAGTTTTGCAACATTGACTATTCCTCACTAATGTAGCTTACCCTAGGAAGTGGGTAATGCAAATTAACCTGGGAAGAATTTGTAAAGGCATGTGATGTTGCTCAATCAAAATTTCTATATTGCCCCTAAAACCATGAAGCTACATTTGATTATATAATACCCCATGTTGAAGCATCTGTCCATTGACCTCACACAAATTTAACTGTCTCCACAAAATTTTACATAAGAGTGAAAACAAGGAAGTCCAATCGTGAGAGCAAAAAAAAAACAAAAGTGTCCAATTATCAACTATTTGCATGCACTTGTTAAAAAATAAAGGTTCAAGTCAAATCATCACCTTAAATGGCTTGAAATAACACATACACAAGTGGCTGATAGTAGCTAATAAATTTGAGTTTCCTTCCAAGAGCAATCTCTGTGTGTTTATGCACAACCCTTCAAAGCATATTGGAGTACCCTTTGTTCTTAACCTCTCACTTGAGATTGCTATACTGGAGCCATTATTGCAAATACTTTGCTTTTCCTTTATTGTCGAACCTATATAAACACAACCCTATTTGCACCTATCAATTACAAACTTACTATTGTTATGAAAGACAACCCCTAGGCTTAGTTACAACGAGTATCAAACCATCATTCCCATGGCTACAATATGATCTTCGAATATTCTCTCCTTTTCGATCAATCCTTCCAACTCAATGACACATACTCAACAATTGTCTTCTTGAGCATGGTATTGTCCTTTGAGTGAAGTAAAACCAATCTTGCCGATTGTCTTCTTGAGCATGGTATTGTTCTTTGAGTGAAGTAAAACCAATCTTGCTTTATGCTCGATGATCATGTCAATCAAGCGCTCCTCCACAAGGATCCAATTCGGGAAAATTGTTTCACATGATTGTATTTTCTTGTTCTCTTTGGCACAAGGAAAGAGAAAGCTATCACAAGCAAATTTCATGTCACCATTTTTACAATTACATGCATTCACTACATTGTGCACATAAGGAGTAGGAATACCATGCTTTCTCATGTTAGTGTATCAATCTAACTTGATTGCATTTATTGTGTCATTAACACTTTGATGATATCCATCCAGACCATGGCAACAAGTCATTTAAATAATATCTTCCCAATCTTCAATGTAAGCAATTTTTGTAAAAGGTGATGACTTCAATCATAGTAAATTGCTATCATCCTTACTCTACACCATACAAGTCATCTCTCATTAG
Organism: Lygodium microphyllum; assembly: GCF_053477565.2. Classification (NCBI taxonomy): domain Eukaryota; kingdom Viridiplantae; phylum Streptophyta; class Polypodiopsida; order Schizaeales; family Lygodiaceae; genus Lygodium; species Lygodium microphyllum. The sequence continues at coordinate 51,916,473 of NC_141142.1, forward strand.
TCTCCACCTTTTCAATTCAAGCAAACCTCTTTTATCATGTGCTTTCAAAGTCTCAAGCGTTATTGGCGTGATATTTTGAATATCAAGATCCATGAGCTTGTAGCTCTCCTATCAAATGCGAAATATTCAAATGACATCTAAAGAAATGAGCTCAAGAAACCATGGTTACCAGCTTCTAAGTTTGGCATACTAATAGTATCAAGAAAGTACCTCTTATTAAACATTCAAGATGGATTCTAAATAAAACCAAATTAAATTTCAACTTTTAGAAGGTTGGCTAATAAAGCCAAATTGGATCGTAAATATCGTAATCCACCTCGAAGAGCGATAAGACCTATCTTTCTTTCAAGATACCTTTTCCATCGTGGATCCCAACTCTACCATATGTTGAATGCCCGTGTGATATAGTGCTGAAGGGTTTGGAGCAAGTTTCTACATATGCTGTATAGGGTAGGTCATATGCATAGATAGGTAACCGGTCTGGTACATGTTTCTTTCAATTCTGGAGTATTATAGAAGTATATATAATATAAATGCAGCAATTTTCATTATTCTAATCATCAACCAATATCCAGGTCTCGAAGCATTAATTCCTTCCAAATCGAATATTGTGATGGTTATACGAATTCCGTCGGGGTTACTCATGTAAGCTTCGGTGCACTTCCAACGCGTCCGGATCTTATGTGTGAGGAGCAACATCAGTCCGAAACACGAGACTGCTACAGCTGTAAACCATATAGCAATGGAAATAGGATTCGGAGTTCCGATAATGGCGTCTTTGGAGACCAGCTGACAGGCAGGCTAGGCAGCTGCATGTATCCATTATTAGAAAGCAAGAGCATGTTCAACTTTCACCGATCATACAGTTGTATGCAAGTGATAATAAGCTCTCTTTTGAATCTCTTGCATCCGATGCTAATGCGCTGCTATAAAGGTAGCCGTGAGGGACGATGGCTGTGACAAGGTGACAAAAGTATCGCTAGAAGCCATATTCAATTTCGATTTAACGGGCATGCAGAATGATCGGTCTGAAAGGAAAGCAATGAGCATAGTACGTTCTGATTGCTAAAACAACATTAGGAGTTGATGTGAGATCTAGATAAAATGTGCGGGGTAGAGGGAGACGGAACTTGGAAGCTTGTATACGATCAGACTTTAATATCCAAACCAGCAGGCTACTCTTTTATAACCCCTTTAACCTAACGATGCACGAATTCAGTGTTTGCACAATTATAAACTCTAGACTGAGAGGACTTCTACATGCTCTAAACTAGCTAGCAGCTCCCAATCCACCCTTTTTGCAGCTGAATTTAGTGGGATTCCCTCTGGAAAACCATAATTAGAAGATTGCGTATGGACAAAAACCGGCTCTTGCGAGATGCAAGCGGCGTCGGGAGGGAAAGGAAGGGATTTCGATACGCAGTATGTGCCAAGGAGGGGGGAAGTAGGAGAAGGAACTTTCGTTTTGGAATTCTATGTATAGAATGGAGCGCGGGAGATTGCTCCTTAGCAGATTGGCGATCTGTGGGGCTTGCCTTTCCGCCTGCTGATTGAAGCGGGGGGAATGACGGATCGAGGGGAAGTGACAAGCTTAGGCCTGAAAGTAAACCTTTGAGAGGACGAGAAGTCCCATTCGTTTGATATCGATGCGGAGGAAGTAGGACTAGAATACGGCGACGACTCCACCATTGCTGCTCTGGCTGGAACTGCCAGCAACTCGTTATGATCGCCATAACTCCAAACTTCACTGTCTTTTGAGATGTTCCCCTCCGCCTCTGCTTCTGCGTTGCGATCCAGACACTTCGCCTCATTGTCTATATCGCATCGCAAACGTACCGAAGTCGGCATATTGTACTCAGCTAATTGCAGCTTAAATGAGGCTTTCGCCTGAGGGCATGGAATTCAGACAACAGAGCAATTAGCCAAAGTATAGAGAATACATTGATCGAGATTATATCAAACTGTTGATTGAGACTGCTGATTGAACCACGTGATGTCTCACCTTACAAGCGACAGAACAGTACCGATACGCTTCTTGCAGGCTTCTATCGCACGATTTGCAGGAATTTCCCAGCCCCTTCGACGACTTTGGCTGTGGTCTTTGGTTCAGGAACACCACTCGAGCACTATTGATAATGTATGTCTGCAAAATCGACGAGCAAGCATTAGGAAGCTGATTTCATTATAGCATCTAAGTAATGCCAAAAATATGGCTGATCGCAATGCTTTAATTCAGTGAATTTACCTGTACTCTACCGCAATCAAGAAGCTTTTGGATGTCATGAAGCCTGATAACATCGTGATAGACATATCTCCGTATCTACAGGCACAGATCATTGAAATCAATTGTAAGGCAATGTGTCTCGAAGAGCGCATGGTTTATACAGAGTCGATTTGAAGTAATGCGACGCCAAAGTTGTTTACAATTACGAGAAAAGTTGATGCGGCGAATTAAGAAAGTAAATTTGAATTGCGGTAACCTGTACCTGAAGAAGGCGGTGTAAGGCATGCTTGGAGTGACAATGCTGGCAAATGCCAATGCTACAATCAATGCAAAATATGTTCCTCTCATTCTTCTTACAAGCCGCGTGGATTTCACAAGTATCGAAGAATTTCTCGACGAGGAGGGAGTCAAGCCAGAGAGGCTTGCGGAGAGGCGAGGGAGCGAGGGCGAGACCGACCTGCAGAAGGGACAGAAAGACAGATGAGCAAGGGTATGAGAAGCGTATAAGGCCAGGAGGACGAAAAGAGGCGAAAGGAACCAGAAACCGCGCCCTTAAACCACAGAGAAGAAAGAGGGAGAGATAGAGGGGGGGAGATACAAACCATAGCTGCGGGGCGATGGAAGATGCTGCGCGAATGTCTTCTTCTATGAGGAAGAATCGATCAAACAGGAAGGAAGTAGGAGGAGGAGAAGAGGGGAAGTAATAGCTATGGCGATGGCGTTTGCAGCGAGCAGCTTAAAAGGGAAGAGAGAAAGAGAGAGCGCGCACAGAAGAGAGAGTAAGGAAAAGGGGGGGGCCCAACAGCCATCTCCGACCGTCGATCTGCCTGCTCCCAACGCATCCTCGCCGCCCAAAACCACGCGCGCCTTCATTGTAGAGACCTGCGCCGTTTTCTTTAATAGAACAATACTATAATGCACTAATGTATTATATATTACATTACATCTTTATTATACCGCGATGACGATGAAGAAGGGGAACAAGAGAGTAGTGTTTCATTCAATTGAGAGAGAGAGAGAGAGAGAGAGCGAGAGATTCTTCCCTACAGTTTTGAGCTCCCTCCCTCTTTAATAATGCCCTTGTTTTAGCACCCCCACATGTTGTTATAATGATCAAAACCCCCAACCCCCCCAAACCCAAGACCCCACCTCTCTTCTCACCAAAGTTCCAAACCCCCTCCTTCCTCTTCCACATGGTCGCGGTCCCGCGGATCACATCGCATTCTTGGAAGTCATTTTTGACAATAGTCATGCACATCAATCGTCTTTTCTATACACGAATAGATTTCTATTGTGTTGTTGGAGAAGCCCAGCCTAGGGTTTGAACTCATGCACCCTGTCAAACTCAACCCACATTCATACCAACTGCGCTACAAACTAATTGGCATGTTATTTATCTTTTTGCAGTTATTCTTTTTTATGTCCTTATGTCCCTTCAAAATTTGCACTTACCACCTTGAGCTCTTGCTAGAGTTTGTGGAAAGTCTATGAAGTATAGTGAAACTTGCCCCCTTGCTTGCTCTATGGTGACCTATACTTGCTAGATTCTTGAGAGTCCAGTAAATTGGATGGGTATGGCACCACCCTCAAACTCAAGACCATGGTATATACACCTACATTTTACTTTGGCATGGGGATGTGGGCCTCTATTTAGCATGTGGAGGGAGGCAATCAAATTATTCTCCAAATAGGCCACTACTTGTTGTGGTCAATGCAATACTAGCATACTCCCATTACCATGTCTAGTAATGCCACATGGGTAAAAAAGGACTCTCTCTCTCTCTCTCTCTCTCTCTCTCTCTCTCTCTCTCTCTCTCTCTCTCTCTCTCTCTCTCTCTCTCTCTCTCTCATACACAGAATGTCACATCATTATTAGCCTAATGGATGGCAAAGCCAAGTTGGCCTAAAATAAGCTATGAATAGGCAACTCCAAGTAGTATCTAAAGAGAGAGTTAAGATCTCACATTGTCAAGGTAAGATATTAGATACAAGGTGTGAGCTAGCAACATACAAAGCAAACACATCTAATGGAGAGGAAAGGAGAGGAAAAATGATAAATAATGGAAAATAATACTAGCCACAGTGGTAGGGTATATGATATGTAAGAGGCTCATTTTTAGGATCATTAAATTTTAAATCAAGTTTCTTTCATCTTCAGCTCCTTGCATAAATTCCATGGTTGCCTTCTATTTCTCTCACTTCTTCTTGTCTTTCTCTTTCTTATTTCATTCCTTTGAGCTTTCATGGAACTTGAAATAAGAAATCTCTATCTTCCTCTCATATCTTCATTTATCAACAACATTAGACTATTGGAAGGCCTTCTTGGCATCATAAGCAACACATAAAGTAACGTTTTGCTCTAGATCAAGCCACATGGGCAACCAGGTCCATTAGCACATTGTGCGTGGTTTGCAACAACCACCACCCATGAAATCTCGATCCTCAACTCCTAGTACAATTGTTGTGCCTTATTCAAGCTCTTGGCAGCAACTATGGTACCCTATTGATCAAGAAGATCTCTTATTTCTTCTCATTTGAATATCATACTTTCCTAAAACCCTAGGACTAACATGGGTAGCCATTAAAACTTACTTCAAGCTCTCAACTTCCTGAAATTTTTCTCAAATCCTGGCCCTGAGACTCATCTACAATAGTAGCACTTCAAGTTTATGTGAAGATTCAAAGCTTTGAAGATAGCCTATTTTTCATCAAAAGGCTATTATGGAGATGTATTTGGGAATTATGGGGATGAAATGGTTCTCCTTCATCTCTAAGCATTCAAAAGTGTTGAAGATCATTCAAGATTCAAGCTACATTAACCTCTAAGTTGCCATGGCTTGCTATGAGTGGCATTGAGCTTCAAGAGCACTTGGGAGCTATCATTGAGCTTCATACCAAAGGATTGATCACATTTGGCACCTTCAAGCTTTTAGTCACTTATTATTGAAGAGATATTTCATCAAAATTCTCTTTGGAATCTCTCTAATCTATTGCTTAAGCCATCATCCACTTGTTCAAAGGGTTATCATTTACCAAAAGTGTAATTTGTCCAGATATTAATGCAACAACAACCTTAATTTTCATTCTTGCCTAATGGAAATGCTTTGTTACTAAACTAGTAGAATTCATAGAGCAATCATAGGATCATTTTCCCATATTCATGCTTTCATCAAATTCTTTGTCTATGGATTGTTTAATCCATAATCTCTTATGCTTGTTCCATTGATAAATCCCATGAATTTGTAAAAGGGTAAGCTAGCAATTCAATGAGTCATTGATTGTTGAGGTGCTCCCTCTTCCTAATCTCTTGAATTTATCCAAATTCATGCATATCATCAAAGCTAAAAGCTCGATAAATGCATTTCATCCTTGTCTTTTATTTTAGAATGCTATTGCCATGTTGAAATACCCATCAAAGAAAAGATAGATGTTGGACAAAGTAGCAAGACAAAATAGAGGTGACCCTCCTTTGCTAGTTAGGACCTTGATAGGGTGCACAACCCGGACTAAGGTGGAACTTTGCATACCTCTCAGTGATTCGGAGCCCATGTAGAGACCCCTATCCATTGTTTTATCCCTCACATAGGTACCCACATGTGGATGATTGCAGACAAGAGATTTGCTGAAGAAACATGGCACACTTTCAAGCTCCTATAGGGAATTTGCAAGTCATTGTAGGCAACAAACAAGAAGTTGCAAGTGGCATACGAACTATAGGTCATTTGCAAGACATATACATGTATTACATGGTACTATTGAGCTCCTATAGGTGGAATATAAGTCCCATAAGGTAATATAAGTACATATAGATCCCATAGAGGTTCCCATAGGGTTTTTATGCCTTAAATAGGATATACATATGATTTTTACTCTTAAACAAGGCTTCCACATGGTGAAGTCTATTCTATATAGTCACAAAAATTTGTTTCCAAAATGTGCTATCCTTATTCTAATGGAGAATTTGATATCTCATTTCAAGAGGGTATTGTCACCTTCAATTTGAGCAAAAAAAAATTGCATTTGGACACGAGAATTACAAGTTATTGCCATTTTAGAGTTAGTAGGTCCAATGGAGAGCACATGAAAATTGCAAGTAATAGGGATAAAAGCTAAGCAAACCCTACATCAACAAATTAGGGACTTGATTGACTAAGAATACTTAAGGGATCCTCATGAGGATTTGGAAGAGCATGGAGCATATAGGACCCTCGGTGCAACCCTTTGCACCTAAGAATCTTAAGGGATCCTCATGAGGATTTGCAAGAGTATGGAGCATATAGTACCCTCAGTGCAACCCTTCGCAACCATGAAAGTTGACATGTAGTTAGATATCATGAGTTGGTATCTAAGATTGATCAAATGGTTGAACAAATGACCCACTCAAGTCGTCAAATGAAGGAAGTTGTTGATTATATGGATCAATCAACCAAGGAATCATTTGATAAACTTTTATCTCAAAATTCTCAATTGGTGGCACTAAAATTTGATGGCATAAAAATCAATGATAAATCTGAATCAAGACATCTCTTTAAACCCATGAATATGAATTCACAACAAGGTATTATTAGAAGGAAAGGTATCCCTAACAATAGCTATGAAGTGGGCCATCCTTCTTAAAGAAATCAAGAACTAATTATAAGCATTCATGCTATAATTCCTGAGGATTTTAGGGTCAACCAGCTATAGGTAGTTTTTAGCCTACATTTACAAGGAGTTTCTTTAATAACTCAGGTCATCCTAGTGGAAGTTATTGGGATCAACATGATAATGCATATCAAGCTTCTAATGGATAGCAAGCCTTTAATTAGAGAAAACTCCGTGACATTATCATCTTAACTAAATATAATGGGCATTTTTCTTCCATATTAGACTTAAAAGCATAGACATCAAAATTAGAGTCTTATTGTGATCTATCCATGATCAAATGATAAAAAAACCCAGTTTGCTATCCTCCATTTTGAAAGATTGGTGGAGGTATGTGAAGAGGAAAAATCAACAAATACCTGGATGGGAAGATCTCAAAACTCAAATGGCCCAAGTTTTTGTCTCACCTATAAAAGAAGAGCAATTGGTTAGGAGATAGTATCAACTTGACCAAACGAACCTTTCTGCGAGAGAGTACACCAACCAATTCTTGAATTTGACCATGTATGTAGAAAGATAGAGTGTCTATGATTATGCAAAATTGCATAAGTACATGCATGGGCTAGACCCTAGTTTATCACAAAGCTGATGTAATGATACAAAAGCCCTCCACTCTCTTTCAAGACATTGAGTTCATTCAAAGGTATGCTTGCAAGTATAAGAAGGATGCAAGTTCTCAACATTCATTTGGACCGCAATAAGCCACTACAAAGAAGGAACACAATCGTAACATTAATGCAAAGTATACTTCACAACCTCATGTTCTTAACACTCCTACCTGTCCACTTTACAATGCTACCCAACAAGGAGCAATTTTCAAGACCTTAGATGGTGTTAAAACATGAAAGCAATTATGCTGAAATAAAGTCACTACCTACTTCTATTCCAACTAATTACAAACTAATTCCAATGGAGCTTCACAAGGAGCCCAAGGAGAAATGACTTTGCTTTGAGTGTAGAGAAAGGTATACTACATATCACCCTTCAAAATGTACCTACAACAAATCAAAGGTTAATAGCATCATAGTCCTTTAAGACCTTGAGTATGAGGTAATCAATGGGAATGATGACACAGATTAATTATTTTATCCAATTGATGACTTTGATGTTAGATTTTCTTTTGATTCAAGTGGATAAGGGATTGCCTTTGACCCATGTTTAGACCATTACTGCTCTTGGAATGATTTCTCTACCTTCAAGTATTCTTTATGGAAGAGACTTTGCCAACTCGTGGGCTCTGTTTGACAACTCTCTATTCTAGAATAGATTTTATATTGATCTAATAGAAAATATTCAAAAATTATATGGTCTGAAAGTGCTTGAAGAGAATTTCATCTAGAGCTATAACATGCTTGATTTGGATTAGTCAATCAAAAGTTATTGCAAATTTCAAGCAACAAGGTCTGTAGTAGACAACATAGTGTCTAGATCCAAGAGGAGTTCTTATGTTCTATAATGGGTGTACATATATTATAATTAGTCCCAAGCCTTACAATTATAATTATTTAGAGAATTCTTGAAGATTAGGTATATTTGTTTATGTCTATGCAAAGTATACTCTCCATTCCACATTTTGTAATTCTTGTACTATGTCCTTCAATTTTTGTTTTTGAGGACACAAACATCTGCGTATTATAAATAATGAAAAATGATACAAGCCACACTGACAGAGTATATAAGATGTACAGAGGCTCATTTCTCTAAATTATTCAATAATAAATCGATTCTCTTTCATCTTCAACTCCTTGCACAGATTCATGGCTATCTTCTCTTTCTGTCACTTCTTCCTATCTCTCTTTTTCTAGTATTTCTCGCTCTCTCCTATTTTTGTAAGGATAAAATTTTGGATAAGATAAGGATAAGTAAATATGTGGACAAAAGGAATCCATAGATATCCACTTTGTAAATATCTCAGATATTTAGAGAAGAAGCTCACCTACCTCATTTAATGTACCATGTATATATACAACTACTAGCAATGAAATGATCAACTGCAGTTCACTCCATTTCTACATTGTCTCTCTCTTTTTCTCTTATTAGAAGATAGGCATAGGAACCCACTATAAGCAAGGGAGTATGAGGGCATATGGGTGTGAATAGCCCTAGGGGCAAGGCAAAACCCTAACCCTAGCTTGGCAGAGGCTATATAAATAGCCTATGGGTCACTATCAAGTGTGAGATAGAGTGTACCCAAGTTGTACCTTGAGAAACTTATTAAACAAGAATTTGTTCTTGTGCTTTGTGCCTCTTTCTCCCTCTTGTGCACACATTCCAATGCTGCAACTCTACTTTCAAACATGGTATTAGAGCCTCCTCTAATCCCCTTAGCTTCCTATACCCTCAGCCTCACTAAGTGCATAAGATAGTCCATCATCTTCATCTTTTACCTCTTGCCTCCATAGCCAAATCAGACCCACCTCTGATGGAGGACTTGGGGAGGACAAAGGAGGCCATATGAGCTCTTGCTTTCTTTTGGAGATCTCTTCCCCACATCAGGATGCAACTCCTCGTCAAGTCTACCCCCAACATTTTCCATGACTGAGCTCGGCATTGCGTGTTTTCCAGAACAGGCGCAGTTTTCTGTCAGCACGGAATTTGTACTACTATGCACGCATCAGGTGACACGATCCTAGCAACCATCTTGGGGCTTTGATAGCCCCCCTAGTGGGCTATCCTCATCTACAAGGGTTCCTGGAAATTTTCCCTATAGAGAGAGATCTCTGACAAACCCTAACTGTGTATCCTGTGGTATCCATAGCTAGTAAGCTCTAAGCTTGGCATTTTTCACTTTTTTCACTCTGAGCTTTATTGAACGGTGATTCTAATCACTAAAGCATCTTCTCTGAAGCTTATTTGAAATCTAAAAGCTCTTGAATATGCTCAATGGACATCACTAAGTGCATTGGGAAGCCGACTTCCAACCTACTTCATTCAAGCATTTCACTAAGCTTGACATTAGTATTTCTAAACACTAATCATTAATCATCTAATCATTTTCTTGCTAGGTATTTACTAAATCTAGTGAGTGTTATTTTGTCAACTTCCTCTTCTTATATTGATGTAAGGTTATGTGTACAATTATAAACACATAGGCCATCATACACTAGAAGTGTATTGCATATCTTGAGTGACTTTGTTTCAAGTACACTTGTCAATGAAATCAAAAGGATGAGTGTCATTGTACTCTCCTCGGAATCATCAACAACAAGCATTGAGATCATATACCAACCTTGTCCAACACAAGCTTCATCCACTAAGCTATACCACAAGGAGGAGCCTGAATTCCAGTCTAGGTTTACTTCATTAAAACCTAAAAAGACTATTAAACCTCGGAAGAAGATTGCACATAAGAAAGGACCACCACAGTCATACCTTGAAATATTACATCTGTATGATTTTCAGCCTTTCTCTCATTGCAGCTTTGATTTCAAATTGTCTGATTTGCTTCCGCATTCAGTGGAAAATTTGTAAGGGACTAGACACTGCCCTTGTCCTAACAAGTTGTAAGACCTTCCCAATGGCCACAACATATGCTGATGTTCGTCCTCAAATTTGAAAGTTTGATGGCAAAGATTTCCACCCATGGCAGGTACTTATAAAGTACAAAATGATGGAGAGAGGGTACTGGCCTCTCATTCAAGGCACTAGAGTTGTAAACTCTGCAAATCTGGTTGATATAGAGGATGACCAATGTGCCCAAGCAATCATAATGTTACACTTAGATGAGTCCCCGATTCATCATGTTGATCAAATAAATACTGCTAAAGAGAAATGGGATGAGCTTGAAAAGCTCTATGGAGGCAATGGTAAAAATACTAAAATATTACTTAAAATTGAATTCTTTAGCTTGGAATATAGATTAGGAGAAGATTTGGAAAATTCATCTCTCACATGAAGGGACTTATGGCATAGCTTGCCTCTGTACAAGCTCCAATACATGAAGAAGATGCTGTTTGGATGAAGAAAAGAGGAACCACAAAGAAAGCAGCAACAATCAGGCATCTTCAACTTCCCGTGATCAAGTATTGATACATAGAGCTCTCATTGGATGTTCTTTCTGTAAGAAAAAGGACATCTTGTAAACAACTGTTGGAAGAAGTATCCCAAGAAAATGAAATGTAACAAATGCAAGAAGACAAGGCATATCACTACTAAATGCCCCAACACTCCTGATGTACCCAAAGAATTGGTGGCCAACTATGCCTCCAATCCATCTGAAGATCGACTGTTTTGACTCTTTAAATCATCTACCTAAAACACTCTTGTAAGCCTGATTTATAAAGGCATCCCGAGGAGGGGGGGATATCCTACATGCCTTGTAATCCAATGCCACCCTGGCATTGAGGGGGGGGGGGGGGGGTGTGTTAGAAGATAGGCATAGGAACCCACTATAAGCAAGGGAGTATGAGGGAAGATGGGTGTGAATAGCCCTAGGGGCAGGGGAAACCCTAACCCTAGCTTGGTAGAGGCAATATAAATGGCCTATGGGTCACTATCAAGTGTGAGATAGAGTGTACCCAAGTTGTACCTTGAGCAACTTATTAAACAAGAATGTGTTCTTGTACTTTGAGCCTCTTTCTCCCCCTTGTGCACACATTCCAATGCTGCAACTCTGCTTTCAAACATCTCTTATTGTGCATAGTGTCATTTCATCTATAAATCCTCTAATTCCTGGTTTTCACTACATGGTATCAGAGCACCATGTCCTAGTTCTCTAGCTTATCACATTGTCCTCAAAATCACAAATTACTAGTCCTTCTTTGCTCTCATTCTTTCAATGGCTCTTGTCAATGCCACTACCTCCTACAACTAACACATCAAGATTGACAAACTCAATGGCATCAATTATCAAGTATGGAAGCTAAGAATGGAACTTTACCTATCTCAAATGAACCTATGGAATATTATTAATGGCAAGGAATACTTCCCTAAACAAGAAGGAGCAGACAAGGAAGATTGGATGCAAAGAGATGCAGTTGCGAGAATGGAAATACTTGTCCATTGTGGAGATCGACAAGTACAATAGTAAGAACAATACCCATTGCAAAAGGTATTTGGGATTTCTTCAACAATACCCATGAGCACACATATATTGTTTATTAAATGACCATGTTTAGAAAACTATCTACTACCACTATGCACGAAGATCAGTCTACCACTAAGTTCTTAGAATGGTGGAAATCCCTACTAGATGAAACCATAATATTTGGTTTAGTCATCTCGGAGGAATTACAAGCCATGTTTCTCCTCTCCTCCTTGCCTCTATCTTGGAGAGCTTTTATTACTACTCAAACCTCCATTGATAAACTCAAGCTTCAGCCTTCATTGATTAATAGATTCAAGCAAGAGCAAGTCATGAGAGATGCTCTTTCTACTTCTTCTAATCAAGAATCTAAGGCCCTAGCTGTAACTACTTGCAACCCAAAACATATTCACAAAAGAACTCAACCCCTTCATCAAAAGCCCAATTTTTCTCCTCGGTCTAACTTCAAAGGAATTCTTGGTAATCCTCAACATAAACCCAACTCTTACTAGTCATTTCAATCCCTATCCTTATTTAGAAACCCTCATTATCATCTCATATGTAATGTTTGCAAATGACAAGGTCATATCGAAAAGGACTGTCATAAAAAAAATAGATTCAACAAACATCACTCAAAAGGTCAAGCTCATTTTGTTAGCATTGGCAATTATGTCATAAAAGAGCAACCAAAATCTATCATCAGCCTAGCCAACCACAAGTGTTTGGGCACCTTCTTCAAACTCCAAAGAAGAATATACATGGTTTCTAGACTCTGGAGCTACTCATCATATGACTTTTCATAAGAAATGGTTAGTCAACTTCAAAGAGATGTCCACTCCACTCAATGCTGCCATGGGGGACAATAGCATTCAACAAGCTTAGGGCTATGGCACCATTCAAGTGGATCTTCCCTCCAATCACACAATCAAGGTACATAAAGTCTATTATGTTCCCAACCTTAAGAAAAATATGTTAAGTATCGATGAGCTCACTTCTCAATCCTCTCTCACTGCTCACTTCTCTAAAGACCACTACATCTTAGAGCTACTCTCACCTTCTCTGGAACTCACCTGCCCCAAACAGGGTTAGCTTTATACACTTGGCTATTCACTTCTACAACCTTCTTCAAATGCTTCACCTAACTCCACTTCACTCACAAGTACACCACAAAACACCCTCGTATGGCACCCTCAACTTGGTCATGCCTCTCAAAATGTTCTCCAGCAACTTATGTCTGCAACATTTCACCTTTCCTCTTTGAACTTCCATTTTGTCAAGCTTGTGCTCTCAGTAAAGCCACAAATCTTCCTTATCCCAAATCCTACTCCATTATGACTCAACCTCTTCAATTAGCACACTCTGATATTTGTGGTCCTATCAATCGTGTATCTCTCACAGTAGCAAAATATTTTATGGTGCTTATTGATGATTATTCAAGATATACTATTGTATATTTTCTTACAAGGAAGTCACAAGTCTTCTTCAAGTTTCAAGAATACAAGGAAGCAGTTGAAAATAAACACGCTTTAGGACTTAAAGCTCTTCGTACAGACAATGGAGGAGAACACACATCAAATAAGTTCAATTATTGCAAAGCCTTTGGCATTCAATATGAGCTCAACATACCACATCATCCACAACAAAATGGAGTTGTTGAACGTCAGAATCGTACTACTCTACTAAATGCCACAAGAGCTATGCTATCACTAGCTCGCCTTGGAAAATAATATTGGGAGGAAGCAATTGCTACATCAACATATCTTCAAAATAGGTTGTACTCAAACTCTCTACACAATAAGAATCCTTATGAATTGTGGTTAGGTCACCCTCTTGACCTATCACATCTAAAGGTCTTTGGATGCACTGCCTTTCTTGTAAATGAGGATCACAAATTCAAATTCTCTCCCAGAGCCACGCAATTGATTTTTACGGGATATGGTGAGTCCCATGGTCACAAAGCCTATCGATTTCATGATCCACCCACAACAAGGTCTTCATTTATGGCAAAAGTTCCATATTTCATGAAATCAATCTCTTTCTCACAGGCTCTATATCACACAACCTCAATCTTTGACACTTTATCCCATTGCCCCATTTGCCAGCACATCATCCAATTCAACATTTGACAATACTCAACCCAAGCCCACTATATCTTCTTCAACACAATCTTCTCTTCTTGTTCCCCTCCATCCATGTTCTTCACCATACTCCTCTCCCTTATCCCATATAAATCATCCCACACCATTTGCCACATGTGGACAAGCCCCAAATCATATAAAATCTAGCCTTAATCACTTCAGATCCAACTCATCACTGAAAGCACATGCTGGAAATTTAGCTCCTTCCTCTACATCCAAACAACGTCAATCACGCAAGAACTGTAGCTTTCACGCCAGCTGAAATTGTGCATGCTCTTCCTACCATGCAACCAATGCAGCTCTTGTTTGGAACTAGGTCACCATACCTGCAAGAATAGCTGCCATGTTAGCAATACATGCTATCTAGCACCTTGCTGCTACTCCAGCTCATCCACACTCCATGACTGATACTCTCTCTCTCCCTGCAATTTCCAGCTCACTACCAATAGATGAAGAACTACTTAAATCATAGTAGTAACAAACTCCTATCCTTCCATTCTCATAGGCACAAAATCCTACAACCAAGCCAGTCCCTCTCAATACCTCCTCTTCTCAGAAATCAACTCCAGAATTATCCATTGAAGGTCACACTAATCCAGCATTCTCCAAACTTCAAAGGTTTGCTCTCATATCTACAATGTCCTCCACTTCAAGTAATTCTTCCCCTACTGCTCTCATTGTAACCACTCTTAGACCTCCATCTCCAACTTCTCCTTCAATGCCCATTACTCTCTTCAGCTCTTTCGACTCCAACATTGATGAAGTTCACTCCCAACAAACTCCTTGTTACAAAATCTTACATGACCTTCATCTCCAAGCCAACATTTCCCTTGGACAAGCTTGAGAGTCACCTCCAACCACCATTCCCGAGCCACCAAACTGCCCTTTTGTCACTCAAGCACTTCGGAGTCATGAAGCCTCTCAATGGCAAGCTACAATGCTTGAAGAATACAAGGCTCTTCTTCATAACAACACCTGGACATTGGTTCCACTTCCTCCTGAAGAATCTGCAATCAGTTGCAAATGGGTACTTCATCCACAAAAAGCTCAAACTAGATGGTAGCAAACAAGTAGATCATGCAAAGTGGATGAGTGATATGACAAGGTTGTTGGAGGAGACAAAGAGGGAAATTGAGTAGCAGCTCGAGAGGGGACTAGCTATTAGATGATATGGTCTCAATCCACCTATATATGAATAGGACCATAGATGACAAAGCTCTATGACCATGCAAAGTGTCTACAAATGGTTCAATGCTAGTGAGGGAAAGGGAGAGCAAAAGGAAAGCTTTGTATGTTTGATATCTATATCAAATAGGCAAGATAAGCTTATAAGATGCATCTTCAACATGTTGATAAAAGAGCATGATGAAGCTAAAAGTATGAGGTATAACAAACCACCACGGCTCTTTGAATTGCAACCACATTAGTTCCTCCTAACTTGGCTACACATGAAATACAACATAAATCTTACTTGTTGTAACCCCCCAAAAGGACCAAAATTGATATGCAAAATTAATGGAATATATCAATGCACCAAAACACATTATATCAAAATAAAAATAGATAAATGAATAAAATGTAGATGAATACAAATCGCAAAAAGTATACAAGTGGATCATGCATAGGTTGAAACCAAGTATCATTGAGACAAGTTTATATTGACTCAACCCACTCTTAGCATTGACACATGTATATCAACTACAATTTCTCAATACTATGATATAGAGCTTGAGCATTAGAACAATGTGCACTTCGGTGAATGGGGGCACGACCCCTATTTAGGAGGTACATGTGCTAGCTCTCCACCGTAGATGCTACATGGCACTCATGTAGCTCTATGAATCACACTTGGATAGACTTGATCAGGCAAAGCAATCTAATTGTTCATAATTTTATACACAAGTAGATGTATATTTAAGATTGGAAAAAAATTGCATACTAGATACAATACTCATGGCATTGGCTAGTTTAGTATTTGTGGTAGCTTGGCCAAACCATTATTATCTAATCTTTCTACCATACTTGCTATGTTGCAATAACTCCATGCTTTATACTTGATTTTCTCCTAGCCTTTTTCTTTCTCAGTTCTAGCTTTTTTCTCTCTTAATTCCATGAAAGACAATCTTGTTTCTTAACTCTCATCACTCCTAAACCACGATTATTCAAAGTGTATGCACCACAAAAGTAGAGAACTTCCCTCTTGGCAGACCTTTCCCCAAAAATACTTAGGAATAGATTAAGACTAGCATGTGCCCTCCCTCCAATATGGGGTAGAACTGAACCTTTAGGACATTTGTACTAATTGGTGCAAGGTATTTGCTTTTGCTTGGATTCTCCCATAAGGAGTTTCTTATGATGGAATCACACATCTGCAATAGCTTTTTATTTGTGCATTAGAGGTATATAGAACCTAAGAGTAGGGAAGGTGAACACTTTGAGAATTTTCAACTTTAGATGGAAGTGCTAAGCTTTAGATTTCCAACTATCAACTTCTTCCTCAATTTATCTAGCATCCATTGAGATTTAGTGGAATTTGACACCCCTATGCCATGTAAATCCCAAGTACGTAAATACATTACCTCTATTTATGATATTACATGTCATCCCAAATCCAATAGCATATCAGACTTGTGAATATTTATCATAAGCCCACCAACCTATTCATAAACTACTAAAAATCCATGGCATTATCTAAACTAGCCATGCTAGCTTAGACCATCATCATGAGATCCTCCACAAACCCCTTCCCCCTCGGAGCTATTTGCCATCATACTTTATCCCCTCTAGCTTCCCATTGGTATGCATTTCTTCCATGAGACAGAATAAGAGGTATTACTTATAATGAATAGCATTGGCCTCAAGGGACATCCCTGTCTCACCCCTTGTGAGACACAAAATGCCTCCAAAAGCAACCCATTGAGTACCCCCTTGGCTTGTGCATTGTTGGCTAGCATGAAGGGAATGCTAGCAATTTTTGTCATTGAATCCCATCTTCTTCATAACCAAATATAAATACCTCCAATATATTGTATCAAATTCTTTCTCCACATCTATTTTGAGAAATACAAGTTTCTAATTTGAGGTCTTTGCCTAATTTGATGCCATGACAATATTAAGCACATTGTGGAACAAAGTGTTACCCTTAACAAATCTAGATTAATGTGATTGATTTGCCTTTGTAGGATGGGAGATAGCATGTAAGACAAAGCCTTGGTAAACATTTTATATTAAACACTCTTTTTAATAAAATTGATCTCCATTGGTGGAGTTTTGTGCAATGTTATTGATTTGGGATAAGGGTGATAGTGCTTTGGGTCCAAGCACTATGGAGCTTGCCTTCTTTGCAACATGAGTTAATACAGTTAAGAATATAGTCTTGAATACCTGGCCTCATACAAATCATAAACTCTCAACTATTATACCATCCAACCTATGTGAATTGCACTTGCCTAAGCTATTCAATGCATTCCCTAGCTCCTTTGCTATATGAGAATTCTCTTGTCAATTTGCACTTTTCTTCCTCTAAAACAAGCTTTTTCATTGGGCCTGATATATGAGAGGAGGCTCACATTTTCTTGGCTTCTCATAAATGGAGCTAAAGTATCCCTTACACATTTGAGTTACTTCATCTTGATTAATAATCCATGTTCAAATTCATTTTCCAATGTTGCTAGGCTATTTCTTGTTAAGGCTTTTTATGAAGGCTAGAGAAATGCATTAGGGTTTGCCTATGTTCTTGCTATTATAGATGAGGCTAAGTCTTTTTGCCTCTTTGACCAATGCCATGCACCTAATGAATCGGGCCTTTTTGAGAGTGTTAACATCCTACTATGTTATCTTCCTCCCATTGGCATTTTTTGAAAGTAGTTTGAGAGAGACAAACACCTTATAACCTTGTGCATTGCTGAATCACCTCGAGGAAGACTTTGCAAGCCAACTTTTTCCTAGGTGAGATGCCCTCCTCAAGGACATTTATTGCCCCATCCAACATGTAATTGAAGCTCAGATGCTTCAAGTGCCTAGGGTTGATTACCAATGGCTTATGCTTTGCCACATCCTTATGTAGCTTGAAGGATTTCAATTCGATGATGATTGGAACATGAGTGATCATACAGGGTTTTGCCAAGGCCAACATAGAGAGTTTCAATAATAGGTAGCCATTCCCCTAAGTTTGATGCATAGAATCTATCAAGACTAGCCTAGTAACCTAGGTAACTCAAAGGGTTGAATGGAACTGACTCTTCCCAAACTTGTAGCTCCTCCCTATGCATTTTGATTGCCTTCATAGTTGCATTTGAGTCATTTGCTATCATATCGTAATCCCCACCAATCTAAATCTTTCAAAGTGTTCCATAACATTTTCCTCAAGCATGGCTCACTGTGGACATTATTAGTATACACCCATCTCTTGAGTTGTAATTTTGAAAATATTTCCTATCTAATTTAACCAAGGTGGCATAGCCTAATTCATCTCCTCTAGCCCCACTAAAAAAACATATATATCCACCACGCAAAAGATAACTTCCATTAAGGGAATGCAACTTATGCTCTTGCACTAGCATTTTGCATCCAAATGTTTTCAAAGCTAGAACATCACATATGCTAGCATAGTAGCACTAGGATGTCTTCTTTCACAAGAAGGTCATATGGTAGCCTATTCTTCTCAAAAGCTCAAATCTTGCAAGATGAATTATGCTATCCATGACCTCAAGAAACTAGAAATCACAAAATTCTAGCATCATTATCTATTTGATAGCAAATTTACACTTATTATAGATCACGAGTCCCAAGTGGATATTTGCCTAGTTAAATTTCAACATGAGGTAGAGAAGGTGGATTGAAAATCTCTAGGAGCATATATCGTCATGCGAAGGAAAATATTGTAGCTAATGCTCTCCACCCCCACGAGGCCTTCCTAAATACTCAAATGATGGAAGAACCCTCAAGTTGAGGATTTATTACTAGTTTTATTTCAATGCTAAGTAACCTGATCCTTGAAGTTGTAGCAACATAAACTCCTACCAACTCGTGGGATCAAGAAGATTGATCTAGTAGAAAAAAAAATGCAAAAGAGGAATCTAAGTTTAAGGACTACTATCTCCAAGGAGAACTCTTATACTACAAATGCAGGCTATGCATTCCCAAGAATTAGGAACCCAAGGAGAGGATCATACAAGAGGCACATTACAATCTTATCGTTGGGCATCCCAAACACCCAAAAACTCTAAAGTGTCATAAGAATATCTATTTTTGGACAAGAATAAAGATCATCACATTTGCTATGTAACTCAATGCTTAAGCTATTAGAGGGTGAAAGTAGAAAGAGTTAAGCTATCTATTGAATTACATCCTCTTCATATTCCCCAAATGAAGTGGAAATATGTCAGCATGGATTTTGTGATCAAACTAGCTAATATCCAAGGAGGATATGATTCCATCTTGGTAATTATGACTGTGCTAACTAAGGTAGCTCACATAATTCTTGTTAAAACTACCTTCAAGGCCTCTAATATAGTAGGATTACTTATCAAAGAGATATTTGGATTACATGGGTTACTAAAAAGGATTATCTATGACAAAGTCATTCTTTTCACCTCCAAGATTTAGACCTACCTCTTCCAAGCTATTCGCACTCAACTTTTCTTTAGCAGAACCTATCATCCATAGATTGGTGGACAAATGGATAGGGTCAATTAGCTCCTAAAAGACATTTTAAGGGCCTATTGCAATAGGGAACCAAAAAGGTGGATAGAATAACTTCCTTTGGTTTGTAGGAAGTTAGATATTAGTAACTTCCTTTGGTTTGTAGGAAATAACTTGGTAAGACCTCTCCATCCCAAAATGGCTGGAACCAAACCAATTGCAAAGTTTAATGGGGCTGAGTTTCATACTTGAAGGATGAAAACTATATATAGTCTCATATGTAAGGATCTTTGGAAGTTTTCTTTTTCTTTTGAAGAAGAAGAAGAACCTAATGACCCACAACAAAAAAGAAAAAAAAAATCAAGGCATTGGGGATTATTGCATGGGGCCTCTTAGATGATGTGTTGCACCACATATCAAATATAAAAACTACCAAAGAAGAATGAGATGAACTAGAAAAAAAAAATGGTCTCACAACTAAAAAAATTCTAAAATCAATAGTTTAATAGACCTCTTCAAACTGGATCTACATAGCTTTGATTCCTTGACATTATTAATCAACAAATTCAAAAGCCTAAATATTCAACTTTCATTCGTATTGAAGAAGATGTTGCAATGATTATGCTCTTAAACAATGTTGATAGCTAAGATAAAGGCTATGAGAAAATTGTGGCCACATAAGGAATGTACTTGACACAAGTCTTAACTCAATTGAAGTAGCATTGTATGAGCAGGAAGGGAAAATCAAAACAAAGTCTCAAGTGGCATCATCAAGCTAACCGCATTCTACACCCAACCACCATCAAAGTTTGCCTGCAAAATTTGCAAGAGGATTGGGCATGAAGACCAAGCTTGCTAGAATAAAGGGAAGCCAAGATCTAAGAATTGCAAAAGGTTTGGTCACCAAAAGAATGTTGAAACCAATAAGAAAATTTTGTAAAAGAAAAAACCCTTGAAGAATCCAAACATTTCTTCTACGTTGTAACATCCACCATTGGCATCGATATGTAGCCAAGGGAATTAATTTCCAAATCAATATAAGTTCTATTTTTGTGCACCCTATTTTGACATTGCTTGAGTTAGAGGTCTTGCATGCGTTAAGAGGGGGAATCCACACCCTTAGGTGAAGGTGAACTAGCACTAGGGGGGACTAATTTCCAAATCAATATAAGGTCTAATTTTGTGGACCCTATTTTGACACTACTTGAGCTAGAGGCCTTGTAGGCATTAAGGGGGGGAGGGGGGATCTACACCTGTAGGTGAAGGTGTCTACAAAGAGAGCTATCACCAAGGGGGGTGTTAAAGGCACATACTAGAGAGAGATGCATTATCCCATAAGTAAAGTGAGGAAGAGAGAACCACCAAAAAACCTATGTGATGATATACTTATCTCATGGATTAATGAAAGCAATGAATTGAAGCTATCATATATGTGCATCTCCTCTTCTTTTATCCTCCAGAATTTCTCTTTGTCTCTTGCCTTAGTCTATGTTTTCTAACACATTCTAGCCAGAAGTTGAAGGGGACCAATAACACCCTTTGGTCATGCAAGAGGGACAAAAGCAAGGCCAAAAAGTTGTCTTAGAATTTGATTACTTTCTTAACTACATCCTAAGATAAAAATAGAAAAAGAAGGACACCTCATTAATTGCTTGCCTTTCTGTAGCATTGAATAACAACATAACCTCTATCATCTCTCTCTTTTCCTTCTCGTTTTGTTTTTAATGGTCCTATTTAAAAATATATTAAAATCTCAAAAGTAATATTTTAAATTTTAATAATTTATTTTGAAGTATTAACTATTTTAGCATTTGTATTCTTATTCTTTTCGCATCTTTCTTTTATTGTTTTCTCTTGTTTATTTCCTTTCTTCTTTGTCTTGTTTCTCTTCTCACCCTTTCTTTCTCCCCTTATGTGTTTGTATGTGCCAATGAAGAAGCTTGGTATCATTTGGATTGTACACTCAGCCATAAGTAAAAAGTTGCTGAAGGTGCTATTTGGAACACCGTGAGCACTCATGCATTGTATTCACATTCACAATAGCTTCAGAAGAAGTACTAATAGATTTATATTTGATTGTTGTTACTCTCTCTTTGTATGTGTGTGTGTCACATGACCAAGTGCTTGAATAGACCATTAGCAAAGGGGATACTCAAAGCTATTATTTAGATTACCTAGAGTACATTGTCTCTCCAAATCTAGGAAAATAATGTTTAAACAAAGTTCTCATTTATATTCAAATTGTTTCTTTATCTTTCTATTTTTCAATATAATGTGCTTAAGGAGAGTTGAACAAATTTGTGTTTTAATTTTGCAAACCTTTATTTTCCTACCTAAATACATGGATGAATAGTAGCAACAAAAAGAAAGAGTCATGCTCACACAGTGATGTAAGAACTACATTCCACATGGAGAGGGATAAACCATGAGATTCTTACCAATCAAGTTGGAGCTAACATGTTAAGAGATGAAGGTACAAAGCACATTTATATTTGGTTGGATGGAGAGTTAGATCTAACCTAATTTTTTTACTCTTCATGATACAAATAGATATGTTGGAGATGGAAGCATTGGTTTGCTTGGACATTCTAATCTTTTGCATTCTCAAGGGCTTGGAGGGGGGGATATAGATTAGAAGCATCAAGTCAAGAAGTGTGATAGATCAATTATTTGAAAATACAGTCCAACCAAATCAAGTGGTGAAAGCATATGACAATATTTCAATTAGCAAGGAGGGATACGAAGCAATTGATAAATTAGTGATAAGCAATCATTATGAAGATCATCTACATACTTTTTCCCTTCTTACACTGTTGATGGGATTTTTTCCAATAAGTATGGTTTTTATCACATTGTAGAGAAATCAAATAGCCTTCTCTTTTTCCTACTTTCACTTTCATCAACTTCTTTTTTGCTCCTTGCAAGGTAGATTTTTTCTTCTTATACATGAGATACATGTGTCTCTTGTAGCCTTGTAATGGAGGATCCATTTTGCGCACTCACATAAACTTTCTCTATCCCAAGACATGAATAAATCGAAAACTTCTTTAAATTTTTGTCTCTAGGTACTCAATAGATTAAACATCCTATCCTAATCATTGCCCAATTATTACCATAAAATTAAGCTATTCTTTTCTACCCTAAAGAACTTGCATCACTTTGTAGAAAGCATTAGGCTTCATCCTAAAGAATATTTTGCAAGAAAAAAAAAGATCCATAAATGCATCGATTGGTAAATCTTGCTTTGTATGATTTGTTAAGTATAAAGATATCCAAAATTCAAACGATACTAATTGATTTAGACATCTAATTAGACTAGTCAGAATTTCACCATCTTTAAAGCATTCTCATGTATATTATGAGATTCTCTATAATATATTTAGCATTGAGCTGAAAGTTCTCCTTACTTACAATAACTTATGCCGCAATTTACAATCTTTTCTGGAACATACTGTATACCAGTATCACATCATTTTGTTTCTAAGGAAACAACATAGCACTTCAATACATGCATAGACTATTTAAGCCCATGCATCGATACATGTGAATTACAACACCTTCTTTGATTCATAGCATAATGTAGACACTTTGGCACACAACATATAGTTATTGATGCATACATGCACCCTCCATCATTAGGAAAATTTGAGGTCACTTAGAGGGACTTATAAAGAAGTTTGACTAGAATATTCCCTCCAAAAAGAAGGGGAACCTGTAGGTGTATCAATCTTTATATCCATGGATAGCTTTTGAAGAGTAGAATCTAAATACATGAAGTTTGACAAATTTGGAGTTCGTTTGCAAAATGTTAATTGCCCTATTTTTCACGGAATATTTTGGTCAAACTTCTTTACAAGGCCCTCTAAATGACCTCCAAAGTTTATAATGAGGAACAATCATAAGTAAATAATATTTTCATTAAAATTTACATGTTCAAACTATACTACAAAGTTCTCAACTTTCTGTTTCCTTGTAACTCATAGTTAACACCCTAGACTTGAGGACGTTATTGTTCATTTGAGACAAAATATTTTCTATTCAGTGAAGCACATGCCCAAAGGCTACATGCTTCTTTCAATGGATTTTAAAAACAACACTTGGAAAAGAAGGACCTTACTACTTCCAAGCTAGTATAATGTAAATAAAGTTTAAACTTCATGTCATCAAAGTAAATGATACCAACTCTCATATATTAATGGCACGTCCATTTAGGATAATGCCTTTGAGATATGTGCATAATATGTTCATCATTTGTTGATATAAGATTGCATGTTGTTTTATAGGAGAAATTAAGAAATGTGGCAGCTTGCTTAATAGGAACAATACAAGTGCAAACAGTTGACACATGATTATGCCACAAGCTTCAACTCCACTTTTGTGGTACAAGATTAAGAAATAACTTTAACTTTGATATGTGGAATAATAGGATTGGTCATATGAGTGTGCAAAAATCACATCATAGTTAATTAAGAAATATTGTATTTGGGTTTGCCTCTATTTATGGCATGCACATGAAGCATATTTTCTTAAAGAGGATACAATAAATGAATGCAAACATATATTGGATCATGTGTGTATCGTGGGGTGATGCTCAAGAGAGATGACCTAAATCAACGGTGGACAATGATATTTTGATATGTTTCCTTTTATTCAATAGAAAACATATTAAGGTTAATATCTTTAGGATGAAGGGAATAATATGGTTAGGTCTTCCTGGGTGTTAAATAGCCTTCCACCAAGCTATGCTAGTTGTTAAAGGTTTGAATTAACCTCTTCAATGAGTCTAGATGGTACCACCCTTTAAGTATCATGGGACATTGGTATCCTTTGTATAACCTAGATGTGGTTATGCTTTTGAGATCAAAGAAATGAATGAATAAAGGATAACATTATAGCATATTCCTATCTATTTTGTCAATCTTTGTATTTTGTTATCTAGTTTTTGATATCCTATTTTGAAATGGGAAACACATATGATAGATCTATTCAAGTTATGTCTATCAATGTATCTATCAAGTAAGTCAATTTGGATTATACTTTGATACTTTGATCTAGTACGTAGTTTCTATACCAAGTACAACCATCACTTCATTGCAGGGTTTCAAGCACATTTACCTTTACATGGCTTTTGGACTTGCACCTCTTCTTTAATTCACTCATGGGAATCCTTGCCTTTCTTATCATTCACTCAAGATTGTGCTCTATAGGTGTTGTATTTCTCAAGACAAATTGTATTAGTTGTGAGATAAGGTCTACTATTGATCACAACTCATGAGTGTGCGAGACAAGGTCATTATTCCAACTTTATTGCATCCTTGGCAACACAATAACATTTGGGATGGGCACACATGACAATATAACCTAAGCCTTGATATGAATATATTTTTGTGCAAAAACAAAAGAGGGGTTAGAATAGAATCAATCACTTTTCCTCACTTATAAGCTCTACCACATGCCATAGTCCATAATATTTTTGGAAGATTGATCAAGTTAAAATGGAGTTGACCTTGCTTGATGTACATAGCACTTGGCAATGTTGTTGTCTTACAAGACTTGCATATGGGTTGACACTTATTTGGACCATTTTTATGTGTTAAACTACCCATGTTCAAGGAGATGATGGTTGAAACTTTAAAACAAATTGAGAATATAAGTGCTTACATGGTAGTATTTGGTTCATTATGAGATAGAAATTAATACTTTTAGTTCTTTTGACCCTCATTTTGCATATTTGTTCAAGATTTTCTTGACTTTAGTTATTTTACTAACCATTAATAAGATATCTTCATTGCTTTTACATTGTCTGAACCATTTACAAGGATAGCTACAATCATTGATAAACTTACAAAAAGGTTGGACATAGGCACAACATGTCCCCTATTGAGCCAAACTCATTGCACTTAATAGAGATTAGTCTTTAAACACTTTACATGGCAATATTTGGTTGGTTTTGAGGTAAATATCAACATAGATTTTTGGGTCCTCTTTTTTTTTTTTTTGGTTTTTGCTGGAATGCTCGATCTTTTTTCCTACTACCAAATAGATTGATCTTTTTTTTTTTTTTGCTAGAATGCTCGATCTTTTTTTCCTAATACCAAATAGATTGGTCGCAATCATTGCCCTTACTTATATGGTTAACCATCAAAGTTGTTACATGTAGACACCTACTTTGTCTTTTTGAGCATTGTGTTTTACGATTTTGATATTTTTATTTACATTACCTATGCTTATGATTTTTGTATTTTGAAAGGGACATAGTGCATGTTCACATTCTATTCTTTTTGTTTGATTTTTTAAATAATAATATTGCACGAATGTAGCCAATTATCTTTGGCTATTGTTGATACATGGTGTCAAACCATTCAAAGCTCTTACATGTAGAGGTCTTATTTTGTGTTTATTCACCTCCTTTTTTAGCCAATGACTTTTACTACTTTTTCTTATTGTGATACTTGTACTTTTGCATTTTCCTCTTACTTCCACATTTTAAAAGGATAATATCCCTTCTTCACATGACATTCCCCTACTTAAAGTTTTTAGATATTTCTTCTTCCTTCCAAAATTTAAAAGGACCATATCTCTTGTTCACATGGCATGCATAGGCCTTTGTTTCCATCTTTCTATATGCACTATGACCATCGGTAATGTCTGAATAGTGTATAGTGTACCTCATCTTCTCATATCCCTTTTTTTGGTTCCAGCTTAGCCCCACAAATTTCCCTATGTTTAGTTCTAGGTTTACTTAAAATGTAAACAAAGACATAAGCATCCCTCGCTAAGAATCGTTGGTCATGATTCCATGTATTTTTGTGCTAGATTTTTTATTAATAGTATGAGGGACAAATTTGTATCTCTTGTTGTTGTTTAGAACCTTTCTATGGATATTTCATCACATGCCAACTCATCTGATATAATCAACACTAAAATCTAAATAATGGAGAGCAAAAGTTAAGTTATTTTGCACAACAATCAATGGATAGTACATGAGATAACTTTGTGAGGGGCAATAAGTGATACACCTTATAATAGGTGCAACATCATAAAACCATCCCCATTCCCCTCTTAAGTCTAACAAAAAGAAGTACCTTCACTCTAGAAAATGATAATGTGATTCTAGTGCACAAAAAAGTCATGTGATAGAATAATGTTGGTTAAAATAGCATATGTTTTGCCTTTACTATTGTCACATGTGTATCGAGATGTTTGCCTAGCTACTTAAGTTTATGATTAACTCTCTTCCATTATGATACTATATAACTCTTTATCTTAGGTACAAAATATAGGAGGGCGTGCCTAAGCATTGATCAAGAAAAAATAAGATAGATCACTTGAAAAAATAAGATAGATCACTGCTTAAACCTATGGCACCGCACTTACCTCTTTGCTTATAATATAATATGGCTTCAAGCCAGTGTTGTTCATAAGAAGTTACACATGACACATAAATTCATGTTTGAATGCTTTTCATATTTCTCATGAAGTGATTAATTCATAATTAAACGTTTTTGTATGGAGTATCTCTCCTTGTTCCAACATACCACCACCACCACCCTTGTACCATCATTGCCGTCCTTCGTCCCTCTGTCCCTCCCTATGTGTGTGCACATAGGAGTACACATGCGCATAAACCTTCAAAAGTTACAATTTCTTTGTTGTGAAATGGTTATACATAGGTATTGGTCTATGTGTTCTAGTTAGGAGAGACTATGTAATTCCTCAGTTGTTATTTACAAAAGGCCCATGTGTTATTTTCAAGCACATAAAGTTTAAAAGTTTGTATAAATTCTTAAAATCCATGTGTCTACCAATGTTGGATTATGCTTGTCTACAATAGAAACCATTGCATTTCTACCACAAATTCGTGGAAGCTTGTGATTTCACCAAACCTTGTCAACTTACTAGTCCAAAAAGGGGGATTTAGCAACTTTATCAAAAGATGCAAGAGAGAGAAAACGATAGTTTTAGCTATAAGCACATGCTTTGCAATGAAATATAGGCGAACACTTTAAAGTTAAATAAGGTCCTAATAAAAAAGTGACATTTATTTTGAAAAACATCACCATAAAGGGAAAATGTTAATAATTTTTTTTGACCTTGTTAGGCAACTAAAGTTTTGCTTAAACTTGGATAATTCTAACAATGGGAATTTCTAGGTACCCGAGCTTGATTGGAGTATGCTTAAAATCATGACTAAATGTTTCCTTTAGTTTAATATTTTAGCAATACAACATTACTTATTTAAAATTTTCTTAAAAGACTAATTTCAAAAGGTTAGTGGCAAGTGGTCCTTGGATGATTTTCATAAATAAATAACATTGTGAAGGCTATTAAATTTTTTTGTTTAGAACATTTTTCGAGGTGATTTTTTCTTTGACCCTAATCAAATTGAAGGATATAAGCAATATGTTTAGGTAAATCATTATATCTATTGTTTTGGTAGGATCACTCATCCCAAAGTAGATATTCTTACCTTTTTTTGCGTGAACTAAGCTCTTAATCCTGATGGTAGCCGCCATCTACCAGAGCCGTCGTAACACCAACCTGATGTTGCACCAATGTCTAGATGACTAAAACTAGGCGTTGAATACTTTGCATTGACTCATTGCTCCTTAACTTTAAAAGAAAAAAAAAAGGGAAATATTTTTCTTTGAGTTTTTCTTAACTTTAAATATCATGACCATTCATGTTCATTGAGCTTAATAAGATGTAATTGAAATAAACTAATTAGAATAATTTTTTTGGATAAGTAAAAGAAATTTAAATAGATCTAAGAAGCTGAAAGTCTCAATTAATTTTCCTATTATTCAAAAACATATAGCAATCCAAATAACTAAATTTGTTGGTTTAATGTATCAATAATGGTATCCCCATGCTTTAATCACAATGTATAATAATACTTATGAACGTTATTGTTGGGGTGAAATAATGAGCTTTAACAAACTTGGAGAATAAATAGTAGAATGCATATTTAGGTGGGTACCCCTTTCTTCAATTGAAAGGCTTATGAATATATGTGCATTACATAAGTGCAACTTGTCAAATCTAGAAGCTTTTCCTCCTATCCATAAGCACTTGAAAATATTCCAAATTAGGACACTTTTGGATTATTGTTAGTCCTCATGAAAACGTTACATAATTCAGCATGAAAGTTGGATGGGAAAATGCAAAAGCATGCAAGCATAGGCCCTTGTCCCCATTACTCTCACTTTTTGGAAAGCCTAACTTTATCAAGATTAAAATTTTATTTTATAATGAATAATGATAAAGAACTTGTGGACTTTCTTTCTTAATTATCAAGGAATGGATCTATGATTGATAGGCGCAAAATTGATGTACGTAACATTACAATATTAAACACTATCCATGTACAACTTAGTTGGCATGCATTTTATGGTTGAAATAGAGAAATAATTTTGATATTCATGCCATTTCTTATGATTATATCTAGCTAATAACTCAAATCCAAGTCATTTCTTGTGATTATGGTTACCTACAATCTTAACTCACCACACATGTATATAGAACCACAAATAGTCTACTAAGTATATGTTTTCTTAGTCCATCACTTCCAATGTTTTGATTTCCATTCAAAGTAGCCTTAATAACATCTATACCACCTAATGATAACTATCAAGTGACTTGTACTCTTCTTCAAATCTAGTGCAACCCTTTCTGCTTATTGGCATCAAATGCTATGTAGATAATGCCCAGGACAAGCATATTGATAGGTTAAATTGTATTATTAACGGGGTGTAGGTGAATCATACATTAGTTTATGGTTTGATAAATAGATTTCATGTTTTGATAATATGTGTTAATCAAAAATAGAAAGAAAGAATGTAAGGCGCTAAAAGTGCAACATGATAGGATTAATTTGGAATGTATTATATTTTTCAAATTGCATCGAAATATTATCCATAATGTGTAACAACTTTGGGTTGTGCTATTATTGTAACAATAATCCAAGAGCCAAGCTCACTTCCATGCAAATTGTAAAACGTCTTGGAGTAGATAGGAAGATCAATTGTGGTGGGGTAGCAAGATTGAATCAAAGGACCATTGCTTGAATTGTGAGGCCACCGGTGAGCTTTCAAGGCATTCAAACTACAATGCATGGAGGCGAGAAGGTGAGCCTACTACAAACTCTTGGTTGTTTGCTTCCTTGTTGGCATGGGATTGTGAGAAGAGAATAGATAGCTATAACATCGAATTGTGAGTTGATTGTGTGAGAGGTGATTGAGTTCAAAAGCATTGAAGCTCTTGAGAAAATAGAAGCTTCGTCCAACATCCCACTAGTTTTGCAAGAAGCTTGAGATTGTGTAGCTAGACGAGGCTAGATTGGGAGATCAAACTAGTGAGGAACTAACTCAAGTTTTTTTAAAATTTGATAATTGGAATAGAGCAAATTAGGTGGGAACTAAGTAGACACAAGAAATGGCAAGCATTCAAGTGGCAACTCCAATTCTAAATGTACTATGTGAATTAGCGGCAAAAACTCAACACCAATTGACCTCTTCTAAATCCCTCCACCACTGCATCTCCATATAGTTGCTACTCAAGCTTGATTGTCTCGACACAAGAATTCACCTTATCATCATGCAAACAACCTAGAGTGCTCAAAAAGAGAGGTAGGAGCGAGATGAGAAGGAAGGAGCATACTTACCTAGTGGGAATCTAGAATAGGTGGGGGGAGGTGAAGAAAGAGAAAGGTACTTGAAAGTGTAGAGAGAAGAGAAGGGTTTGGTATAGTCTCCATCAACAAATGTCCCAACTTTCATTGACCTCTCCTCCTCCTCAACTCTAACCTAATAAAACAACAAAAGGGTTTAGTATAGGCTCCATCAATGAATGTCCTAACTTTCATAGAATTCTCATCCTCCTCAACACTAACCTACAAAAGTAGCCCCATGTGTGTAGACCAAGTAAATAAGACCTAACTGTCATACATGTAGGCACACAGGCACACACGCGCATGCGTGCATGCACGCACATGCATTGACACACTTACATGCATAAGGCATTCCACTTGCACAATTGTTGGTCCTAGTTATGTGCCAGTGCACGAAAAATCTGGGTCATGCACACATGGATGATCCCCTAGTTTTAAGCTATTACATCACACCTTAGGGCGTACACTATGCTCCTAAACATCTTTTGCCCACGTAGGGCATATCACATACCTTGAACACACAATTGTACACATAAACATAAAAATAGGGCACCCTACTCTTAGCCTATCCACACTTGCTTAGCACACTTGGCGACTTGCAATCAACAATAGGATGGGGTGTCATCTTAGAATGTGGATCTACTTGTCCCCATCTCCCTAAACACATATTCATTTTAGATGACCATTAATTTAGGGTCATTTGGTCCTTATAGTACCTCTTGGAATTGATCTTAGCATAATCATACTTATCCACAACACATTAAACTTAGGAAACCTAGGATCACATTATACACCACCACCTAGACGTTAAGGCATAATTCATCTACATGAAAGGGGAAAAAATTGATCAAGAGATGCGGGCTATGGAATAAATCTAGACCATTTTAAGGAACAATTAGGAGCACATCCTAACCACGAGGTTGCACGACAAGTCACCACTTGAGCCAACAAAAGGGCTCCATCTTGATTATAGACAAGGAGTGATCATCGACTTGACCAACTTGCTTGTAGTGACTTGCTTTGAAGGTGTTTGTCCTCAACCAAGACATAACATTGGACACCTCCTTGGATAGAACACTTAAAATCTTGTTAAGAAATTGCTTGAGCACAAAACACTTGATTTATAAAAGAGAAAGCATGGCTAAGCACAAGGCCATGACTAGGGTGTGAAGTATGTGCTAAGGCTTGACTTGTGCAGATGGGTGAGTCAATAGGTCGTGCAAATGCTTGAAGTCCCAAAAAAGGAACAAAGCTAATGAGACCAACTCCCATAACAAGGACTTGGACGACCAAGCCCATGATAGGGACAGTTGAGACTAACAACAACAAATCTAGAAAACCCAAAAAAAAATAGACACAAGCCTCACAAGTAAATTAGGTAATTGAAGGGCTCAAAATATGCGAGTGCATGTGATTTCAAAACAATAAAAAGCTATACCTCCTCCTTCTTCCTAGCTATCGCACATGACGCACACTTAGAAAAGAAGAACCATGCACATCTCCCAATAGAAGGAAAATAGGCTAGCTAGAGAGACACATTGTATCCTATAACTAGCCACATGAAAGGAAAGCATTAGTTACTAAACTATCCTAAAAGGAATTGTTGGAGTCCCCACATAATAGCCAATTGAAATAGGACTCCAATATAGAGCATGGGTTGACCTGAGTCAGAGTGTCTTGAGCAAACTCATGACCATGGCCCTCTCAATTCAATAGAAGGGAGAATAATTACAAATATAAATGAGGTGTAAGAACACATGAATAGTACCTCATTCACAAGAATAGGTGATAGACAAAGGGCTAAAAGACCATTTGAGTGAGTGAGTGAGTGATGAAGATTATCAGGCCATTGAAGTGAGGCACACACAACCCTTTGCAATTCTTCCAAGTGACAAGTCAAGAGCCCCAACCTTGAGGCCTCCAAGAAGTTCCTCGATTCCATGTTAAACAAACACTTCACTTACCCAAATTCAACAAAGGGAGAACCTTCCTAGCCAATAGTTGGATAGAGAATACCAAGGCGAGGAAGATGCAATATCAGAATATGAGAATGCAAAAGGATTTGTTGAATACAAGAGAGCCATGGATTTTGGATGTGAATACAAAGAATTGATGAAGGCCACATGCTATGAGAGGGAATCCACAAGAAGAGAACTTAAAAACCAACTTGTGAAAGAGTGCATACAAGGTGAGCTAAAGGCTTTACAAGTCTAGTCTAGATTGGGACTAGTCTCAACATCAAACAACCAATAGCAATTAGGTTTGATCTATGGGACTAGTATCAACATCAAGCAACCAATAGTGATTAGGTTGGATCTATAGGATTTAACATTTTAATCTAGATAGTCAAATCTACCAATGTTGACCTCGATGATGAAGAGCTTATTCCATTTATATATCTCAAGGTCAAACTGGTTGTCAAGGGAAAGTGCGTCACAAATGCTCTCATTGATAAAGGGGCAAACTTTAACATCCTAAACCACAATGCATGGACTAAGATTAGAGAGTTGAAGCTCATGCCCAATCGATGCAACAATCTCTCCCTATAGAGGATCCCCTTATTCCATCCCAAGGAAAAGAAAAATTCTAATGTTTATTGAGACTAAAAGCATACCATCTATGTTTTATATGTTGCCTAGTCCTGAGAATCTAGGAAAATAAGTCCTACTTAGAAGCCCTTCAAGTACATGACCAAATACAACATAGATTATAGGGTGTGAAGAATGAAGTTGACTTTGCCAAATGTCAAGATACTCACAAATTTTAGTAAGGTGACCTCATTTGCTCTCAAGGGCAATGGGTCATCCCTCAAATTAAATCCAAAGCCTAGCTAACCAAGGGAAGCAACAAAGTCCTAGGAGTTTCTTAAATAATAGAAAGAGAAGTGAATACCACTTTGTACTACTTCGAGTGCAAAAAAGAAATATCAACCACCTCTAGGGACCATCTTGACCAAGTCATAAAAAGCTCCAACAAAATGAAGGAGGTGACCAAGGCTATATGCTAGGAAATGTTTACAAGAGTTGGCACAAAGCAACAATGGGTCCCCAAAACCCTCTTGTATGCTCAAGGGTACAATATGAGGAACTATTGATCAAGGTTGCCCAAACCAACCATAGAACCTCATCTAATAATTGATTCTAAGCCTCCAATGACTAGAAAAGGAGGAGGCCTAAGCATAAGCCTAGGTCATAGGCTAAAACGATAGTAGAGTCAATAACACATATGCAAACTATAGTTGAAGCTCTAGCACCCTCATAGGGAAGAGAATGGGATCTAAATGTAAAGCCAAGTTAAACCCTAAATTCTACGATTACCATTGTACCAAGGCAATCCCAATTGATCTTTGAACAAAGAAGTCTAAAATACTAAAGAGATACCATAAATCCTGCAACTCTTTGAGCTCAACAGCATAAAGCTATTATTGACCCATTGGTCATGCCCAAATCTTTGAAGAAGTCATCCTCACAAGAGGAAGAGCTAAATTTTTCAAATGCTAGTGATGTTGCTTAACCCAACCTAGAGTAATCTAACAAGGAGATGCAGAAAAAGTAAACACTAACAAAGCAATGGTGGCTGATGATGGTTACTATTTAATTGAACACCCCAAGTCTTCTAGATCCAAACCTTTGCCACCTAAAAAGATAGAGGAAACACAATAGCAACAACCTTATGTTCTTGGTAAAGCCACTATCATGGATCTTAAGGGGGAAGACAAAGAGTCAAAGGACGTGCAACTAAAGGGAGTTGGAAGTATTGTTCTCTCAAAAACAACCAAGCCCAACAAGAATACTTCCAACCAATCCCAAGATCCCAGTCAACAATTTCCCTCAACTACCAACATAGCCAAATCCACCAATCTTGCAATTATGACTTCAAATTCAAAGTGGAAACCTAATAGTCACAACCCATGGCTATGACCAAATAAGCCAACTCTACTGAGGACCAAACACATAGTACTTCAAGGAAATGGGTACAAGTGCTAATATCAAATGCACCATTGATCTAGGTCTTGCTAAGAAGAGGTCTTCTTAACTAGACCCTTTAGCACACCTAATACCTTAATTGGTCAAGAGATCAATTATGGGAATCATAGAATAAATAAATTTGAAAGGAAATCAAACAATGGTTTGATACTCTTGAGAGTTTGAAGACATCACTTATGTGAGATTAGTTCAAGTTGATGTGGGTAATGTACAAGAGGTGTATGAGTTGTTTCTAGAATTTCTAGTAACGTGGGAAACACATGAACACATCCCCATACAATACCTAATGATTATGAATATTTATTTACAAAACATCCTAAAGAAAGCTCAGCACCATTGGCTTATCCCATCCTTCCATGACATGCTAGAAGAGGTTCAATGAGATCAAGGAGTTGAATTGCAAAGTGGAAGGACATAGCATATGGAAAGAGAAATGCTACTCCATCCATGCTTCCATTCCCCAAATTGGGTATTGAAAAATGAATGTAGAACTAAGATGAGCCATCAAAACCCCCACATGTGACCAAACATTTGTAAATCCCTCTTCCTTGTGGGTAATTGCAATTGTATGAGATGTTAAACTAATAGAACCAACCCAACAACACCTCTTTTTAGACAAACTTCTTACAGTGGAAGAGTTGCATGTTACTAGTAATAGATTGGGCCAAGGAGATGTGGTATGGGACATAATTAAAGATCTAACATTACTACTCAATACACCACAACTTCTTGACACCTATGATGCACTTTAATATAATCTTGATTTCTACACATGGTTTATTCCTAGGTCAAGTGACACTATACTATAGCCACTTCTATTTTAATAAATCTCCAAACAAAAAACTTGTACATCCAACAAGAACCCCATCCTACAACACTTGAAAGCGTTGCAAAATTTTTTGTGCAAGTTGGAGGCAACCAATACCCAATAAGATAAGCTACTAACAAGCTGTTGCGGCATTAGTAATAACTAATGATAAATATGGATTTTGATTTCTGACGTTTGCACAAGGATCAATTGCATATCCTCTTAAGGTTTATCAAGGGAATGGAAGAAAAAAAATAAGTGATACATTAGGAAATCTCAAGCTTTGGGAGAAAAAAATAAGTGACACATAAGAAAAAATAAGTGACACATCAGAAAAAAATAAGTGACACATCAGAAAAAATAAGTGATACATCAGAAAATCTCAAGCTTTGGGAGAGTGCATTAAACATCATGAGAAGGGCTCAACATACAAAAGTATTAAAGACATAAGGGCACATAGGAATCTCAACTAACCTCAATTGCATACAAAAAACCATCAACATCATGGCCCTAACCTTGTAAAGCAAGATGTACCTTGTTCTCTACCTCAAGGATTTCTAGTTTCTCTAGAGGATGTATGAGTTTCTCCACTAGATATTGCAACTCTCATCAATAACGGTGGTTCTTTATTATCAATATTCACTTCAACATTGAGGTGTGCACTTCAACTACCTTGGCACAACATTATAAAGTCTCTACCATGATCATCCTCCCAACTCTTAACATTTCACTCACTTTCATAAGGCTAGAATTCTCATTGTGTGGCACTTGTACAATCACTTCACCCAAAAAAGGGAGAAAACAAAGATAAAGCACCCACAACATGACACTACACATAGGGGTCCTTACCTTAGGTACACTAGTGGCCTTACTCAGCTAATTCCATCTCTAACCATGTAGCCCTTCTTCCCCATTCCCCCACATTTACTCAAGGCCCATCAAGGGCATGATATACCTAGGGAGCTTGACACACCTATGGAGAGTCATGTTCCCTCGAGTCACTTGCACTTCCTCCCTACTTCTCTTTTATTACCAGTGTCATGTACTCATTAATGAAAGCAAGGTGGAAAAGGCACTTGAAATGGAAATCAATAATTACAACTTTGTAACTGTGGGAGTTTTCGTGAATATGAATTCAAATTCCTCCCAAGAACAAGGCAAAGAGCATACATCATTTGCTATTTGTTCATCGAGTATGCCTAGGTCTAGGAGTTCATAGCTTCTAGCAAATAGTGTGAAAGTTGAGTCCAATCGCCTAACACAAGTCCTTAAGTCATCTCCCATGTTCATGGCCATATCAAATTCCAATATTGATTGGCATTGATAAGATGGTTCAAGGCCTACGGGCGGTTGGTATTTGACTCGATTGGATTGCTTAACTATAGTTGCCTTCATTATGAGGTGGTCATTGGAGTGTTTATTATCTATCACCTATATGTTGAGCGTATGGTTCAAGAGATGTGTGGTTCTTTGTTTGTGTAGTGAGAGGTGCATTGGAGGTATTAGGGCAATGTATATTGGTGGTGGGTCTCACTTTTGGGCGATATATCCATTGAGTGTCCATGGTTTGAGCATCTTTTTGCTCACTCTAGTTTTGCCTCCTGCTAGCTCACGGGTATGTATATGTTTATTAGAAGGTTGCAATGGATTGGCAAGTGTACCATTCATGGATTTAGGCAACCACACTAGGGTGTTGCTACCATAGAAGCCTTGGACATGCAACAGGGCTTTTGGCATCCATTGTGCTTTGGTCCTTTGCCTATTCATGTAATGCTAGCTCTTTCTTTTAGGTTTGCTATATGGGACATGAGAGCCATAAAATCTTGTGGATGTACCCTTGGTAGGATGCAATTTACATCAGGGAACCCACTTGGTTATTTGAATTACAACTTCGGTCAGGACTTCTAAGTGTTGTGTGTATTTTCCACTAGATGTTTGTGCGGGTTTACAACCCCCCTCCTTAGGGATGGCATTGGGTTTAACTATCGGTGGCATTTTGGGCTTTGGCAAGGACATATTACCCTTGTTGAAAGCTATGACTATCCTAACATTGCCTATGGCAAGGTGGATGTGATCAGAGTTGTAGTTAACATTGCAGTGAGTCTGTTTCTTGAAAGTGTGACCCAAAAGTGATTCCTTGCCAACATATTTTTTATTAGTAGTACATAAAAGATGATTGGGAGGCTCTTAGTCTCAATAAAAACCATTACTTTGCACTTCCCTAGTAGTGGATAGGAGTGCCGCCCAAATGGGTTGAGGTTGGCATTAGTCGGTTGCACTTGGGGGGCTGACCAATGAGGATAAAATGGTCATAAGTGGGGATGTTGTTGTTAGCTCCCTCTCAGTTAATGCATCAAAGATGTGTGCCTTTTGGGCATTTACCATTATGCATAAGTAGGCTAGTACTATTGTTTCTTCGTACTCATCCTCTATGCTTTTCATAGTTGCCACTCTCATGTTCATGGATGGTATTATCTTTGGAGGCTTGTGTAGTGGGTGTGATGGAGGGTAGTACTTCTTGATGTGACTACCATTGAAAAATCCTATACCCTCTCCTTTTAGGGTTTTAAGCTCCACATTGCATGTTCTACTAATGTTGCAAAATTTGAAAGGTTCCAATCCCCTAAACTTTATCTTTTGTTTGTGACCCTTTACCAAGTACAACAACACTAAGTCTCCTTGTTCAAAGTCATGTTGTTTGATATACTTGTCAAACCAATTCTTGGGTTATGTCTTCTCACAGATTAGGGCATGGATTGTAATAAGTTGGGTTTTAGATAGGTGTTCTAGTTCTACTAGGTGATTTGTTCATGCTTCCTTACGATCTTATCTCTCTTGGATTGCTATTCTCAAGCTTGGAACAAAGAACTCTCTACTAGTAAGATTGCTTCATTTCCATAGGTCAGTTTGAATGGTGTCCGTATAATGGCCATTTTGTAGACTATCCTATAAGTCCATAATGCTACCATTAGCTTATTTCCCTAAAGTCACTATGTGAGGCGGAGACCACCTTGGTTAGGACAATCACTAGGATTTTATTTGTGGCTTTAGCTTGATTGTTGGCTTGAGGGTAATACAATGAGGATTTTTGATGGATTATCAAGAAGGTGGATAACAAGTGGGCAATCACTTCATTGATGAAGTGTGTGTCTTGATCTCACTGATAATTCTATGGACATCCAACCCGTGAGATCACTTGCTCTCAAAGAAAATTGGCAATGGTCCTAGCATCGTTTTTTCGAGTTGCCCGACTTTCAACCCACTTGGTGAAATAGTTTGTGGCTACAATTATGTATGTCACTTTTAGTATTTTGTACAGGGCTAATTGGATTGATGAAATCAATCCCCCATTTTTCAAATGATTGGCATGCTATCTTTGGGGTGAATTCCATCTTATTCTTACGAATAGCGACTTTGGTTCATTGGTACTCACCACAATGCTTCACAAATTTAGTTGCATCGCGGATAGGCCACCACAATTGGGACTAGAGCATCTTACATGATTTAGTATCCCCATTGAAGTGTCCTTCGGTGATTCCACCATGAGCTTCTATAAGCACAACATGCATCTCATGCTCACAAACACATCTCCTCAACATTCCATTCTATCCTAATTGATAGAGTTGGTCGGCAATCAATTAATTGATAGGATTGAATCCTTAGAACAAGACATTTTAACCTAGCCTTTTCAATTGGGCATTTAGGTAATCCATATTCTAAGATGTGAACTATGTTGTTTGCTCTAAACAAATATCTTTCACTAGACATTCTAAACAGATATACATTGGGTAGGTCATCTACAATGCCTTGTCTAGCTCTTTCTCTTATGGTTATGCGAGACAAAATATTGCACTTGACATTAGGACAAGTACAAGGGAAATGATGCCCATCACATCACTTACAGTTGAATCATGATGGGCCCCCATTATCGGGCTTTCTAGTACCCATCAAATTTTGCTGACGCTTTAAGAAATTAACATCTACAAAAATCTAGCAGTATTTCTTAGTGATCATATCCATATGATGTTTCATCATATCTTTTACTTCCTCTACAATATTTGATGCTTTAGGAGCTACCCTCTCGCTAGGTTGCACAACTTGTAAAGGGGTTGCTACCTATATTGACCCTTGGTTTACAAAAGGAGCTCTTTGTCTTATTGTTGGCTTAATGACATTTAGAGGAGCTCGCAACAAAGGCACATTATGCATCATTCTTTCTCCACCATTTGGGCTGGTCATAGGGGTACTAATTGCACCTTGATCTCCACTAATCAATCCCAAATTATTTCTAGGACTAGGACTTGATTGCCCTCGATTCGTAGGCTGCTTGTAAGCAAGATTCTACTTCCTCAGCTTGGGTTATAGTAGTATCTATATCCGCTAAAGGGACACTACTTAACTACACTCAGATATTGAAGTCCAATCCATGCAAGAAATATTGCAGTTGGGCAACAAGTGGAATAGGGATAGAGGCTCGCAACTTGCGAAAGTTTGTCTCAAAGTCCTACGCTGCCTAAAACTCATTTCGCTTTATGTCAACACTTGGAAAAATTATGAAAAATTTGCAACCATTGCAAAATCCGTCTTCAGAAGTGATTTCAATTCCTATCTTCCATGGCTGCTTGAAATTATTGAATCCGCATCCATCGCTTCCATCAAGCTTCCATTCCCCCCCTAAATTGCTAGAGTTTGTTGGCATTCTCTGGGTCGTAAAATACGCTCTCATCATACTCAAATTGAACTTAGTTTATTTGTCTCCAAAACTGATTACAATCCACCACACTTCTTGCATCTTCATCTTCATGTGCATGTGCCTCGTGTACCTCCTATATACCCTGTATCCCTTGGGACTTTATGGTCTCTCCATTGCCTTGTAAGTGAGGATTGGTAGGATCTCCCAAAACTTGTCACTTCCTCTTGATGTGTACCTTTTCTAGGTGTTAAATGTGATGTCATATTTGGTTGTTCAATTTATTGAACAAAATCATATGAACTTTCCTTTCAAAAATAAGGCTAAAATGACCAACTATAAATGATCTCCTCATGAAACTCACATTTAGCAATTCCAAGTGCCTCTCCCAAAGTAAATTCCACCTTGCTATTGAGAATTCTTTCTTCCAACACTTTCTTCACATCTATAGCCAATTCAATGTTAGATTGCAATTTATAAGTTGGAGTTTTAGATTTACCTTTGCTTTGCTCGTGCTTTTTCTCCCTTGGTGCATCATCCATAAGTACTTTCGCTAGAGGAACATCATGTGGAGTTGTATCATGAGGTAACTCTGTCTTCTTTCTTCCACTTCCCCTTATTGTCCTCTTTGATGTACCTTCATTGCTTTCTTCTTGTTTGTGCTTTTCTTCAACAATAGCTTCATTGTTTTGGCTCCTAGCAATGTATGCATACACTATCAAAGAGTCTACAGGATCATCCCAACCTATTGTTTATCGAATACTATCACAAACTTGGTGCAAAGCATCCCTAGCAACCTTCCATCTTTCTATTATCTTTACTACATAGGGCCAAAGCTCATTAACCTATTTAGACTTCTCATTCATTTCAGTCTCTTTCTTTGATACATGTTCCACCTATAAACCATATGTAGTAGCTTCCATAATGGCTAAAGCATGTCTAACCGAAATATCATCCACAAGTTTTCTAATACCACCTTTTCGAAAGTTGGTACCAAGAGGTAAACATTATCAAGCGTTTTCGCAAAAACTAACCCCCCCCCCCCCCCCCAAGAACAACTTTAGGTTGGAATTTTTTTTGTAGTTTAGATGTTGTGTGGTTGTTTGATTTGTTGTTTTGTAGTTGAATTTTTATGTTTGTTTAGCTCAGGAATTGTTTTCACCATTTTGTTTTGATTTTTTAGTGTGAAAACTTGATAGCCTTAGTCGAGACTGGTGTTTCTTTGGACATATTGGAGTTGGAGTTTGTTGGAAGCTACCAAACAACTTGGAACAAGTATGTTTTATTTTCGAGACTCTTGCACATGGATTATGGAGAGCACTTCACATTGCACTTGTTAAAGCACTACACTCAGGGGTCATCTCTTGATTGTTTCAATTACTTCCATGCCAAGGGTTGGGTTGATGCACGTTTTGCACCATCATTGAGTACTAGCAAAGCATGATGCCCGTTGTAGCTATATGTAGTAATTTTTAGATACATGCACACTTAAGAGAGCACCTTCATTGTGCACACACTGCTTCTTGCACACACAAGAGTTGGGAAATTCATCACTCAAATAGAAATTTCTGGTTGAGTGGGAAAGGTGATTGGGTGAGTTTGAGGGTCATGAACAACGCCATTAGTTATGAGATGGGTTGTTCTCTTGGTCGAGGACCATTATTTCTTGAGTAAATGTGAGATTTTTTTTGGGAGCGTGGAGTGGAGTACAATATTTTCCTGAGTGATGAGAGGAGAGGTTAAGGATTTAATCTAATCAAGGAACTCTACTTGCATCTTGCATGACACATGGCCACTTGTAGATAGGCTAGGCACTTTATTTTTCCAATGCATCCATTTTTCCATGTGGAGCATTGCTTGTTTGATTGCAGAGCATGGATTCGACCTTGCATCTCTTCTCAAATCATGTGTGATTATGTATGGAGTTTATTTTTGAAAGCATATTCTTGCTAGGACACAATGCATGAACAAAGGCAAGTACATCTGAAGTAAAAAGTAGTTCCCGAAGACTTAGAGGGTGTGTACATCAATGTGGTGGATTGCAATGAGTTGGTTGGCACTTCAGTAAATAAAAATAATTTTCTGCTTTTGGAGTTTGAGTCGATGTTTTGAAGCTATGGAAAATTCTCTCTTAGGCTTTGAAGGTTGTTCAACTATTAGGAATCATGGTGGATATTGAAATAGGACTAAAAATTGCAGAGCTAGAAACTCATGTGAATGAGGAGTATTCAAGTCTTGTATCAGAAGATGAACTTTCTTTTGAGTTGAGCAAAGAAATACCTAAGCAATGCACAAACTATGGTGGAAGTGCTCAAAGCTATGCACCAAGAAAAAGTGTTGGGGTTTGTATGGCAAAGGATGTCATTTGTCAAGCTATCCTTCAAGAACTGGATGATCCAGCAAGAGTGTTCCAACACCAGCTCATGAAGAATGATTGCTACATCTAGTTCTTATTTGTGGAAGAGAGAGGGGGTTTACTTTGTTGTGGATAAGAAAAAAATTGGTGCAGTTTGGGATTGCTACAACATGTTTATACAAGATGAGATCCAACATTGAGATCTAGCATATGATCAGGGGGTGGGAAATAGCTCAATCAACCAATAGTGCCTGAATGTGCGTGCAAAGAATGGGGCATCCATAGTACGATGTGGATATGTATATCGGCCCTACAATACAGATCAAAATTAAATGGATCGAATTGGATCATTTTCGAGAATTAAAATGTAAATAAGGTTTAAGAAGTTGGTAACCTACCTAGTGCCGTGCATCGAAAGGGCGGTGGATGCTGCTGTTTTAGAGAAGAAGACTGCGTTTAGGCTTGCAAAAAGCTTTATATATCTAAAGCACTAGGGCTTTGGGTTTTTGAGTCTCTAACGATCAATGCCTTTAAGTCTCTAACATTCATTAAAGCCAAAGGCTTTTCAAAAAGCCTAACTCCACGTGTGTTAAGAAATCTTACTACTATATTATTTTAGCTATAGGTTCGGAAAGCCTCGAACCTCCAAAGGGCTTTCCAAACCTACTTCATTTTCCAAACCTCCCTTTTTCAATGAAAAACCCCTCCCCTCCTTTCTTTCTCACGTGCAATATCTCATTTTCTCTTCCCCTTCCCTTTTTTCATTAAAGCCTTCCCCCCCCCCCCCCCCCCCCCCCCCCCCAACCTCCCTTTTTAAAATTAAAACCCCTTCCCCTCTCTCCCACTTATAATCTCTCTCTTTCTTTTTCCCATCCCCCTTTTAATTAAATTCTTCCCCTCTCTCTCTCATGCGTAGGGCCTAGGTTTTTTTTTTCTCTCTCTCTCTCTATTTCTCTCCTTTAATTAAATCAAACTTCTTTTTAAATCAAAAGTTTCTGTGTGTGTGTGTGTGTTAGATTAAACTTTTTATCCTCTCCTCTCTTTCTCACGTGCAATATCTCATTTTCTCTTCCCCTTCCCTTTTTTCATTAAAGCCTTCCCCCCCCCCCCCCCCCCCCACCTCCCTTTTTAAAATTAAAACCCCTTCCCCTCTCTCTCACTTATAATCTCTCTCTTTCTTTTCCCCATCCCCTTTTTAATTAAATTCTTCCCCCTCCCCCCTCTCTCTCTCTCTCTCCTTTAATTAAATCAAAAGTTTCTCTCTCTCTCTCTCTCTGTTAGATTAAACTTTTTAATTTAACATTTTCTTTAATTAAACATTTTAGAAGCTTTTTTAATTTAAAGTTTTTTGAAACATAGTTTTTCACACACTTTGAGAAGGAGATAGAATAAGAGAGAGAGAGAGAGAGAAAGAGAGAGAGAAGAAGAAGAAGAAGAAGAAGAA
The DNA here is from genome assembly GCF_053477565.2 of Lygodium microphyllum. NCBI lineage: Eukaryota > Viridiplantae > Streptophyta > Polypodiopsida > Schizaeales > Lygodiaceae > Lygodium > Lygodium microphyllum. Next base: position 51,960,098 of record NC_141142.1, read on the forward strand.
GAAGAAGAAGAAGGAGAAGAAGAATGATAAAAAGAAGAAGACGGAGAGAGAAGGAGGAGAAATAGGAAAGAGAATAGTCTTTTTTTAATTAAACATTTTTATTCTCCCCCTCCCCCTCTCTCTCATGCATAGGGCCTAGGTATTCTCTCTCTCTCTCTCTCTCTCTCTCTCTCTCTCTCTCTCTCTCTCTCTCTTAGATTAAACTTTTTAATGTAAACGTTTTGTTTAATTAAAATAAGGAGAGAGAGAGAGAGAGAGAGAGAGCAAAAAAAAGAAGAGGGGAGGGGAGGGAGGGAGGGAGAGAGAGGGGGAACAGAGAGAGAATTATAGAGAGAGGAAATATAAAATTTAAGAGAGAGAGAGAGAGAGGAAAAGAAAAAAGGAAAAGAGAGGAGAGAGGGGGAGAGAGATAGAGAGAAGAAAGTGAGAGAGAAAATAAGAAGAAGAGAAAGAATTTGAACACAATGAGAGAATTATACAGACATGCGCAAGACCTAGGTATTCTCTCTCTCTCTCTCAAATTAAACTTTTTAATGTAAACGTTTTGTTTAATTAAAATAAGGAGAGAGAGAGAGAGAGAGAGAGAGAGAGAGAGAGAAAGAAAAAAAAAGAAGAGGGGAGGAAGGGGGAGGGGGAATAGAGAGAGAATTATAGAGAGAGAAAATATAAAATTTAAGAGAGGGAGAGAGGAAAAGAAAAAAAGGAAAAGAGAGGAGAGGGGGGGAGAGAGACAGAGAGAAAATAAGAAGAAGAAGAGAAAGAATTTGAACACATTGAGAGAATTAAAGAGAAAGGAAATATAAAATTTAAAAGAAAGAAAGAGAATTATAGAGAGAGGAAATATAAAATTTAAGAGAGAGAGAGAGAGAGAAGAAAAGAAAAAAGGAAAAGAGAGAGAGAATACAAAAGTTTGCATTCAAGGAAAAGACTATGAGGAAAAGGAAATATAAAATATTAGGAGGAGTGAGAGAAGTATTAAGGGCCTTCCCCCTTGAATGCAAACTTGTTTTCTTGTGAGAAGTGATTGGAGGGTCACACACAAATAAGTTAGAGAGTTGGCATGTAATTTGAAGAGTTCATGGGCACAAGGTTTTTCGCATGTTGTAACAACCTTTGGCAAGGTATGAGGATTATTTGCAATTGTTTTTTTGAAGCTTGTGCTCGATGCTCTACTCGGAATATATTGTCGATGATTTTTGAGCTACAAAAGGCATATTTGGTTGTTTGAGTTTATGTGTTGGTTGTGCTGTGTTTGCAAAATATTGAAAATTCTTGTTGTGTAACATTTGTCGACAAAGTCAATTCCTTAAGCAACACTCCTTAACGTCTCATTATCGGGTTTTGAGAGAGGCTTGTCTTCGATCGTTTCTTGCTTAACAATGTGTCTCTGACAAATGAATTTTACCATCTTTAAAGAAGACAACACTTTTACCTAGTGCATCTTTGAATGAATCACAATCCTTTTGAAAGTAATCAATACTATCACACCATATGCATCTCAAAACAAAACCTCCACGAGTTTGAGGTCTTTGTTTAGAGGGTTGTCCTTTTTCTTCAAGTCTTGAAAACTGCGATTGCAACTCTTGCATACCTTTCACCAACTCATCCAAAACTGAGTCTTCAACTTTGGGACTTATATTTATTGGCTTGGTTACTTGCTCAGTTGAAGTAGAAGCTGGAACAATACTAGCCACAACCATCTTGTCTCTTCATTTCTGTCTCTTTGCAAGCAAAGAAATAGCATCTTCCACCTCTTTCCAATCAATTTTCAGTCCTTATTCAGCATCCTTATCTTCTAAAAGTACTTCAAAACTTCTTTGAAGTGTAGGGTTAGCAACTTGCAAGAAAAGTTTAGTCTTTTCAACCTCAAGAGATTGTTGTCCCTATTTGATAATTGAGAGTATTTACGCTCAAACTCTCGTAGCAATTGTCTAGTAGGCAATAGCCCTTTATTAGATTTAATAACCCACTTCAAGAAAATCCTATTAGTTACTTGCTCTAGGTCTTCCATAAAGTATTCCTCCTTGAGTGCCTTCTTGTAATTGTCCCAATTGTCAGCATGCACCTGTTGTATCTCTCTAATCCTTGTTTTTATATCCATAACAACAAGCCGCTCAAAATTTGCTATCATTTGTTACTCTGAGATTACCCTGTTCAACTCCATCTCCTTTACATATGTCTTAAGATGCTTAGACACTTCACGACCTTCAAATTGGTCTAGCTTGTTTACCACTGATTGAAATACCTTTGTTATAGCTTCTTCCATCCTCTTCATGCTTTGTTGTTGTCGCACATACATTGCAAACTCCTTAAATGTCTACAACGTGTCTTCTTGTTGCTGCCACACAACACCTTTACCATAGCTGGAATCATCATAGCTTCGAACTCCCACCCTGGCTATTTCACATCAGGTTCACCAAAAAGATATCAAGATAATCTGTGCATATGCCAGGAAGACATCGAGTCTCTAGCTTTGGGAGTGAACAAGAGTAGTAATGGATGGATAGATATATATGATGTTAGAGAGATTCTTAAGGAGGATTAATAGTCGTAAGAGATTAGGCAGATTCTTGTATAAGAGCAAAGATGATGATAGAAATTGCATAGAGTACATACCAACGAGAGATGAAGCAACATGCAAACAAGAGATCAAAGGCTCAAAGTATCCCAAAACCAATCCTTGATTAAGAAAATCTGTTTATAATGAGTCTCCTCTTCCAAAAAATTGCACCAAACACTAGCTTCTACACTCCTGCTTGTACACTAGCTTCTACACTAGCTTCTACAAAGTGAAATGCAAATCTAATGGTTCTGTTGGCTCTGAAAGGGGGGTAAAACCTTAGCATACTTGCTTAAAATTCTCCCAGATCATCCTTCTCCCTCCTCACCATCTGGAGTGTTGTTTGTTGCCTAAAAACTGCTATCACATGTGGTGCGAATTCGAGAGCCCTTCTTTTTGCATGAGATCTCTAAAATTGGTTGAAAAGCAACTTACTTTTTGCATGGCATCCTATTCTAGAAGTTTTGTACACCTTTTTAGGATATTCACAAAAAAAATATCCAAAATATCAAAAATAGACTAAAATTATAAAAAAATCCCATAAGTATGAATTATTCATACTATAGACACTAACATTAATAACTAATATGACAATGACTCTCTAGATTAATAAGAAAGTCAAATGATGATGTACTCGAGGGGTTTTCACACTTTGTTTGTGTAGCGGCACGATAGCATACTTTGTATCTCTCCAAAGATCCATGTGCTCTGCATTTCACTTTGTGAATCCATTTGCAGCCAATGGGGTGTTTTGCCTTCAAGCAATCTGAAAAAATCCCAAGTGTCATTTTGAGTCAATGCAACATATTCTTCATCCATAGCTATGCACCAATTTTCATCACCAACTACTTCACTTAACTTTGTAGACTCTTTATGACCCATCAATTTAGTCATATAAGCAAAATATATGGCTCAATCTCCACTATAAGTCAGCCTATCAATAGGCTTTTTGACTCTCTCTAACCTTCTCAATTATGGTGCACTATGAGATTTCCTCTCATGAGGGAGTGCATACCTATTTTGCCTAACTCTAGGTGTAGTAACTGATGGTATACCAAGTTCACTGTCTAAGCTGTCACTCCCATGTGATTCATAACCTTCAATAAGTGACCCAGTAATATCTTCAAACAACTTCACTCTGCCTTTATCTAATCCCCCCCCCCCCCCCCACTAACATATTCATGTCACTAAGAACCATGACTATGTAAGCAAGGACTGACCATAGAATACATATCATTTGTAGATCCACTCATATTAGTACTAGTAGAAGAATAAATTTCAGCATGAGCATTATTGGTTGGTCCATCAGAAATAACCACACTTGGACCTCCACGCCATGAAGCTAACTCATCAAACAAAACATCTTTGCTAACCAATGTCTTACAAGTAGATGAATTGTAGCATTTGTATGCTTTCCTATCTTGTGCATAACCAAAAAAGACAAACTTAACAACCTTTGGATCTAACTTCTTTCTCTTCTCATCTAGCACATGTACATAAGTAATACATCCAAAGACTTTTAAATGGATGATATCTAATTTATGCCCATACAATTTCTCATATAGTGTGTAAGATCATGAATACCAACTATAGGAATCATGTTTAAGGCATTCACTGCAGTCACAACTACTTTAGCCCAATAAGAGTTCAATGAATTCTTCTCATTAGCATAGCTCTTGTAGGTTGCATAAGAATTCTATTTTTCCTCTCTACTACACCATTTTATTGTGGTGTATAACTACATGTAAGCTTCCTTTTAATGCCATACTGAACTAGATACCTGTAAAATTCATGAGAGATATACTTACCTCCTCCATCAAATCTCAAGCATGAGATAGAATACCCAAACTCATTTTTAGCATGCTTTTTGAAATCTTTAAAAACATCTAGCACTTTATCCTTGTGCTTAAAAATATATAGCCAAGTATAACTATTGAAATCATCAATAAAAGAGATATAATATTATGCACCACTAATGCATTACATGCTAGACCCCAAACATCTAAATGCATAACTACAATGTTCTAGTGCTATTCTAAATATGTATAACAAAGGGAAATCTTGCTTACTTCCCAAATTGGCAAGCAGAACATACATGTCCTAACTCCATATACTTGAATTTCAGAAAACGAAGTACAATCTCCTTTTGTTACATGGTTTTTAGTCATTATATGTTAACATTTCCAATCTCTAATTGCTTCACTATCATGAGCAAACATGGTTGCCTTTAGTTCACGAATAGTAGCATCCAAGGTAAATATCTTGCCATCCCTTTTTTTTTGTGATCAACTTACAACCATTTCCATTTTCTTCAATAAAAAAACTATCTCTATTGAATCTAACCTGCAAATTCTACTTAGCCATTTGTCCAATAGACAATAAATGTTTAGTGATAGACGGTACATATAAAACATCATAGAGACTATTTTTCTTCCCATCATGCATGACTAACAATACAACATTTGTATGCTTGATGTCATGTTGCAAATCATCAGTGTACATACATATCCATGAGAGCTGCAATCATCTCATCAAACCACTCTCCATGCAAGGTCATATGATTTGAGGCATCTAAGTCAATGTACTACTTTTCATTAGCCTTTCCTTGCTTAGGCATATCCTTCAATACATGCATCATGGCAGACAGCCTATCTGACTGATCATCAATAGCATTACTAGAGGATGCATAGTTACCATGTTGTCTCCCTTTAGCTTTCATGTCGACTTGCTTTTTATGATAGTCTTTTGCTATATGTCCATACATGTCACAATAATGACAATCTTTCTCTCTATTCAACTAATTACTAGATCGAGAACCACCTCTGCCTCTAGGCGATCTCCTGTTAACTCTAAAAGATCTTGATCCTCTTTGACCTCATGCATGTTGATTGTTCCAAGCATTTTCTTACTATTACCCATAGTTATTTTGAGTGTCACCATGACCTCAATAGGCTCCTAGATCCCTGCCACCTCTAGCTCTCTAACTAGAGTAAAAAACGATACCTCTACTATGAGAGGTACTTGAGCCTGTATTCAATCCTTTAACTTCTTCTTGTAGCAAAAATGCAAGCAACTCATCCTAATCAAGGGATTCTAACCTTACAAAAATAAATGTGTCAAAGGCTTTGTACTATTTACCCAAACCATTCAAGGTAACTACAACCATATCATCATCCTTGACCTTCAATCCAATAAAAGCAAGCTAATCGGCAATGGTTTTAATTTCAATAATGTAAGCTTATATGCTTTTGCCGTTTCTAGTCATGTTATTAAACTATTGCTTGAGCTTAATTTTCCTTGCACGTGTTTCATTTTTATAAATTTTCATAAGAATCTCCCATGCATTTTTTAAAGATTGGCAATCACTAAGCCGCATCGTCATAGCATCTAATATGCATAATGAGAACCAATGTGGGACTTTACTTGCTCTTTCCATCCACTTTTTATGAGCCCTTGGCTACTCAGAAGCAACAATAGGATTCCTCTCTAGTAGTTTTGGTTAAGCTTTATCTCGAGTTTTTATTATCCAATTTCTCCATCACAATCTAGATAATATTGTCTGTACATATTGCATTTGACATCATGTTATAATCACCAATTCAAGACAATGCAATGTCTTTCCACTTAGGAAATAGCAATGCCTTTAAATAGTCACAAAATCCTATTAGAGTTTGCTAATTGTAGCTACAAATAACCACCAAGCAAACAAAAAGTGTCAACTACTCAAGATATGTAAGACCAAGGAGCTGGATGTACTTCATTTATAGCTATTTGCAAACATGCATTCATTGCTCATAAACCAAATGTATTTCAAATCTTGTTGGGCAACTCTTACTCACTTGCAACCTCTTCAATATGTCACATGCATTTTCAGCTCATAACAACATTGACATACACCATTAAGATCAACCAAAAGACTCAAGATTTCAGCCAAATATGATAGGCATGAACTTTGTCAAGCAAGATAGTTTTAGTCCTTCAATGACTAGCAGCAATATCTTTGCAATAACTGAGAAATTTTCAACTTAATAACACCTCAAAACATTTCAATCATTTGCCATATCATCTGGGAATCTATCCACTTGAGCATCAATGATTGCATATATACCATGTAAACATGAAGTAGAGTCTTCACTCAGACAATAACCAACCAAAACCCTATTATAACCAGTACTAGACCAGCTCTAAATTGAGCAAACAATGTTCAACACATTATACATTGCAACATGGAAGCACATGAGCATATAAAGAATAAATTTGCAGTTAATGTCAAGCATAAATCAATGTCTTAAGCCCTCAACCACTGAGGTATAATAGCAAAATATCACCTTGCAGCTCCAATACATCAATGTTCACCATCCATAAGCATTTGCCAAACATTTTATTGACATATCAAGCCAAAATGAGAGTGCTATCCACTATAGTAAATAGCCAATCTACAAGATCTATGTTGAATATCTCAAAATCCATGTGGAATTTGAAAAAACTTTCTTCGATAAAGTTGTAGACAACTTTGAAATGGTTAAGAATCACAAGGCATCTCTCAAAAATATATTTTTGTAGCAAGATATGGCTTCTGCAAAAAAAAAAAAAGTTGCAAGGTTTCTCAGAGTGAAAGCTCATAGATTGAAGGTCAAGTCCAACTCCACATCTCCAGCTCTTTGCAATGTTGAGAGCCCTAATACCATGTTCAAAGAGAGGGAGAGAGATAGACACAAGATGGAGCCATTAAAAAAAAGGGCAATATACCCTCATTCTCTCATTATTCTATAGATGTAGAATAATGCACAACATCAACTAAGTCACATACTACAGTGAAGAGATAGGTCACTAATTAAACTCACATAGTCATACTGACTCATTTATTATGTCACATATGATAGTACGAGCTAAGCTACAACTATACCACACAATGTCGATGTATGCTACTGAGCTTAATTCTGAACATATCCCACAATACCATTGTAAAATCATATGCTTAAATAGGAAATGCTAACAAAGACCACGAAAACTCCCAAAGTAAAGATCCCAAACAAAGATGCTATAGAAAAGGAGGAGAAGCTAAGCCTACAATTAGCTCTCTAGCAAAATGCTCAAAGCACAAGAACATGCAGGCCATGTCACACCATCATAAAAAGAACCAATGATACCTCAATATATGGGCCATTAAGAGGGGTGCAACTATATAAAAGTTTAGTCCATGATGAGCATGGTCAACCATATCAACAGTTTACATGGCTCGAGCACACAGAACATGCAATGGTAGGTTAGATTAGAAACCCTAACTTTTAACTAACTTAAAAAAAGGAACTTCTCACATTTCTAGACAAAGGCATCGTAAATGCCCCTTCCAAATGTCAATTTATTGACCCTTGCCACCAATCACACCCTTAACAATCAGTACAATGACATACTTGTATTCCTCATCAAGGGACGATTTACACTAGAAATTGACAAAATTAGAGAAAAAGACTGCCCCAAAGGTAATCAGCTTGTGGTTAACACTTGTTGGGGGCATCAACTTGGTTAGAAACATATGATCATGAGAAGAGGGGTAACATATTGGACACCTTTTACTAAGCTCTGTGAGCCATTTGTCATACCAAAAAATCTAGGTTTGTGTACACTATAAGGATTGTCCAAGGGCCTTGCCATGATTGCAAAGGTAATGGAACACCCTTATGGGTCTTTCTTCTCAAATCAAGAGATTTTTTATTATACATATTTAAGCTCTTAAACATAACCATTTTCAAGATCACCACTACTAAGATGTTGGAGAAGAAGTTTGGTGAGGTAAGAAGTGAATGTTGTATGTTGACCATTAGCATATCCAAGATCTATTGAGTGATGTGCCCACAAGTTTCTAGTCAATGAGGTAAAGGGGAATGCCTACTACACAATGCACATGCCTTTACTTGGAAGGCCACCCAAATCATCTTTCCATACACCCATAATACATTAACAAAATGTGAATTCAAGGTAGATACATGATGCTTATGGAAAAGGAGTCACTTAAGCATTGCCCTTGAAGGATAACTGCTCACTTGCATAAGGGCCATTTTATAAAAAAGAACTAGAAAATAGAAAAATATGTCAATGTTGAAGAAAATGGAAGACAAGTTGAAACCTAAATGTATAAAGAAGGAAAGCAATCCCCTCTCAAACCACTCAATTGATGATGGAGGAGGAAGAGTTGAAGTCAACATGACTCAATATTTGGAGGGGAAGAACATATGTTGATCAAAGAAGCAAGGCTCAACTAGGAGAGAACATGGAGCCACTAAGGGGGACGGTATAAAATTTATGTCTTTGACTTATTTAGAATTGGAAGATTCCTACAATGTTAGTCCTACATTTAGATAGAAGCCTAGTATGTAAGTACCATACTTCATATTGAAATTCTTTTGGTCCAAAGTGTAAGATGCAAAGCAAATCTAAGTGAGTGCATAAATGAAGAAGAAATAAGATTACTAAAGGGGTAGTTAGACTAAAGGAAAACTAGCCTATGGATTCAACTCGCTGATTAGAGTTATAGATTTATGGTATGACTAGCTAGAATTGGACTGGCCAAACTTTTCATAGCCTTAGGGTAGAGCCACTACCACAAAATCTCTTTTTGCAGGACTTTACCAAGTGAATGGTTGTTTTGATTGTGTGACACCTTAGGGAGCTATTTTGTAGGGCCCTACCAAGTGAAGAGCTATTTTGACTAGGTGTGACACCAATGTTTTGGGTGGGTGATTTCTCCCCTTTTGCAAGGCTCTAGCATGAAGGGTTATTTTGACTAGGTCACATCTTACAGAGATGTTTTGCAAGGATCTACCAAGTGAATAGTTGTTTTAACTAGTTACACTCATGGACAATAGGCACATCAAGAGTCCCCAAAGGATATTGGATGGGCTTGTCAATGGGCTAAGTCTAACTGATAGACCAATTAGTCAATCCTTTAGTTGTCATGATAGGTGTTGCCTAAGGGTTTTGTCCCCATAAGAAATATTTCTATGGGGCCTCCAATGGGTCATGTTGTCACTAATAGGTGTACTTAGGATGGGATAAGGTGTGGTAGTAGGACCCCCTCTTGGTCGGGATAATGTGTGGGAGTAGGAATCCCACTTGAATGTCAAAGGGTATTAACTTGGTTACTTGTGGGTTTGATCAATGGTTAAGAATGATTTGGGAGAGGTGTAGGAGGTTTACCCTAGGCCTTGGAATGACGAGGTTGAGGTCGGGATATCTCCATCTTTTTTACTTATCCTCTTTCCATTAGAGCACTTAAGAAGCAGATTGATTGTAGTGGAGTAGTGAGAATGAATTGAATGAACATCACTTGAATTATGAGGCCATCACCGGGCTTTCAAGGTATTCAGACCACAACAGAGAGAGGTGAGTCTTTTAAAAACTCTTGATTTTTTGCATTCTTTCTTGCTTGGGATCATGGTCAAGAGAGAGTAGATGGCTATGAGATTGGATTTGAGCAACCATGTAGTGGGTGGTTGAGTTAAATAGCATTGAAGCTCTTAAAACACTAGGAGTTTCATCCAATGTCCCACTAGTTATTCCTTAAGCTCAACAATTTAAAATATAACATTTTTTTGGAACAACGCTTTGACCTATGCTCGGGAGTATGGGATCTTCCTCAACCCTAACAAATGCATCGTTGGATTCTCTTCAAGTACTCTATTGGGTCACATTATCTCTGCATGAGGGATAGCAATAGACCTTGACAAGATCGAGAAGATTGTAGCTCTAACTGCACCAACCAACCTCAAATAGTTGAGGGGATTTCTCAGCCATGTGGGCTATTACAAGCAATTCATCGCACATTTTGCAACAAACGCAACCCCCCTGCACAAGCTCCTAAGGAAGGGTACATAGTTCATTTGGATAGATGATTATGGAGAATCTTTCAACACTCTCAAGTAGTGTCTGATTGAAGCACCCATCCTACAACCTCTTGATTGGATGAAGGATTTTCATGTGCATACAGATGCATCTGTCGAAGGCTTAGGTGTAGTCTTATGCCAAAAAGACTCCTCCAAGTTGGATCATTCCATCTACTACACAAGTCGTAAGGTCACTGATCAGTCATGTTGATATTACCAACCTCTTGGCCACATGATAGTATCCCCCTAGCATCTCTAGCAGAGAGAAGAAGAAGCTTCTGTTGGAATCAGACCCCTCTACCTTGCTAGATGGTGCATTGTATAAGCGAGACAAAGATGAAGTATTGCAGAGACCTGTCGCGGGAAATGAGATGCATGCCACGATGAGCCATGTAGCAAACACTTTATAGGAGAAACAACAACCAAAAAGGCTCTACTCGAAGGATATTGGTGGCCTATACAAGGATGCCTATGATTACTATAAGCATTGTGATGTATGTCAATGAATGGAAAAGCCTACTAAAACCAATGCCATGTCTCTACTATCCATCCTTACCTTGAAGCCATTCGAGAAGTGGGGCATCGACTTTGTAGACTCAATCGACCCTCCAACTAGAAGGAAGCAGAACCAATACATCTTGGTATGTACAAACTATGTAACGAAGTGGTATTAAGCCAAAGCTCCCAAACAAGATGATGACAACAATGTGGCTTTATTCCTATATGAGAATATCATCACCCACTTTGGCAATCCCTTAGAGTTGGTAAGTGATAGAGGCACTCACTTTCTAAATAAGATTATGAAAGAGCTAACAAAGCTTTACAAGATCCACCATCGCAAGTCCACACCCTATTACCCTAGAGCCAATGGCAAGTTGAAGTTACCAATCACATGATTTTTTCGATACTTACACAAATCAACTTATTAGTAATAAAATTACCAACAAAACTCTCTCTCTCTCTCTCTCTCTCTCTCTCTCTCTCTCTCTCTCTCTCTCTCTCTCTCTTTATCCAACAACGTGCCTAACCTACTATTAACTAACTAACTAACTAATGCAACCAGTATAACTAACCCACACACACACTCTCTCTCTCTCTCTCTCTCTCTCTCTCTCTCTCTCTCTCTCTCTCTCTCTCTCTCTCTCTCTCTCTCTCTCTCTCTCTCTCTCTCTCTCTCTCTCTCTCTCTCTCTCTCTCTCTCAAACTGATATGAACTTTGCAAAGCTATAACTTTGCCCAACATGCTCGACATATAAACTCCCTTCACCAATGAGTGATGCACTAAATATTTGCCTTCTCTTTCTACTCAAAAAATGGGCAAGCAGTTTATAGCCGTGGGACGAGGGTGATTGTTGTACATTGCCACAATTGGGATGAGTGCCTTAGATAGGCCCTTTGGGCATATAGAACCTTCCATAAGGTTGCTACATGACAAACACCTTTCTAGCTAGTATATGGCACAAAAGTCGTCTTCGTTGTCAAGCTAGAACTACCCTCTTTGCAAGTGGCTATCAAGGAGCAGCTCAAAGATGACAAGTCCCTACAGCACTGCCTCCTACACTTAGAATGTTTGGACGAGATTCGCAAGATAGCCTTACAGTGTATGGAAGGTACACAAGCTCAATGAAAGGCTTACCATGATAGCTTCATCAAGCACAAAGAATTCAAGGAAGGTAACCTAGTCCTCACCTTTGATTCGCACTTTGGCAAGTTTTCAAAAAAGCTCCAATAAAGCTAGATGGGACCCTACAAGGTACTTATTGCTGTCAACCCAATGGCTCTATCCAAGTGCAAGCCGTCGATGCCTTTAATGATCCCTTCTTGATTAATGGTTTCTAGATGAATAAGTATTTCTCTCCCTGGGGATCTTGACAGTCAATAACTGAGAGTCCCCCTCCCTCTTTTGCATTGCTCCTTACTACTTTTCATGTTATTATTGATATCCATCATTCTCATTGAGATGAGCTGGTAATGTTTTTCTAGCCCCTTGCCTTCCACCCCAGTTTTGTTACTTTCCTATTCCATTTTCTGCCATTTACTTGAAGAAATAAAAAAAGAAACAAATAGGTCATGAGAGAAAAGGACTTCGGTCCCTGTCATGCAGACTTGCGCTTTGAGAAAAGATAAAAACACTCTTGATGAGAACAAGGAAAAATGAAGGGAAAAAAAAGTGAAAATAATAAATAAATAATAAAACATAAAAATAAAAACAATTATGAGAGAAAAGGAAGAAATTCCCTATCATAATAGGCCTCACTCCAAGAAAAGGTGGCAAACACCCTTGGACAAGAAGCTGGCTGTGGAAAAGGTCACAACACCCCGCAATCCAAAACACTTTACTCATTAGTTGCAATCTCCAAGATGCAATTCCGAAGCTATCTCCCTTGGTGTGCTATGTCCTATGATTCCATGATGCGTTTGACTCCTACCGCAGATGAAATCTCCTCCATGAACTTCATATTCGTGATGTATTGGCTACCTCCTTGGGTATGTATCTTCATTACCATATCCTATTTGACATCATCAACAAGGCAAAGTTTATCATCATTGATAACCCCTTGAGTGATGTGAGCTTTCATCCTAACCAGATGGGGATATGAGTATGGGCTGCCCTTTGTATTCATCAACAGAGCATGAGGGTAGGGTGAGTAACTAATAATGTTCCATTCAATTCAACTAAGAGGTGAGATGTGTGAATGGAGCATTACAGCACAGGTTGGGCCTCTCAATGCACAAAGCACGATCTATTCCTGTGCACGGTTCTATAAGGATCCTCGGCCTTCCTTCTTGCACTGTGTATCAACACAGGGCAGGATGCACTATTGCACCATCAATTGCGCACAAGGCATACAATCTCTATACAAGTGGCAATAAAGATTACATCAATGGGTTTCAAGTATAGACTACCCTCCTATATCTATCAACATAGCATGAGATAGGGGGTGGAGTGTGATTGGTTTTCCCTTCAATCGACTTTGAGAGGTAAGGATTGACGGATGTTATGACATTGGCACCAAGTACGTTTCTATTTCCTACCTTCTCATACCTATGCCAAATGGATTGGGACGCACTAATGCACCATCAATTGCACATGCTAACATACTCCCTTTGCATCATTCCTCTTGTTGATTGCTCAACCGAGTATGAAATATGGGTTCTCATATGCACACACGAGGCGAGCCTCTGCCATCACCTCAGGATGACACATCACTATGCTCTGTGCATTGCTCTGCAAGGCTTTCTTGCCTACCTCTCATACCTATGCTAGATGGGTTGGGACGCACTAATGCACCATCAATTGTGCATGTTGACATACTCCCTTTGTGTCATTCCTCTTGTCGATTTCTCAATTGAATGTGACATACGGGTTCTCCTTTCTTCCTCTAAGTGACGCAAGCCATGGGACAAGAGGTTGATCTATCATTCTCACATGAGCACTCTTCATCAACAATGCTATCTCCATAGGTGCTGCTACATGGTCCTTGGGTACTGTTGCATGGTCCTTGTGGATGTGTGCTGTGGCAAGCTATGGTATCTCTTGCACATGACTCTGACACCCAGTGTGTCGACGCCTATACCATCTAAACGGGCCAAGTGTTTCTAACCTTACCTCTCGCATTTATATACATGTCATGTCTTAAGTGTGAGGATGCAAGGGTTCAGTTCTTCATGGTCAAGTGCTAGGTCATACTAAGTCAACAAATAGGTCCGGTAAGGTTTTCAGTATGGAGATGTGTCCTTGTGCATCTCGTCTCTATGTACTCATGAACACGCTGCTATATGATCTTTAGATGATGTAATGTTTCATTGATGCCCTCTTGGGGTGGTTCCTTCCCCATGCACCTATCCTTCTCCACCCAATCCCTGGGGTCTTTTCTTGCCCATTTAGTCCTTTTTCTCGTTTTATTGTTCTTCCATGTGAACGCATCCTACATTCAATGAAGATAACATTTAACCTTATAGTCATGTTTTTCCCTTTAAATTCAACATTTTTCCCTTTTTACAATCTCATGTTGTGTCTTACAATTTATCTATTATTAATTTTTAATCACTTTATGCTCTTCGATTGTCTTTTCATGTAAACGCACCCTATGTTCAACAAAACTAACATTTGATCTTACAGCCCTCTTCGTCACTTTGAACCCAGTATTTTTTCTTTTTACTACCCTCTGTTCTATGCAATGGCTCCTTAGTCGTTTTTAAAGAATTTTATGTAAATCGAATGTGTTTCCACGCAAATGCGTCTTTTTGCATCGAAACTACAATTTGATCTTATAGCCCCGATCCTTTTCTTTTTTGCAGTTTTTTTTTTTGTTACGTCCCATCATTCTAATGTGTGGAATGGTTGTTATTCATTTTTGTGTGTTTGCATGTATTTTCTTACGTATTATTTCATCTTCTTCCATGTGAACATGTTTTTTTCTCTTCAAAATGGTGTGCTGCTTGGATAGCCTTGAGCTATGCATTTAACTATACATTTTTTCTTGTTTCTCTCCTTCGTTTTTGCTCATGGATTTTGTGTTATTAATTTTTACTTATGTTTTATATATATTTTTGCTATATATTCCATGTGAGCACATCCTCTTACCACCGAAATTGCATTTTGACCTAACATTCCTATTAAATACTACTACCTTGACACTTTTCCTTTTCATTGCACTCTGTTTTGCTTGACAAATCTTCTCAAATTATTATTTTTTTTGCTTTTCATGTGCATTTTTACCATTTTTCCATGTAAACACCCTTGTTTCTGACCCAATCTATGTTTTGAGTTTATAGATATGGCTATATTATCAAACTGACCATTTTTTCCTTTTAATGCACTCCATTCCAGTTGGCTTTTCCATTATTAAATTTTTATAGTGTTTTTGTGTTTTTTCCATTTTTCCATGTGAATGCCTATTTTAGATGTCGAACGTCTTGTTTGTGTTATCGAGTCCCTTCCCCCTCTCATTTTGCCCTCTTTTTCTTTGTAATCCACATCAATCCAATACCCAAATCTTTTCGAATTAAATTTTTTGTGAATTTTTTACCTCATTGTCCCTGTGTGTCCACATGAATGCTCAGGGTTTCGCCTCGAAATGCTCGAAATTTAATTTTTTCCTTTATTTTAAAGAAAACAACAACAAAAAACAAAAAAAAACTTTCTCTCCCCCACTTATTTGTGTCCCTCCCTTCTCTCTTTATTTTTCCTTTATTTAAAAAATAAAAAATAAAAAAGTAAAAAAAAAACTTCCTCTCTCCTCCCACTTGTTCATGTCCCTTCCCTCTCTCTTCTTCTTCTTCTTCTTCTTTCTCTCTCCCCATCTCTCTCCCTCCTCCCTATCCTCCCTAGTATGCCCCCCCCCCCCCCCCCCCCAACTCTCCCTCCCCACCTCCACCCTACTATCCTCCCTCTAGTGCCCCCCACCACCCTCAATGCCTCCCCACCTCCCATTCTACTCCCCTTAGCACCTGCCACCCACCCCTCCAACCCCCCCTTCCCTAGTCCTACTCCCTCTAACCCCCCACTCAACCCGCCCTGCCGCCCCCTGTCCTACTCCCTCTACCCCCCCACCATGCTACCAACCCTCCCGACCACCCCGCCCCTACCTCTCCTATCCCCACTACCACCTCCCTCCACCTCCTCCCCCACTACCTCCCTCCATGCCCTCTCCTCCTCCTCCTCCACTACCTCTTACTCCCCCACCCTTTCCCAAACCCCCATTCCCACCCACACCCCCCGTCACCTCCCCTCCTAAAAACAAATATTACCCCCTTTCCTACCCCCCGTTCCCCCGTTGACCTACACCCCCAGGAGCAAGCCATAAACCAACACCCGCCAACCACCACCACAACCTCCATCCCTTGCACCCCATGCATGGCCCCCTATCACGTGCAACAACACACACACAATCATGCATGCCTTTCTTTTCATCCTGTTACGTGCTGTTAGCGTATGGTTATTTCCATTCATGCACACTCCGTTGATTAGCCATTGTTCAAGCACAAGGACATGTGTGTCATCTTTGATTGTGCTAAGGAGCTCCCATAGCTACTGTTCATGTGCAACGTAGCTGGTTCGGGTGCACGCCTTCTCGCATTCAAAATTTAATTTAAAAATTAAAAATACTTATAATTTCTTCAAAAATAAAATAAGTATATTAAAATTTATTTAAAAATTTTAAAAAATCATTACACACAAAGCCAAAATTTTTGAAAGATCAAAATTCCTTTAAAATTATTAAAAAATAAAAGTATAAAATAAAATCAACTAAAAAGTTGAAAATCTCAAAAAAATTATAAACTTTTGAAAATATAGCTCAGATTTTTGAATTGCTTCATGACACATCATTTTCATATTTTGAGTTAAAAAAAGAAAGAAAAAAATCAATAATATTTTTTAAAAAATAAAAACAAAATAAAACAAATTGAATCAACCTAAACACATTACTACACATGTCCCAATATTATTTATTTAACACAAAAACACATACATACAAACTAAGCTAATTGATCACATCCCAAAACCTCTCTTCCCTATTGGTTTTATTTTTTGATAAAAAATAAAAAATTCAATAAATTGAGAGAAAATCCATAAAACTCCAAAAATAAATCGTGAAAAATATATGTCCTTTTTTTTTTTCTCCTCATGCTATCAATTTTTAGCTTAGTTAGATTACATTTTGGGATTACTTTGCGGCCGTGATTTTCTCTCTATCAATTGATTTTTCGTGTGCTCATTCACATTAGGGTACATTCACACACCCTACAAGTATCAAAATTTTTTCTTTCTTTTTGGTGCACCACAAACCACAATTATTTGCTAAAATGAACCCATTGATCACTTTTTCATACACATTCATGCTCAACACACCATTTAAATAAAATAAAATAAACATCTATTCACATTGCATGCGCTTCGTGCACTAAACACACACATCATAATTTGTAATAAAATGAACTAGTCGCCACCCTTACACGCGCTAGCAAAAAAGTACTCCACACATAATAATTCATAAAAACGAATATGCATTTGGAGATCCCTAGAGTTGAGTTCGAAGTCCGCAGTTCGTTAAATGCACTGTATAATTTTTTATAATGGATAAAAGGAACCAATGTTTCCTTTTTTAAGGTTGATCACCTAGTAAAACAATTCACCCATTGATAATAATTTGTAAAATTTGCCTATCATTAAATTTGAATTTTTCTAGACTGCACATATATCATCTCATTAATGAATGTACTACATGGATATGAAGGCTATGCAATCTCTTAATCAATCCATGTTGTCATGTGCAGTCTGGTCTTGGTTCTACAGTGTCAATGTTGTGAAGTTTGTCGTGTTTCTAGTATTTTGATTGGTCACAATGATGTAGTTCAAGGTACGTTGTGTATGTATTTTTTATTTTCTTGCTTGATACGAGGATCAATGTGCTTGTATGTTTGTATCTCATGAAGCTATCAATTGCATATATGGGTAGGCCATGCCCAAATCTTTTTAGGATGCGGTTTGCTTTTTAGGATGGTATATTGTGTTGTGTACAAGCCGATACTCTGTTGAAATCTTATCTATTTTTTATTCTGCTATTTTGCAAGCCTCCTTTGTGTCTATCTATGTGGTGTGTGTATTTTGTTTTCATTTAAATGGCACCTGGAACTCCTCCAATCCAATATCTTCCTTTGGTCAATCTCACAACTATTCTCAATTGTTGGAATGTGACCTTATTATTGAGGCCAATCTATCCCATTTTATGGTTCTCTCATTGACACTCATTCCCAATGATCCTACCTTGTGTGATGAGTTCTTAACTTCTTATAGCAAGTAGTCAAGTTCTATTTGCACTACCACTATCCCAATGACACCTCAAGGCTTGGGGAAGGCTTTGTCTCTTCCCTACTATGGGGAGACCTTTCCAACAACCCACAGCTCTTTTCTAATGTTGCGAACATTATGAAGCTCCTACATAGACAGACTAAGGACTTATTCGATGCTAAACAGGTCATCACTACATCCTGTATTTGCCCTTTCATAATCTCTGATCCCTTTTGGAAACAATTGTGTCACTTCATTCAAGACAAGTTCATGCCAACCAAGACTTCATCTAATTACATGCCCAAGCAATTATTCACTACTTCTTGAATGGTGCTCAAGGGCATGACCATTGACTGGAGTTCTTATCTCCTTACCAAAATGGATCAACACTTTATTAGGGTCACTAGGGGTAATGTGACTAATGTCACTTATGGTTCGTACTTGTATGTTTTCCTGATATACTCTGCCCTTGTAAAGAAAATTCCACCACCTCCTGAAAATCCTTTAGTGGTTCCCCCTCCTCTTATTGAAGATTCTGAACATATCCCTCAAGATAATGATTCCCCTTCTCCTCTAGTCATTTAGAGGAAGCGCTTAAAGCGTGTGGCTAAAACAGTTCATGCCCTAATTCCTCCAATGTCAATCTCTACTACATCAGGCAGTACCCTTCGTGCATGCCTTACATCTACAAATTTATTTAGGGTACACAGAGATAGTAGTTTAGACATATTAGTTCCTTCTTTGCATGAGAGGTGATTTTTTTATTCAAGCTAATGAGGATATGTCTTGGTATATAGGGAACATTATTTTGCAAGCTATTCTTTATGTTTGACATTTGGAGTTGCAGATGGATGAGATTTCCAAGATTATTTCTCCAAAGTGATTGTCTGCCGCCTTGAAGTTTCTTGACATTTCATGATAGACTCTATTGTATTGAATCAATGATAATTGAAAGCCCCTACACGTTTATAAAATGCTAAGCAACCAAGGGAGGATCTTTTTGCCCATGTTTCTAAACAATCTCCTTTTAATACCTCCTTCTCTAAAGCTTATAATTGTCACTCTATTCTAGGTCTATTAGTGCCTTCCCTTCTTTATTATCAACAAATGGCCCGCAAATTTGATTCTTATTTATCCATACTTCAATTGACTCCCCATGTTATTTCTCATCTTCTTTTCCAACTGCAAGGTACTCCCTCCTCCTTGTCCCCCATCATCTACCACACTCCTTTCTACTTTTCTAGCATATTTCTTAACTCCTTTCTTATCCAATTCAATTACATTGCACGAGTGTCCATCTTTAACCCTTTCTTCTTTTTGCAATTTTGCTTATCCCTCACTTCATCCCTTGGTGTGTGTTCCTCTTCCTTCATCCACATCTTTTATTCCTAGTCCCCCTCAATTGATTGTAGCTACTCCAGTTTTAATTTGTAAACACCTGGATGTAGAGGGTGGAGCTAAACCGATTCATTGACAGGTTCTCAGATTAATTGGCATGTGATTTCAGGGGATTTGCAGACTCATATACAAGCTTATCAAAATTATTTATAGTTTGCCTAGATCAATCATCAACCCACTGATCCTTTAGTTAGAGTAACTGCTCATTTTGATTAGTACTTAGCATACATGCATCGTCATTTTCATCATGATCACAAGCTAGTACCAAAGTTGTGCATCAATGTTAATGTGAATATTGATCCCCATCAGTTGGATATCTTGTATTTCCATGCTCTTTGTCTTCCAAACACATATTGTTCTTGTGGAGAGGATGTATTGTTTGCAATTCTTTCAAAATCCTCCCAAGACATTTGTGGGTAAATCCCTTTTCATGGATAGGTTCCAAAATCATCAAGCCTTTAAAAGAGAACATCTTCATTGATAGTTTCTTTCTGAATGTAATTAGTGGTTGAGCTTTAATGGAATATCTTTTCATTCTCCCTTATTGGGGAGTCATTCATATTTCTATGTGTTATGTGTTTGTGTGTGGGTGTATTTGATTTGTGTCCTTATGGAGACATGGTTCGAGAAAGTTGCAAAGATTCGAAGTTGCTAATTTATTAATATGGCTCTAGTTTTGAATACGTGCACTGGAATGGAAGAATCTCTTATATCATTTACTAGTTTTTTTTGTTGTACTTTTGTGAGCTCAGCATTGGTTTATACTTCAAGGTGTTTTCCTTTCGTCAATCTTTTTGATAGATCCATGTTATTTTGCAGCTTGATGGGATCGAGGTTAGTTCGTGGATATTGATTGATTGATGTTCAAGATAGAACTATTGAGCTAGTTTTGGGCTTGGTATTCTTTCTTTTTCTAAGGTCGTCAAGGATGCGCCTTGATTGAGTGTGGAGATATGCTGAGGACTGAAATGACTTGTTTTTTTGGGCTAATTTTTGTCGTTTTTGAGAGCCAAATGGTTGTTTTGTGATGGGATGATTGGTTTTTGTTGAGTTTGGAAGTGTTTAGAATGTTTTGGATTAGGCTAAGTAGGTTTGAGAAGCTCACAATGGTTTTTAGTTGAGATATGATATTTAGATAAGTTCGGTGATATATCTATTTGGTTCTGATAGGGTCTTTTTTGCCTCTATTTTGATCTGTTTTCTTTCTGTTTGAGGGGTTATGATTGTGCGTAAATGGCTTGAATAATGATTGAGAGTATTGGATGGTTTTTGATTCATTGAGTTGGGTTTTGCTTTAAGCTATATGGTTTTTATACCTTTTGTTGACCTTTTGTAGTGTTCTATAGAGCTTCTATATGTAGTCTGTAAGTCTCTATTTGCTTCTTTATGTGTTCTAAGTGATTGATGTTTAGCTTGGGGATGTTTTACAATCTTGGAAGAGGAAGAATACAAACTCAAAATAGCTTGAAGAAGTAGAAGAAATAGTTGATGAAGACTTGAATTGAAGACTAAAGTGAGGGTGACACTGATGAGCTCTCAAGGGTCATTGTAGTATCTCTGGTGACTCTTCATATCAGGCATACCTTTTGGGAGGGGTATCCATGACCAAGAGAGAATTATTGAGTGTTATTCTTTGTTATTCCCAATGTACTATTAAGAGAGAGTAAATGTAAGAGAGATAGTGTATGAGAGATTGCTAATTTTCTATGAAAAACATTGTATCTACATGAGAAAGATTGAGAAAAAGACTATGAAGATGATAAAATATGAATACTATGCGATGAATTCCGTTCAAAGTTGATCATTCATTTGTGTTATTTTAGTATATTCCATGAAGATTGGTTATTCTTGGTGTTCTTTTTCTTCTTATGGTTGATTAAAGTATGAAGAACATACTTGGTGTGTCAATATAGATTTTCTTGTAGTAGTTTCCCCGTCTTTTGTGTTCCTCTTGGGGCTTCAGGTGGTTTAGATGCATTTTATGTACTTGTAAAGTATTAAGGTTGATATCTTGATACTTAGCTTTTTATAAGGATATCTTAATACAGAAAAATAATCAATTGGTAGCTTAATTATACAGTAGGCATATCAAAAGTACTTAAAATGGTGCATTGAATGTGAATAAAGCAACCAAACCTAAGAAATTTCTTAAAAATTGTTGGAACACTTTTTGACCCTTTGTCAAATGCTAGTGTGTTAAACCTTGCATGGCTTCCATAATTTGGATAGACTGTTTACTTTGGTTTGTAATTCAAACTTTGCCTAAATTTTTTCCTCTCTCATCCAAGCTTGCACAAGTATTTGCTTTCATATTTTGGGTCTCCACTATCTCAATGGTGGAGGTTAGATCTACTCTCATAATTCACTATTATTTCCACTCTTGCATGCTTAAGGCTGTTAAAAATCTATACTACTCAAATTAGCCAATGCACCCATAGCCAACATTGTCCAACTTATTTTGCACCCACAAAAGGAAGAATTCGGTACTAAGAGGATACTCTCAGCTTCCTCCAATCAAGGATCTTCAACCTCCAAGAAACCCAAACAATAAAGAGGTACCATGGATATGTAGGAGATCACCAAAGCATTGCAATATCTAGATAATCCTAAATCGGTAAGATCATTATTATCCAAAAGTAATAAACTCTTCAAACTTTGTAAGACAAAAAGAAAAAGTAAAAGGTTTATTCACATTTTATTTATAAACAAAGGATTTGATTTTATTAAATCCAAAGAAGTTTTATGTGAATTAGCTTACAACTTTGGTGTTAAGCAAATTATCAGTTAAATAGCATTTGGGTGCTACTTGTATCGATAAATTTGCATATAGACCTAAGGTTTTAAGAGATTGGGATATTTTGGGTCTCAAAAATATAGGAGCTCGATTAAAATGACCAAAAAAAGAAAATGATATTCCTAACTCTTGAAAATTTTGTTGAACTAAACCGAGAAGTTCTTGAAAATTCT
Organism: Lygodium microphyllum; assembly: GCF_053477565.2. Lineage (NCBI taxonomy): Eukaryota > Viridiplantae > Streptophyta > Polypodiopsida > Schizaeales > Lygodiaceae > Lygodium > Lygodium microphyllum. The sequence continues at coordinate 51,982,701 of NC_141142.1, forward strand.
TTTGTTTGAGTTGGGCATACCATTAAATAGTAGGTTAAAGGTATCCCTATGAGGTATGCTTGTTCCTTGTTATGTTGTAGCCTATATCGTTGTTTCTTTGAAATTGAATTTATTAAAAAACTTTCTAGACTTAGAAAGTTTGATATGCTCTTATTTTTCACATTATCCTTTTGATTTATGGATGATTATGTTTTATAAATAGCCAACTCATTGCTTATTGTTTGAAAGATGGTAGGTCTGTATGTTAGGATGACTCTACGAGTATATACACATTACACATCATATCTATATTTAAAAAACAGATATAACACATCTAATACCACATTTCATAACATAGAAATTAAACTTTCAAGACCTTACATAGTTGACTATTCCTCATCTGCTGCACGAAAAAAAGGTAAACTACCTTGTCAAAGAAATAGTTATATCCATGTGTAAAGTAATAGACCTAAATACATGGCACACAAAGTTTACTTTTCTCAAGTACTTCCCATGTTATTTAATGATTTGTTTGCTTGCCTAGCATTGGAGACTTTTTGTATTTGATATACCTTTTTCAAAAGAATAGTTTTTGCAAAGATACAGTAACTAGGCATATTAATGATTTTTCGAGAAAAGGATCATGTCCATGTATTAGGGTAGGCATCCACAAAGTTATTTCACGACTTGGTGGGGAGCAAGGCCACTCAACCTTGTGGCCCTACCCCCTTCCCCCCCCCCCCCCCCCCCCCGCCCCAAAATGGGGTGGGACACACACGAAAACGCACATGCACACACACACACACACAAACAAACAAACAAATATGGTAGCATATGAACTAACTTCCCAAACACACACACACACTCTCACACACCCTCACACATGCAAGAAATCTCTCATAACTTCCCAAACACACACACACACACCCTCTCACATGCAAGAAATCCCTCATAACATCCCAAACACACACACACACCACCCTCACACATGCAAGAAATCTCTCATGACTTCCCAAAAACACACACACACACACACACACACACACACACACATGCAAGAAATCCCTCATAACATCCCAAACACACACACACACCACCCTCTCACATGCAAGAAATCTCTCATAACTTCCCAAACACACACACACACCCTCTCACATGCAAGAAATCCCTCATAACATGCCTGTCTTTTTTCACATGTCAACTCGAGGGTATTCTGTGTAGATTTCGATCCTTCTCATCGATCGATAGAGATCCCCCCTTGTTTTCGCACCCTCCCTTGATTCGGCGCTTGATTTCTTGATTATTTGCTTCAATCTACTCATCCATTGCAGGGTATCTGACAATATATGTATATCAGACAGGCGCCTACTTTGAATCCCCTTGCTGCTTCGCGGATCTCTTCATTCATTGCTCGGTCTTCATCAGATTTCTACTCTCAAGTGGCTATTCTACCCTCTTCACAAGCTCTTACGTTTGAGCCTCATTTATCTTGTTCAATTTGGACCATCAAGTTCTCTGTAGATATGATGCATGACTAAACTCATCGACCTATAACAATAAAGGATGAAGATGCCTTCTACCAATGTCTATTTGAATGTAAATGGAGATTTAAATGTGTGTAAAATGGTATCCTCATGGTTTAATTCATCCCGACTGATTGATTTCTCAATAGACTCCAATGATTTCTGCATGTTACCTTGATTTCTGAGCATGCATGGCTCTTCAGATGGTCTGGTCAAATAAAAAATCCCATATGAGGGCGGATTTGATGCATACAGCTTAAGCAAATCCTATCAATTGCTGGAAATAGTGTTTGGCATGTAAATGGCTTAACTCCCTTTTGGTTGATAGTAAGGCTCTCACAAGCATTTTACTTGGATCTCCCCAAAAAATGTCCATGCATGTAAAGGCACTTGATATATCTATCGAGATAAGATTATCAGGAGGATTGACTTATATCTTTCTGGCAATAATATCTTATGCAGATGCTGGGTATTGTTGGATCCTTTCCCTATAAGCTTTGTATACTGCCATAACCATGTGTTGGGCATTATGAGATGATGGTCTGGATATTTGGAAAGGGCATGATCATACTGTCATCAAGGGTAAACCACTAAGGGATAACGTGCCCATGTTTGTTGATGCCAATTAGTAGAGTGCCATTGGTGCACGTTCCTTGCTATGGCGAGATAGTACTGAGCTGACTATCCACTGAACTGCTCAATCATCTCTTGACATAGTGTGATGCACTGCCAAGACAATGATTATGTCTTCAATACAGTAATTCTGCTCCAAACAAGCCTACTGGGTAGACTGATGGTCTCGGACATGAACTGAAAAGCACAATTGATGCCCATTGATGGCTGATGACCTAACTAGCTCTGCTTTGATTATTATTAGCTAGAATTTCATATAAAGCAGGTATGTTGTTAGGATTTAGTAGCCTGCTTGATGGTCTTGCCAGTATTAGATTCATGCTGAAGTCTTTTATACAGATTTACATTGCAGACATATTTAATGGAAATATTACTCTGATGTACTCAAATGTAAAGAAATCCCTCATCAACATGATGGTTGGAAAAACTTCACTATGCTTGAGTAAAAAAGGAGTGCTTCAAGTTTAGGCTTCCTGGGAATCAGTTCAATTCTACATTATGCCAAAGAAAAATAGTAATGCCCCTTGCCTACTGGATTACAAGATTGATCATTTGAGTTTTTAAAAAACAATTCTTGATTCTTATTTGTTTATGTCATAAGCATACAGTAGAGCAATAGGGTTCTTCAACATAATAACCCCCAGTTTATCATGGCATAGAGATATGATGCATCATTTGCTCATATGGGAAGTATATATGGTGTGAATGCAAAGACATGATGGCATAGGTATAATCTGAAAGTTGCTAGGGATTGGTTTTTATGTATGCAGCATGCGAGGAAAATTTAACTGTGGGAAGAGGCATATCTATTCATGGTAATCTGCATGCGAATACCTCTTATTGGCTAGACACCTTCACAACAACTGATTTGTAGAGGTTAGGGCTAATAGCATGACATAGCATATGCGTAAACATTGACGATGGCTAAACCCAACATAAACATGTAGACATATAACTTATATTTTTAATCCTTACGATAATCACTAAATCTGTCTCTCTTGAGGATATTGGGTTCCATATGCTGAAAGGTCTTTTCTGTTCTCTCAGGATAGATGGACTAATTGGAAGTTTGTGCTGATTCTGAAATCTCTGGTTTGGAAGACAGACCAGATTTTCATAGTAAATACTATCTATTTAAGCATCTGTAGATGCTGAGTGACTGTCATTACCCAAGGGTTGCTGGCTTAATACATAGCTTTATGGTAATGAGAAGCATGAATAAGTGATAGTTGGAACCTACTACTACCAATGATAAACACTGATAGTTCCGATCGTTCTTGGCCAGGTCCTCATAGGTAATGCAGTAGTTCACTATTAATAAAATTGGTTGATATTATATTTAGGTTAAGCAGGCTGGGTATTCTTCTAATAAAGTCTCTCTCCTTATCGACTATACATGACTTTTAAAGATACTGATCTGGTAAGACAGGTTTGTTTGTTGGTTACACATGAATTTTATAGTCTGCTATTCTTATGAAAAGTTTATTTTCTGACTAGGCATGATTTTTCTATTGATCTGGTTGTTGTATTACCTTAGCTGAATATTTTTTAATGCTGCATATTACATTGGATGTATTCTTGTACTCCAATAAATATAAGTTGTTCATACATGTCTCGATGAAATGGTTCCTTATCTGAAATAACAGTCCAGACATTTTCTGAAACATGTACCAGTTTATATACTTCAATAGAATCTGTACTGTAGATACAAGAATTAGCATGTATATGTAAGTTTGATTATTTATTCAAGGAATTTTGATATCTGGTCCTATTGCCCATAAACAAGGGGCAAATCTCCTTATCTGTGCACCTTATTTTTATGTGCTAGGGCTTCTTTCGCAATTGGATGCAGGAACATTTTGGAATATCCTAATTGTCTTACCACTTAACTATATCATCCCTTCCTGATCTCATCAGATTTTCCAATCCTATTAAGATCTATTGGCATTCATGATACAGTGGTTGGTTGACATGAAGATAGCTTCTTTACCAGATTGGTTGTAAACAAAACAAAACTGGTTGCCCCTGGTGCTCTCATTGGTGAAGATAAACAGTAGCTACAATGTCTGTGCGTATGATAGTAGCTCGACCTGATTTAATTCTCTCCTTCCAAATGTACATTGGTTTATGATTGATAATCACTCTAGAACTTTATTTTTTTCTAGGGTTAGCTAGGATGAGCTATCACTTGTTATCAATGACAAATCTACAAGATTGGTAACCTCCTTATTTAAATTGATTTAGACCTTGTTAGTTAAATTGATTCAGTGAAGCTATGGACATGTATCCCTGGCTCACTCTCTTTGACCCAGCAATGGTTGGGTAATGATACATTTCCAATTTATATCCAAGGTTAACTACCACTTGTCTTATAAGGCTTATTGAATTCACTTTGAATTTAGGGTTTGCTATGATTAGTTATCACTTGTTATCGTCGACATCAATAACAAGTGGCTAAGAATAATAACAGCTGCAATATGTATTAGAAGACTAGGTTCTAACCTTCTTCTTTTACATGGATGCAAGTATAGTTCTTAACCTTGTGATACCATGTGTTGCTGATTGTAGCTGCCCAAGATTCCTATTGAAGGCCTTCTTTTTCTTTTGTATGATAAAGCTTTATATTTTGGGAAGCATATCTCTCAAAGACAATTGAGGATTAATATATATTCTTCATATCTTTGTACTTTTTTCTTAAATATGTATAGTTCAAAATTTTGAAGGGATTTGTTAATCAAACACACACACACACACGTTTAAAGGATGAGAGAGAGTCACAATTGATAGGATTTAAGAGATCTAAAAGTTCAAAAGCAATAACATGACTTTGTATGAAAGAATGGCCAATTTACTAGTCATTTTGACATAAACTCTCACTAAGTAATTGGGACTAATTTATTTAAAATTTTGATTTATGCGAAAATAAAGAAACATGTTATTTAGAGTTTAAATATAAACTTGTGGACATAATATGGAGATGTGTAATCTTGAAACAATTCTCTCTTTCAAGATCTATCCTTAGGAGGATTAATTGCACTCATCACACCATATAGTGGTAATGTTATTACAACCACCAAACAATATTAGATGATCCTATAGATTTCTTATTGCACTATTATTGCAACAAAACTATAGCAAGTAGCCTTCCATGTACAAATTTGCAAAAGCAAACCCTCATAGAGAATGAGATGGGTACTTGATTGAGTTATACAATGTGTACAAGATGGAGAACTAGTTGGACATCCCATATGGAGCTAATGCCATATGACAATATATCACAAGTCACAATACTCATGTGTAACATGTAGGGATCCACTTGGTATGTGAATGCAACACTATATGATCATGTACTGAGATAGGAATAGAAAATCATTAATCAATCTCTCATAAATAGCTTTTATGAATAATATTTCATATAAAACGGAAAACCAAGGCACTCAACTAATCATGCAAGCAATCTAATTGAAAGGTGAGAAGGATCGAAGCTTGCACACGAGAGCTATGGCGGGAGAGCAAGAGCAAGAAAGAGAGAGACAAGAAATGGAAACTTCAACAGTCACAATGTGTGACCGAGCCTTCCTTTATTCAAACTGTCACTAAAAGAATAAAGAATAAAGTAACGGTGACGGGCGCTCGCCACCTGTAGTGTGCAGTGGCGGTGACTATAAGTGTAGTAATACACGGGTAGCTAGGCAGAGACGCCTTTACCCCCAACAACCTCCCACTTAAAGGCGAATCTGCCCTAGTGAGGAGTGAAAAGAAAAAAGAAAAAAGGCAGTACAACATGTACAACAGGATGAGGAAAGACGTCATCTCATCCCACGCTCATCAACCTCCTAATGAAGGCTCTATAGAGAGGTTTTTTGTGAGCAAATGTGCAAGATTCTGGTCAGTCGAGATCTTGATAAGGTCAACAGACTTGTTCTCAACGACCCCACGTATGAAGTGATACCTCACCTCAATGTGTTTCGTCTTCGCATGAAAGACCGGATTCTTGGCTCTCTTGGCTAACTGAATAGCACTCATGGAATCTGAATGCAGTGTAGGGATAGCATCAATATCAATGTCAGCAACCAAACGACCCAACCAAATGGCCTCCTTGCAAGCCTCAGTGGCTACAACATACTCGGCCTCTGTAGTAGAAAGGGTCGTGCATTTTTGCACCTTGGATATCCAAGAAACAGCACCTCCAGCATAGGTGAATACATAGCCAAAAGTGGACTTCCTACTATCTGCATGTCCTGCATAATCAGAGTCATGTACCCCATGACTCCTGTATCCTGGCTGCCATAGCATATACACATATCTGTAGTGCCCTTCAGGTACCTCATGATACTTTTCACGGCATCCCAATGCTTCTTGCCAGGTGTAGCCATATAGTGTGCCATAACATCAACTGCAAAGGCAATATCTGGACAAGTGGCTATCATGGCATACATAAGACTACCCATTGCGGATGCATAGGGAATCTTGGCCATCTCGGCCCTCTGCTCATCTGTCTACGGCGGACAATCAGCATGTAATACCTTCACATAAGAAGGCAATGGATAGCCAATAGGCTTTACGTCCTGCATGCGAAAGCGCTCAAGGACTTTATGAATGTACTCCCTCTGTGACAAGTAGAGGAGTCCCTGATGCCTGTCGCGTCTAATGCGCATACCAAGTATGTGAGAGGCATGTCCCAGATCTTTCATCTCAAAGCTCTTCTTGAGCTGAGCCTTAAGAGCATCTAGCTCATCATGAGCTTTCCCTGCTATCAGCATATCATCCACAGAGTACCAAAATCAATAAAGAACCATCACGTGCTTTCTTCGTGTAAATGCATGGATCCATAGCACTCCTGCTGTAGCCCTATGACTGCATAAAGGCATCAAACTTATGATACCACTCCCTAGGTGCCTGTTTCAAGCCATAAAGACTTTTCTTCAATTTGCACACTAGGTGCTCCCTACCAGGTTCTGCAAATCCCTTAGGCTGCTCCATATAAATCTCATCATGCAAATTCCCATGTAAGAAAGCCGTCTTGACATCCATCTGGTATAAATCCAAGTCAAGCTGAGCAACCAAAGCCAAGACTAAGCACAGGGTGGTCATCTTAACCACAGGAGAAAATACATCATCAAAGTCCACACCATGCTCCTACTTAAAACCCTTTGCTACCAATCTAGCCTTGTATGCCGGCTTGGGGTGTCCAGGGGTACTTTTCAACTTGTACACCCACTTGCATGGCAAAGCCTTCTTGCCCTTAGGCAAGGAAACCAAATGCCAAGTCTCATTCTTATGCAAGGAGTCTATCTCAGACTGCATAGCCCTCTCCTAGGAGTGACTGTCACCCCTGCGCATAGCCTCATCATAAGTGAAAGGCTCTCCTGCATCTTTAACCAAGACATAATGCATCGAGAGCTGAAATCTGTCAGGTGGATGTCTGTCTCTAATAGACTGTCTCATGGCAGGCTCTGCTACCTGCCCAACTGTCTGTCCAACACCCTGACAATGAGCGTCTGCTGTAGCTGACTGGCTGTGCGGGAGCTCTCGGCTCCTCCTGAAATATGACCCTACAGATCTCAACAACTCTCTCGGGCTGCCTATGCATCTTGTCTTCATGGAAGACTACATCATGACTGTGGATGACTTTCCGCGCCTGCGGATCCCAGAGACAGTAACCCATCTCGCATGCATCCCCATAACCAAGGAAAATGGATTTGACACTCTTAGGATCCAGCTTACTTCTCTTGTCCCTGGGCACATGGAAAAATGCCTCACATCCAAAGACACGGAGATGCACATAAGAGTGAGGTTTTCCAGTCCATACCTCATGTGCAACCTGGAAATCCAAACCACTAGAAGGTGATATGTTTATGATATGCATAGTTGTATTAACTGCCTCAGCCCAAAAGCTCTGTGGTAGGCCTGCATGGCTAAGCATACTGCGTACACGCTCCTGGATGGTTCTATTCATTTGCTCAGCCAAACCATTCTGGGCGGGTGTAGGGGACAATCAATTGACGCTTAATACCCCTCTCATCACATAACTGCTTAAAAGCACGTGAGACATACTCACCCCCATTATCTGTCCTTAGGCATTTTAGCCTATACCCAGACTGGTTCTCAACCAATGCAAGCCGTCTCTGAAACACAGCCAAGACATTGGATTTCAACTTAATGGGATAAGCCCAAACTTTTCGTGAAAAATCATCGATGAAAGTAACAAAATACTTTGCACCACCCATCGACTGACCAGGCATGGGCCCACAGACATCCGAATATACCAATGCCAAGGGCTCACTCATGCATGGCCTACCAAACTTCTTATGCGTAGACTAAGTCTGCCTACCATAAAGACAATGCTCACATGAATCAAAACATGCATAATCAAGGGACGGTAAGTACTGCAAACCAGAAAGCATTTTCATTCCCTTCAAAGACATATGGCCCAAAACCGGCATGCCAAAGAGATACATGTGGGATAGAACCCACAAACAAAACATGATCAAGGGAAGAAGCAGATATAATCAAGGAATAGAGACTGCCAGCCTTGGCACCTCTCGCAATCACAAGTCTGCCACGAGTGATCTTCCATGCAAAGTCTCCAAAAGATACATGATAACCTGCGTCATCAAGCTGTCCAGCTGACATGAGACTGCGTGTCAAAGCAGGTACATGACGTATATCCTGCATAACAAAACTGTTGCCAGAAAGAAACTGCAGCCTAACATCACCAACGTCCATAATATCAAGAGACCTGTCATCACCCAAGCGCACAGAACCCGAAATAGTATGGTATGAATGAAACCACCCTCGGCAAGGTGTCACATGAAAGGACGCACCTGAGTCCAAGAGCCAACACTATGCATACATAGAGTGTATCTCTGTCATCTGCGAAGCACTAGGAAGAAGCTGCAAGGATATAATCATCATCAACATCCTCAGGCTGCATAACATTGATCTCTTCAATTTTAACACTGGACTTTGCAGGCACTATGCTGCGATCAGAAGACTTATCATGCACTTTGTCTTTTCCCTTATCTTTGCGCCTTTCGTTGCGCAGTTCATGGCATTGTGGCCTAATATGGACATTTTTCCCACAATGGTGACAAGTAACATCTGCATTCCTACCACGGGATTTGCTACGTGACTTTCCACGAGACTTGGACCGAGATTTCTGAGAATCCTATCCACGGCCACTGCCACTGCCATGCTTTCCATATCCATCATTACTGCCTCACTGTCATAGCATGCGGCACACGAGAGGCATCCAAATTCTTACGGTTAACCTCTTCCTACAGAAGAGCACTCTCAATATCAGATTATTTCAAGGTAGCATTAAAGGCACATAATGTAGTGCGGAATACATCCCATGACTCATTAAGAGTACCAAGCAAGAAAAGATGAGTGACATCCTCTGCAAAAGTGATGTCCTGCGAAGTCAAGTTCTTGAGTATAGCATAGAACTGTCTCAAGTGAGTAGACATAGTCACATTCTCCTTCATGCACAGATCCATAAGCTGCTTCAGCCAATACATATGACTCACTGGACTTTTCTTATCATAGAGATTCTTGATTTTATCCCACAAATGCCATGCACTCTGTTCTTCCTCAAATACATTGTAATGAACATGTTCTGTGAGAGATAATATAATAGTGGACTTGCATAACTCATCAAGCTCAAGCCATTCCTTATCTGGCATAGTTGCAGGCGGATGCCCGCTCAATCTCAATGGTTTGATCTGCAATTTCTGCACCAACACCTGCCAAATCTGGCTCTTCCAATAAGAGTAATTCGCACCATCAAGCTTAGTGATGTTGAAAATAGCATGATCAGTGGACGAACTTGCCATAATGCAAGCTGGAAGACTGCAGACGGTTGAAAACTGCTTGTTGTTTACTGTAGAAAATGACCAAAAAATCACCAAAATCGAGAGAAAATGGCGAGAAAAGTGTAACCAAAGCTGCTCACCAAGTACTAGTGAAAGTACATCATTTCAGAATATTTCAGCATGAAAAATCCATGTCAGTCTGGAGTTATATGCGTGCTGTAATAAATGACAGTAGGGTACTGTGAGAGTCAATTGCTGACCAAATCACTGCACCAAGTCAAAAAATGACAGCCAAGACATGACCAGCCATAAACGGGCATAAATCAACACCAAACAGTCATCAAGACCCTGAACAAACACCCAAACATGTCACCAAAGCATCCGTCACAGTGAGTAGGCTTACCCCCTGGACAATAGGGCAAAGTATACATAACACTGGCAAGACCTAACACCAGTAGGCGTATGCTCACAAGAGTACAAAGCCCAAGCTCAGGTCAAAAGCAACTCCAAGATATCAGTGCATGAACCATGCAATATTTAAGTGTAAGAGATCCCAAAGTCTCAAGTATCTGCAAAATGCTCAAATAGCATAAACCTCCTTTTCAATGTCGATCAAGCATACAAGATGCTCCCACTGGCACAAAAGACGAATACACAAGCTCAACAGCTCAATCAAACCAAGTCAAAGTACCAAAGACAGGTAACCAAGACAATGCCTCAATAGCATCCCAAGAGCATGACGGCTACAAAGCAACTGTAGGTAGCATCCATGAGCAAGACTTACATCCCAATAAAGATCTCTGACAACCAAAATGACATCCAATACAAAATTCCAGAATAGCAAATGAGAATCCAAGCCAAGTCTTCAGAGAGCACTAAAGCTCAATAAGTACATGGTACACTGTGCCAAGACAAATGCATCAAGCCGTAGGCGTCGAGTAAGCATGTACCCAAAGAGTATATAGTTGTCAAAGCACTAACCACTGTCAAGCATAGACCAATGTCAATAAGTGCGGGCTGAAATAAGCTCAAGCTTCCAAAAAAGCATCCGGATCCAATGACAAGCTCGAAGTTGTCCCTCGATGATCAATACATCATAGCATAACCCAAGACATACATCCGGAACCAATAGGCATATGTCAAAGCATGAAAGATAGCTTCAGCCCAAGAGTATTCAATATGCATTTACTGTTATAAACTGTGTATTTCTAGCCCCACAATCACGCCAAAATCATAGCATGACATGTAGCTTCAATCCCCCAATCAATCGGGATGCAATAGGCATCAAATCGGTTATGTAGTCATGCCCAAACAAGAATAGGCATAAACTATGAATGTAGCACTAGCATCAAATGTCTATAGACTGTTTATAACAGTCCTGAAACACTGTTTTCAGCCACCAAACCAATGCCTAATCTCAAAGGATCAATGCCAAGTATTAATACATGTGCAAAAATCTTGAAATGGAGCCCAAACAAGTGCTTAATGCCAAGCAGGAGCTAGAGCTAAAGTAACCAGCAAGTGGCTGAATGAAATCTGTCCAGAATCAGGCGCAGATTAGCATGATGATGATGCTGCTCCTGCTGGTCCATGTGGCAGGTCTAGAGAGATTGGAGGGCTCAAACATGAGCCAAAGATGCCTTGGAACAAGCCTCTAGCAGCCCACAACTAGTGGCAAAGAGATATGAAGATTGGAAGCTTCAATGGTGGCTACCTTGTTTTCCTAGACATGTGGACTGAAATAAATCTTTGAAATAATGAAGCAATACCTCAATGTCAATGCCTTGATGGTGCCTCAATAGGCCAGGAAGAAGCTCGAGAAATCAGGGAGTGACGGGAGCTCAAGAGAATGAGCTATGGCTGCCGGGAAGGAGAGCTAATGCGAGTGGGGAGTCGATGAGAAGCTAAGAATGCCACGAGCCAAGCTCAAGAGTCAGGAAGCCGAGCTCTGATACCAGTTGAAAAGTGAGAAGGATCGAAGCTTGCACGTGAGAGCTATGGTGGGAGAGCAAGAGCAAGAAAGAGAGAGACAAGAAATGGGAACTCCAACAGTCACACTGTGTGACCGGGCCTTCCTTTATTCAAACTATCACTAAAAGAATAAAGAATAAAGTGACGGTGATGGGCGCCCGCCACCTGTAGTGTGCAGTGGCGGTGACTGTCATTGTAGTAATACACGGGCGGCTAGGCGGAGGCGCCTTTACCCCCAATACTAATAATCTCACCATCAAAAGCAAGAGGTAAAGGCTTTGGGGGGGGGTAGCCATGGAACGACAAAGGCATCTCCTATCAACACCAAGGATAATTTTCAAGCCAAGTGAATGGTGGATCTTGATTGCAATTAGGATCCTCCTCCTCAAACCACCCACCAATTAGGAGGGTTCACTCAAGTGCTCAAGCAACAAGAGCCTCAATTGCAAGAGCCCTCCATATGAACATATGTAATCAAGCTTTACTACTAGACCATTTTTTTCAAAGATAGATTCTAAATAATTTGGCTCATTCATCTTTTGTAAAATGTTGTTACATACAATTTTCATAGTTCAATCAACATTGTCTTTTATGTCATTAAGTAACAACTTCAAACCATGCGGAGACTTCACTTAAGAGAGGACAATTAATAGTTGGTCGGTGTAAATATAGAAGTTCTAAGATACAAGCCCACGAAGGATAAAGATTGGCCTTATGACTTATCAATAGTCATGGAAAATGCTAGCCTTTTAGGGAGCTACCTTCATTTCATGGAGAATGTCACATACATCATAATGGGAATGAAGATAATTCTTGGAATCAATACTCTTTCACCAATCTTGGTATTTGTCTTTGTCTTTGTCTCCATGAGCTTTCTTTTATACCCATCAGTCTTTAACAATTGTACAAACCTTTTTAGCTACCTAGCCCATTTTTTATATTGTTTACTCAATCCCCTAGCTTAATAAGCTTGCTTAAACCCTTATCTACTTAAGCTTACTAGCTCTTAAGAGCTTTTGCGATGACAAATAGAGAAGAAAAAGGATTGTGTGCTCTTGAGCTTTTAGTGTGATAGGTTGCCATCTTTGAGGTTGTAAGAACAACTATAAAGAGTTTTGCAGCTTCAAACCTAACAGATGAGAATATTTGGCCATAATGAATGCATCATGTAGGCTTGTGTGTCATATTTTGTTATTAAATCTTCTTTTCTAAACATAAATATCAATCTACGATTAAAACCTTAGGATTGCAAAGTTGCATTCACGCCAAGGTAACTCATCTCCTTTGAAGGGTGGCTCACATGGCAGTGCATCTCCTTTGCATCATGGAGCTCCTCATTGAATCTTTATACCAAATAAGGCCAATATATCTCATAAATTATAGATATTTTCAAAATATGTGCATTGCATTCAATAGAGGGGGATGTACATTTGTATGTGAGAAAATTCATGAGGAATGTCACATAATAATAGGCCAATGCACCCACACTACATATGCATATGTATGTTGTACATGACATGTACAATGAGCTTCGTATGCTTCATATTATGCATGAAACAAATGCAAGCCAATAATGTTTGTGCTTATGTTAAAATTAAAACAATATATCAATGTATATCAAAGAAAGAGACAATGTACCAATCTATTTACAAGAAATGTATGTCAAAGCTAATGTTGGGTGTGGGTAATGAACTTATCGATTTTTTATCCAATAGGTATCCACTCATGTATGTCAACCATATTTTACGTGGAAAAGAAGGTTGCCAAGAAGCAAGCAAGAAACCACTTCCACAACAAAGAATTGAAGGCAAATCAAGCGATGCAAATATTGACAATATTTTCTTACATCTCAAATGCTAGCCATTTATGCCCAAAGGGAATATACATCCCCCATTTCAAAAGGTTGTAGATAATGCAATGTCAAATGTAGTTCCCAAGACATATGTCAAGATCAATCCACTCATCAACAATTTTAAGTTTCAAACACCAAGACCTAGGAGAAAGGATAATCTAAGTTGATATAAAAGAACCATGGTATGGAAAATTCAGATCATGGTTATGTTGCAAGTCTATGTCTCAACTTATATAGCATCTAACCACAAATAATGTAGGGCATGCTAAATTTACATGCTCTTCTATTTTCACATCTTCTAAGTTCTTGTGTTTTAAATACTATTTGGCACCACAAGGATGTACCTACTGCAGTATGTTGTTTTATTCCTATGTTTACCTATACTTGTCTTTGGAATTATACACATTTGGGCAGCACCAAAGGGGGTGTTAGAAAACGTGATGCCCTTGTGCAAATTTTATATGACGATGTATGTGAGACATGGTCATTATATCTCATAAAAGTAAACGATGGTTTACAATATATCTAGTTGCCTCCTTTAAAAAACACAAGTGAATGAAGAGAGAGTGAGTTTCATTGTGCAAAGCTTTGTGCATTTACCTTCTTTTCTGTTTTGCTTCAACTCCATCTTGCTCAAGTTTCTAACACAACCAGAATTCTATTCACCCTTATTCAACTCTAATTCATGGCATAAAGAGTATGGGTATGTTAAATTATAATTATATGGCTGACATAACAAAGAGATGGCCAAAGTAAATGCATATTATATTGGCAAATAAAAAGAGTGAAGATCTAATAACTTTTGTGAAGCATTCCTATAGGGAAGAGATCAAGGAACAAGGTTAAATTATCCAACCTACATCTATTAAAATACAAGGACCGCGACTAATGTTGTCAACCTCTATGTTGAAGCAATCAAGATCATAAGAACCCCATAATGTCTTTATGGAGATTGTAAAAGTATGTTGATAAGTAAAGCCTGCAATTAGTGAATGTCCTTGGATTTCATGAAACCTTGATTGTCTTACATGTCTTGAAATTAGAGGCTCTCATGTGTATTGTTTATTGGTCATTACAAGGTTCCTTCACCATCAATGCTATAATCCACACTTAGGAAACTAAATAGAAAAGAGGAAAATGAGCCAAATGAGCAAGGTTTTGAAAATTAAATTGATGATGATTTGGTGTGCTAAGGGATACTCAAAAAATGTTCTATTATTCACTATCTTTATTGTCATCTAATTGTCTTCGACATTCCTAATGATACACAATGATTACCCAAACTTGGACCCAAGAAAAACAATTGTGATTAAACAATCTCATTTCACATCCTTGGTTGATATTTTCTTTAAGCACTTTACAATATTGTTCGTATTTCCAAAAGACTTGCCGTCTACTTTATTCTAGAATCAACCAACCCTTTACATGCCTTCAATGAGCACCCTTAGCTAATTATGATCCCTTATTTTTCCAAGTGTCACTTTCCTTGATTATCTAGCCTAAGTAATCAAGTATAATCTCTATTTAAAAGTGGTTTTTTTGTGTTTGCTTTGATTTGGTTAATAGGTTTTTAAAGCTTCAAGTGAACTTGACTTGCAACATATTTTGTCATATATCTACTATACAACGCATGCATAAATAAACTTTCTAATTTACTTATGCCGTGTTAGCTTATTTTAGGCAACATAGAAATAATATATTAATAAAGCTTGGTTAGGTTCAAATTGTAGAGGTCTATTAGCCAAGAAAGCTTATGAAAAAAATTGCACGAGAAAGCCTTTGAACAAATTTGAACAAATTAGCACCAAGTAAACATAAAGCTAGAGCAAGTAAAAACCAACTCACTTTTATTTTTCCAAATGGTCTATCCAAAATGAATTCTGAAGAATTTAGATTTACAAAAATATATTTTGGGGTCATGATTCAAAATCTCCCATGATGAACTCCTTCCTGCAAAATACAAAGCACTCGGCAACCCTAAACTCTATCTTGATAATCGTTAAACTAGTAAAACTCTTGAGAATTCATTCAAATACACCTATCAAATAGATGCATTTTCCTAAACATCTCAATATTGCACCATGGATTTGCCCGCCTTGGTAAAGATTATCCTTGCACTTCATAAAGGAGGTTAAATTGTAGTCATGCAGCATATACTTGCTCTAATATAACCCGCTATAAGGGCATATTAAGTGTTCAATCACACTCCATCCATCATTGGTAAGTGTTCACCTTGTTAATGCACAACTCAAAGCAAAAAAAGAACTTGTGGCTATTAGATACCATAAAGTTTGTCCATCTGTGTTTTGGTGTAGTGTACAAATCAGCATATTTGTGCTCAAGCACAAGCTAGGAATTTAAGAACAGTGGGAACTTTCAGTTTCTGATGTTCAGAATACACATCACAGCCAATATGCAACTTGAGATCTTACAACACTTCCCCACTGCCACCTCACACATGCAAACTGTTAGAAAATGCATTTTTCAAATGTTTCACAATATTCACTCATCAGGAGATTTGCTTGCATGGAAATATCATTTATTTTCCTGGATCGTCTTCAAAGGAGATTTGAATTAACATTTGTTTTTTTGGATCAACTTTCCACGAGATTGAATGAGCACCAACTTGTTCATGAACTTCCTAAATAATCGTCTCACATTACACTCCATCCATTATCAGCAAAGTGCTGTAGCGAAAGACCGCAACTTAAAAATACTGATGCTTTACATATTTGCAAGTCATCTCAACGCAAAATCTCTTCCCGTCAAATACACAAAGGAACCTGAAGGGCATACCAATGACCCAAGTTGGCAACATACAATTGTGTTGTGTGGCCAACCTGGTCCACTTTCTGTACCTATTGCAGCAGCATTCAACAGCTACTCCAAAGCTAAATAGCATCATTGTATCCTCCTCCAGTCTCTGTTTCAACATATGGCTCTCACACCTGGCTCACTTTCTTTATCAATTCCCGGAATCAACAGCTACTTGAAAGTTTGCATATCCTCGCATACTCCAAGTGCAAAAACACTAATTGAGAGAGAGTACAAGGCCCTTGTGTCATGGAAAGATGATCACAATAGGACATGACTGCAGAGAGAATGAGATCCATTTGGCCTGACTCACTATGAAAGTATAGAGAATAGTGCCATTTAGTTGAGGTGCAACCTCACAAGGATTACCAAAAACAATTAATTATGCATTTGTGACAAGAGTAAAAAGTAATCATTCCCTTGGGCTATCATCGATTGGCACTCTGCATGGGATCCAAGAACATGACCGCTTACATTGAATCAAGATATAAATTCCGCTCGATACAAAATGTTGCCTACAACCTTTGAATTGGCCATGGCTGAAAAAATACAACATAGCAAGGTGTCCAATGATGAAACCCCATGGATGCAAACACCTCAAGGCCAACTGACAGGGAAAGAATCGACTTACAAAATACAGAGTACCATGACTCAATCTCTCTGCATTTATTTGAGCACCCCCGGTGAGGCAAAAAAGATTATTGCATCCTGTTTCTACTCCTCCTCAGCAACT
Organism: Lygodium microphyllum; assembly: GCF_053477565.2. NCBI lineage: Eukaryota > Viridiplantae > Streptophyta > Polypodiopsida > Schizaeales > Lygodiaceae > Lygodium > Lygodium microphyllum. The sequence goes on from NC_141142.1 coordinate 52,000,023, forward strand.
GTCAGGAAAGAGAATGGCTTGAACTTGTAACCGTCTCCTTCGTAGAACTTATTTTGGAATTCTACCCAATGCAAACGCAGCGCATGCAGAAAGGCACTGAGAGTTTCCATGCAAAGTAGCACACCCACAGTGGCAGCAGCAAAGACCACAAATCCAATAATAATGATTATAATATTCTGGTATCTGCACAGAAAGCAAGAGTTACAGCAAATTAATACTGCAGAGAGATTATTATTAACAGCAACAGAGCCTGCTGCAAACTGGACTTACCCCCAAGCCAACACCAATACTTTGTCATAGAACACAGACGATAGCTCTGAATGTGCCAGGCTGGAAAGACACGCCAGAGATATTAATAAACAATGTAAATGAACAAACCAAATAATTTGAAATAACAGCCTGCAAACCTGAGTGCCCAAAGACGAAGGTAGGATGCTGTGTTAGAAACAGCACCCAAAACAAACTCGATTGTATGTATCATTTGGTGTACAAAAACTTCACCAAATTCGAATTCCTCATGATCAGAGTCTCCGTGGTCAAGATCAACAGAATCAGAGTCGGATCCTCCAAGTATACCATATGCCCGCCCTTGTAATTTCTGGAAAATCAGAGCACTTTCAGTCTGTGCCCTGCTACACAATGTCACAAAGTTGAAACATAGATTCTGAGAGAGTAATTCTTACCTGAAGGTGACGGCTTCTTAAAATCAGTGGTTTAGGAAGAAGCATCCAAGGGACAGCCACAAGAGCTAAAAGCAGTAGTATGATCTGAAGCAATCATAGAATCAGCAATTTAGCCCCTCTTTAAGAAAAGAGTCAATACTTATGATAACACATCCCATTAGAAGCAAATCCACCTGAAGATATTTCTGGCCCCAGAAGAGTTGGTTGTCTCCCAAATCAGAAGTAGGACTAAGGAACATATATATCATGACATGATATAGATCTGCTGTGGACCCCATACACCATTTTATAATTATCAACAGAGAAAGGTATCCAAAAAGGGCATTCAGAAAAATGATCTGAGGTACAAACTGGTACCTGCACATCAGAAGGCAACAAAATGTCATCACAACACTTAGAATGTGATCTTAACAACTGCATAGATAACATGTAAAAGAAATTAAGTCTTTGCTGAGATTTTAGAAGCCATAACAACACAGGTGAATGCCATCCTGTTTTCCAATTGAACGCTCATACCACCTAAGACATTGAACTTCACTCTAAATATTGCTTAATTATACTTGCATTTCACAACCCATGACGACTTCCCAACCCACAAAAAGAAGTCTGTGGCTGAGTCTTCTTTTACAAGACTCTGGTCAAGTCTTGAGAAGATGATACTTGAGCATTGAAACGTATAAAATGCCTTCAACACCAAAAACTAGTATCTACATTCCTCAACTCCACGAGTGCGACAGCATTGTCGATACAGTTCATGCCATACTGCAGAAGTGGCTTGCTGCAGAACCAACTCTACTTCCACAAAAACCATACGTAAAACTGGTCTTGTTCTTTCTTGCTCAAAAGACTCGCAAAGAAAACTTACCAGATATTCAAGTCATTGTTAAAATACTTTGCATTGAAGTAGCTGAGAACGATTCCCAAGTTCATCTGGGCTACACCAATAATAATAGACATCTTCATCTTTAAGGAGTTGAGAAACGTAAGCTCCGTGGAAGAACCATGCCATGCTGGATCTACACCAAATGGATATGGAGTTGAGCGTGTCTTGACAAGTCCAGTACTGTAGGCAGTACTGCAAGGCACAAGAGGGAAATTTTACAAAGTGAGTAGATTTGATTCTAGTGAGGAAATGTGAAATCTTGAGTACATAAATGTGCAAATAAAGTTACCTGCAAGTTGAGTCACTACAATGGTAAGCTGAAGATCCAAAAATTGCAAATGGGACTGAAAAGAACTCATTGTAGATAAAACCAGTGTAAATAGAAAAGATTGCCATCAACAAAATGACATATCTGCCAGAGAATGCCATACCCATGATATCTCCTAATTTCTGGGGGGGAAAACAAAGAGAGAGGAGAGAGTCACTTTGCTGGATATAACAGGTACAAATCTAAAAGCACTCCCAAATTTGACCGACACTATACTGAATCAAAGATAGGTACAATTTGACTGACACTCATCATACCTGACTACCATACTTTCGTTCGTTCAGGATTAGCCAAAGAACTGCAAGAAGTAAGCATATTCCATGACCCCAATCACCAAACATTACGGCAAAAAGGAAGGGGAATGTCACAATTGTGAACACGGCTGGATTAACTTCTTGGTACTTTGCTATTCTGTAACAGAAAAGGATGCCAAGTGCTGAATTGTTGCCACATGAGTTTGTACAATCCAGAAAAAGAACATATGCAAGTCCAGCTATAGGTGGATGTGTACCAATGTTATCTTTTATCCTTCAAAGGCACGTGTTTGTGACTTTCAACTCTAAAAATGTGTTTGTACAATCCAGAAAAAGAGCATATGCAAGTCCAGCTATAAGGTGGATGTGTACCAATGTTATCTTTTATCCTTCAAAGGCACATGCGTTTGTGACTTTCAACTCTAAAAATGAGTAACACTTCTAGAGCAGTAAACGTTCATGCCTACCCATAAGCATCTACTATCTCCTGGAAAGCCCCAGTAAACTTGTTCGTTTTGAAGTAGGTTGGAGGCATCTCTCTTGTGTGAATGACTTGAAATATGGTTGCCAGTTGAGAGTTACTATCAAAAGCAGCACGCTGCAGTGCATCTCGAATCTGCATACACAAAATGCACGCAAATATAAATGGAAACACCTGCAATACTTTAAAGTGTTTTTACCACTCAAACAGCATACTGGCTCTACCTGAGGCTTAGCAGAGACCGGACACCAGCCCTCAGCCACCAGACATTTCCTTGTGACATCTATGCTTAGCATATTCAGTGTATGATAAACAGCTTTTTCTTTGTAGACCTATTGCAATAAAATGAATTAAGTTATCAAAGTACCAACTCTATGATCTCATCTACACTTAAAAGAGCCAAAAACATTCAATTACCAACAAAAATTGATATGCGAGGCATATGTCATATCACTAATGCCCAAAAGTAAAATCCTAGTAAGGAAATAAACCTAGCAAAGGAAGACCTAGTTTATGAAGATGAACAAGCCCAGCTTTGATTGCGTCTTTTAGCAGCACAAGTAGACTCAAGGCACTTGGCATATAGTTTAAAGAGATGGTAAAAGTGGGAGGCCTGACCTGTCTTAAAACATTTCTACAGAAGGGACTAGTGGAAATACATGGCACCTACCAAAAAGCCTCCCTAGGCAAACATGTCAAAATAAAGAGACAATTAGATCTTATCTCACCATATAAGTCCACAACTCAACGTCATATGCAATCCCTGAGAGCATGTTGTCTCGATGTCTATTACCAGCTTCTATGGTAGCTTTAAGTTCAGCTAACCTTGTTGACACCTGTAGAATCCGATACATTAAACCCCAACTTGATCCTTACTACACAACATCTGAGTTATGTAGTGAAACATTCAGATACTTACCTCCTCTATCATTTGAGCTTGCTGCCCAATCTCCTCAGGAAAAGGGTATTTGTTTGCTCCAAATGCTTCACAAATCTTCATAATCTTCACCTTCGCTCGCTCACCAGAAAAGAAAACAACAAATACTATCTTCTCTACCTGTGACAAAGACTCCAGACTGTTGAGATCCCAAACAACTTGTTACAATCAGATAAGGCACAAAACCATGGTGACGTACACACAAGAACAAACAGCTATTCTTTCATTAAACAACAGACCAACAGATGACCAGAAACAAGTTGTGTCAATAACTTGGAGAAACCAATTAGCACTCTCATCTCATCTAACAGACCTATATTCTTGGCAAAAATATCCATGCTTTGCACAAAAAGGCTGTATCAAATGGACAGTGAGAGCTTAAAGAAAAGCACTCATGTCTATCAACACTCTTCAAAAGAAAGAAACTTGTCAGTGCCACATTACCAGGTCTGAAAAAAATATAACTAGAGATAGAAACGTGCTGCCTTCATGTAAACATATCCAGTCTGGTCACACACCTTTTCCCCACTTGCAGGATCTACAACAGGCTCCTCAACTGGGGCTTGTTTGAAAAATAGATTGCCACGTGTTGCACGAAATAGAATCCGCTCGAAGGCTGCAGCCTTAGATTTGGCCACTAAACCAGTTATGCATCCTAGTCTTGCTTGTTTTGATGGCTCCGTCTGCATTTCCTGCCACAAATAATTTAAAATTCAGAAACATGTTCAATCATTACATGCCTTTCAAATATTAAATTTAGCTTCAAAAAGATGCATCAAGCCATAAGAAGTCTGCTTTACCTGTTCCAAAAGTAGAGGACTGTCCATGGATACTTCCCCAGAAAATGAAGAGGACTCTGCTAACTCTCGCTGCTGTGCAGTTGCATTACTACGTGCAAGAGAAAAAAACATGCCAGCCTATGCACATGCATGAACTTGAGTCAAACCTCAAGATGTAAAAATCCAAAAGGTTTTCATGGTGAAAACCTCAAACCTCTTTTCACATATAATTCTGTTTCAATACCAAACCAATTCCAATTACCTTTTGTAGCACCAGTTGATATTCCAAAAGTTCACTGTAGGTGCGCACCAATCTGTCACTGTTGGAGTTAATCTCCAGAAGCTCTGTTTCGAGATCACTCAACTTCACCTGAAGGCAATAATTTCAGCTGCCATCAGCCTTACAAAGCATTAAATCTTCACAATAACTGATTTTGCGAGAATTTCAATTTTCATTACACTTACTGGCTTATGTAACTAACAAGCTAGTGCACAGGTTAACTGACAAAGTGTGATGTCTAAGCCAGGATATCCTGGTGAACCATTCGCTTAGAATGCAATTGCATTGAAATGCAATTGCAATCTAAGCAGATGACACAAGGGCTAAATAGCCTTTCCTAAATCTAGATCACATCAATCTCATCTGTGTATTATGCATGAAAACACACCTCCAATTCATCCAGATCCACGTCTTTCCGTGCTGCTGATCGAGGTGCAGCAGGTATGCCAGCTTTTGCCATTTGGTCTTTCAGAAAACGTAACTTTCGTTGCATTTCTCCACATCTTTTGACCTAAAAGTGGCCAGAAAAAGCATTAGGCAGTAACGGAGAACACTTCTAAATAATCTACATAAAAATTGTATGATACAAAGAATAAATCTGAATTAATGGCAGAGTCAAATCACCTTCCACCCTGCTTATTGGATTATGACATAGGAGTATCTTTTCTCTCAGTGAGAAGTTATAGCAGGCTACAAATGGAGAGAGAGAGAGAGAGAGAGAGAGAGAGAGTGTGTGTGTGTGTGTGTGTGTTAAACAGGGCATCTAGGCCCTGGTTAGAAGCAGTTAGTGCATATGTCAGTTTAGGAAGATGGTCATGGAAGAATGTCATGCAAGTCCTGTATGAAGCATGGAATACTATACATCAAAAGACATTTATCTGGCTTGGATTTGGAATGACAAAAAGACCCTTGTTCAAGAATGTTGGAGGTAAGAATTGACAAACATAAGACTCCAGAATTGCTTCAAACACTTCCAAATTGGTAAAATATAAGACTCCAGAATTGTGTCAAACCCTTCCAATACCATCCCAACATTTGGAGAGTCTAGAGAATTGACATAGACCATTAAGCTGTCTCAGCTAAGAGAAAGTGCTAGGAATATGTATGCTACTTTAGAACTCGGGTTCCTCTAGGGAGATGCTCATAGTGAGTCTTCTTGGCTCATCATCTATGTGAACTCTCTCAAGCCTCATACCACTTATAGCCTATATAAAGGCACCTTGTTGGTAACCCACATATGATGCTTCACTCTTGGCTCCAATTTCTTGTGACCCTATTTGGTGGTTCACAATGGGGAAACTCTTGTGTGATCATCATCATTATTGAGTCACTTTCTTTTTGTCCTCATTACTCTCATTTATCCATTGCATTGTCTTATTACTAACTAAGTGCATGATCTATGATTTAGACACACACACACGTTCTCTCTCTCTTTTTTTTTTTCGTAAACATTCTCTCTCTCTCTCTCTCTCTCTCTCTCTCTCTCTCTCTCTCTCTCTTTTCGTAAATCTCTCTCTCTCTCTCTCAACCACAATTAAAGTATCAAAGCACTCGTGCAATTATGGGCACTCAAAGCACAAAGACCCAATGAATGTTGCTAGTAGCAATCACAAACACAACCGCAAAACATATGAAAACGCAAGCACTCGTTTGCCCACAACATATTACGAAAATGCATATTTGAAGACTTGAACACTTACGTGTAATCTACTAAAAGTGATATTCTAATCCAAAAAGCCACAAGGTGCAACCAACCTTCCTCCTTGGCAAGGGTGGTAAAGACCTGATTTAACACAAAATAACAGCAAGCAATAAATTCACAAACCTTAGAACGTACGCTTTACCGATCAATTTTGGACAGTTGACACCGGGTTGGCCCCAACAATTGGCACCCCTTGCAGGCATTTATTTAGTTTGTATTGCTTAAAGTTAGTACACTAAGGTATGGGCTAATCTCCTTCAATCTTCAGTACAATGGCTATCATAAATGACCAGCAACTCTTTAAATTGATTTGCCCCTTGATTGACCTCCAATCCACACACTATTGGGTCTTCAGGGTTTCAGCAGCAATTTCTTCAATTGCTCTTCACCTGAAAATAGAATTGCTGGTTGATAGTTGATGAGAGAGAGAGCTTAGAAGAGAGAATTGCCAATTTTGCCACCAAAACTGTGCTGCATCAGTTCTCGCCCACTATAGGACAGCAATAAATGTTGTCACCGTCTGCCTAAAGCCTTCAGGATGTTGTTGCCCTACCCAGAATGCAGTCGTTTGCTGCTAGCCACCCTAACAATGCTGTCGCCTACCTTCCCTATTGGCTGGAGATGGCCAAAACCTGCCGACAACTGCTACAACAGCCTTTTGTCCTCCTCCACATTTTTCAAAATGGTAACTTTGCCAAGTGGCAACCTTCCAAATGCAAATTCAAGCATTAATTGATTAATTTTCATAATTTCATTTCTGAAAACTAAATGTTGGGTGTAAAGTCCCTTCAGGTGTAAAGTCCCTTAATCTCCTTGTGTATAAACATATATGGGTGTGAACAGACCCTGTTTGTACCGTAACATATAAATACATTTTATTCTCTGTGTACCGTGACTTGCTAGCACACTCATCTTGGAATTCTCTCTCTCTCTCTCAACACTACTCCTGCTCCATTTCTGCCTCACATTCCATTGCACACTCATCTGAACAAACCGGTATCAAAGTTGTGGCAAGAAAGTGTGTGCTTCCCAAGGACAGTGCAAGTCAGTTTCAACTCGAGTGCTCGAAGATACATCGGGTGACCGTGTTTTAGATTCGTTTTCTGCTCAGACAGGCCAGGCACAGCTTTTCCAAGCCAGTGTGGCAGCAAGAAGTCAATCACAGGCAGGCAACAGGTCAGTTTTGACCAAGTGAGGCAATCGACAGCATTTTCGGGCAGGTGCCGGGCTGGCAGAGATCACGCGACAGCAAGCGACTGCTCACAGCAAGTCAATGGCTGCCTTTCGCCACATTTCGACAGTTTTTTTTGTTAGATTTTTACTCATTTCTGCAGGCAGGCCCCCTTCTCATTGATAGGGATTTACACACATAAGCACACTTCTCAGGTTTGTGCATATTTATGCCCGAAAATTTGAGGGTTTTCCCAGATTTGATGTTGCTCATGCATGACAGTGAAATTGGACCCCGAAATTGCAGAAATTGTACACATTGGCCTTGAAAATTTTGGGGCTTTTCATGTATCAATGAAATTTTGCTCAAGTGAGCCGAATTTACTGACATTGGTGCACATTTGGACTGGAGAAATTTGGGGCTTCTGCAAAATTTTGCTAAATTTACCTGTTTTATGCTTTTGAGAACATACATTAATGCAATTGGGGTAGATTGGCTAGTGAAAATTTGGGGCTTTTGCTGAAATTTGAGGATTTTGGCAAAATTAATGTGTGAAATGCACATTGGGGAAGTTGCTGAAGCAATCTTGGTGCTGTAAGCAATGAAATTCGAGTTTATTATCTCCCACTTGTGAGATTTTAAAGAAATTGCACAAAATTTTGGAGTTTTTGTGTATTAGAAGTGCTTTTGGGCACATATATATGCAGCACACATGTTGGGCAGCTCCTTTTGAGTTGATGGATTGCTGAATATCCACGGTGCAGCAGTCTCAGTGATCATTTGCAAATTTGGGATTGTTGCAAATGTATTTTTGATGATACTGCTGAAGTTGGAGTTACCTTGCAATGGTGTATGTTGTACATGTATTTGGATCAAATCTTACTCTTATTTCCTGAAATTTTGAACTGAAATTGGCTGAATATTCAGCCTGTTATTTGCTGTCATAAAATACAGCATTGGTACTTGGCAATTTGTTTAATAATGGCCAATAATGCTTCTAGCAACAGTGACACTAAATCCCTTCCTAAAATTAAGAGATTTGATGGCACTGGCTTTGACCTTTGCAAGGATAAGATGCAAGGCATTTTGTTTCTCAAGGACTATGATGATTCTTTCTTGAAAACCCAGCTTGCAACTATGATAGATGAGGATTGGGCTAGACTCAACAAGAAGGCCATTGTATGCATTAAAATGGTTGTGTCTCATGATGTACTTACAAACGTTAAGTGTCTTGATACGACTTATGCAATATGGAAAAAAATAAAAAAATAATGGACACTTGTGAAAACACAGCTCCAGTGAATCAAGTGCATCTCATGCGCAACCTTGTGAACAAGGAGTTGGATGAGTCTAAGCCAGTATCTAAGCATTTGAGTGCTTCACAAGGATTTTGAGTCACTTTGCAGGACTCTAGCTTGCAATCCTTCAATGAAGGCTATTTTCTTGTTGATGACTTTGCTTGATAGCTGGGAGTCTTTGGTTGTTTCACTAAGCAACAACCCTGCTTTAACCTTTGATGTTGTTAGAGGCTCTATTCTCAAGGAGGAGATCAAAAGAACGTCTCGTGGAGAAAGCAATGGTTCAACCTATCATCTTAGAGGCAGGTCAGATAAGAGGGGTAATGCAAAAAATAAAGGCAAAAGCAAGAGTAAAAGCAAGGCCAAACAGCAGGATGTTACTTGCTATCAGTGTGAGCGTAAAGGGCATAAAAAGCCGGACTGTCAGTACTACAAGAAAGAGCAAGAAAGAAAGAAACATCAAGGAAAGAAAAAGAAGGATGATAAGAAAGATAATGACAACTCTGTCAAAAGATGATGTACCAGTGAGAAAATAGGGTTTGCAGGAAGGAACACAGAGTGAACTCAACAAACATGGAGAAGAGACAAGAAGAGAGAAGAAACTTTGATGAATGGAATGATGAAGTTCTTAATCATGGAGTGAATGTGATACAAGGGAACAAGGGTGCCGTAACACAAGGAAAATGATGAAGATAGCCACGAACCACAATGTCCTCCTGAAGGGATGTAAGGGTAGTGGAGAGACTGGAGAGAAGAGGTGACGGACTGATTGAGCCCCCTCTAAGTCGCAATAGATGTAGATGCCCCCTCAGAGGGCAAAGAAAGATCATCCCCCTCTAAATCCCCCTCTGAGATAGATAGGGAATCCAAAACCTCATGGATCACGGACCCTGAAATGTCTGAGGATGAAGGAAGTGCTGCCGATCGTGCCGAAGAAGGTATCTATGGTGGTGAAAAACTCCCAGAGGTGGCTTCTCGAACCTGAGTAGGCGAGGGTGGAGGGTGGGACTTAGACTGAGTAATGAGTGGGCAACAGTCGTTGGTTCTCAATGGAGCAAACTGGGAAGCCAAAGAAAAGGAAGGAGTCGAGCAACCACTGTCTCTCAAAGGAGCAAATTGACAAGGAGACGGTATCAAACAATCATTGTCCTCAATGGAGCGGATTGCAGAACCGTGGGCTGTGGTAGCCACTGTACCCAAAAATAGGTGGGAGAAGATTGCCGTTGGCATTGTGACAATCTCCAAGAGGTCATAGCGCCAATCAATCCTCCATATGCTCAAAAGGACTTAGTGCGCATCGGATGCGTCTTATTGCCTTGAGCATAGTACTCTGATAACCAATGCAAAACGATCTCTATGGCCCAAAAAGGAGATGTGGCACAAGGAGTGACTGGGAAAAGACGCATATGCTTCGGTGGGGTAGGGAGCAAAGGTTGAAGTTAGCAATCTTCGGTGGGATGACCGTTCGTAACGCAGTAGGAGCATCCAGTAGTCTGGTCATCTGTTGGTAAAGAAACCATGGATACCAATGTGCCTTGCTGAAGAAGAAAGAGGTGGAAGAGGTCAACCACCACGAACCACGAACCGCAATGTCCGCCTCAAGGGGTGTGAGGGCAGTGTGAAGCATGAACCACAATGTCTGCCACAAGGGGTGGAAGGGCAATGGAAGGGTTGGAAGTGAGCTGCTAGTGGGAGGAGGATGCTACCAACAGTAAGAGGTTGCAACCAATAGAAAAACGCAGGTGAGGAGAGAGAAAGACTAAAAACGCAAGAAAAAACCAGCAGTAGCAGTCAGCATGCTAAAATCAACTTCGAACAATGTGTGATAGGCTGGAAACAAGCGTCAAACTGCTATAGACAGCAATGGCCAGGTTGGACCGCGATGTCCTTCACATCCGAGTATGGGCAACAAGCTGAAATACCTGAAATCTGCAAAACGAGATTGTTTTCTAAATGGAGAGTGATCAGCAACAATCGCTCTACTGTAAACAGCTGCAAACTGTGGGTGGAAGGCTGGAAACAGTGCCAAACTGTAGATGACAACAAGGGACAACTGAGACTACGATGTCCTCCGCGAAAGGGATGTGGGCAGCAAGCTGAAAACACTTGTAACCTGTAAAAACGAGATTTTGATATAGCAGAAGAAGAAAAGTGGATGCCGAACCCGCCACCGGTCTTTGTCTTCACTGAAATGGAGGATCTTTGCCGCTATTTGAGCAAATTGAGCTCTGATTCAATGTCAAAAGATGACGTACCAACGAGATAGTAGGGTTTGCAGGGAGGAACACGGAGTGAACTCAGCAAACATGTAGAAGAGAAGAAAAGAGAGAAGAAACTTTGATGAATGGAATGATGAAATTCTGAATCATGGAGTGAATGTGATACAAGGAAACAAGGGTGTCGTAGCACAAGGAAGATGATGAAGACAGTCACGAACCACGAACCACAATGTCCTCTTGAAGGGGTGTAAGGGCAGTGGAGAGGCTGGAGAGAAGAGGTGACGGACAGAATGAATCAGCCGTGAGGAATGAGTGAGAGAGTGGCCTATAAATAGGCACAGTCGGTCTAGGATGGCGCCCCTTTTTGGGACTGCAAACCCTAAACGCAGAAACGCAAAACGCAAATTGCGGGTGAAGGGTGAAGGGTTTTTCAACAAGGCCAAATAGTAGGATGTTACTTGCTATCAGTGTGGACGTAAAGGGCATAAAAAGCCCAATTGTCAGTACTACAAAAAAGAGCAAGAAAGAAAGAAACAGCGAGGAAAGAAAAAGAAGAATGACAAGAAAGATGATGACAGCTCTATTTCAAAAGAAGTTGCAAAGGCAAATGTTGCATCTAGTGTGGTCATTCTAAGAGCTCTCTGACATTGGAGAGATACTTATTGAAGCCTCATGCAATGATGTGGATGTTATGGCAGCACTAGGTGGTATGCACATCACCAAAAAGGAGGTAATTGATGCCTTACTTTCAACTCATGATGGACTGTCCCGATCATGAATAGTGGACAACGGCGCCTCTTTTCATGTTTCTCCCTCTTTGGAGTCATTTTTAGAATACACTACACATTGCCTAGGCAAGGTTTACTTGGGCAACAACTATGCATGTGAGATAGAGGGTGTAGGTACCATTCACTTGGCCCTTGAAAATGGCCAAGAGCTGAATTTACAGGATGTCAGATATATACCTAGCATAGAGAAAAGTCTATTGTCACTTGGGCACCTTGATGCAAGAGGATATTTTACTACCTTTGGTGGTGGATCTTGGAAGGTCCACAAAGACTCTATGCTAATTGTTAAAGGCAACAAAAGGGGACTTCGAATTATTTGCATTGTAAAGCATTACCTGGCAAGTTTTTAACTGTGGCTGAGTTCACTCACAGATGAAACTTCGGCACAAAAGACTTGGCCATATGAGCCAGAAAGGCCTCAAGTTCTCTCCTCTTTAGGAAAATTTGATGTAAAAGGCTCAGGTCTCGACTTTTGTAATGATTGCATACATGGAAAACATGTGAAGTCCCCTTATTACTCCAGTGTCATTAACAAGTCCAATGCTATTGATTTAGTACACTCCAATGAGTGTGTGCACTATACATGTTATTTCATATGGGGGTGCACGATATTTTGTTACTTTTATTGATGATTTCAGTAGAAAGTCATGGTGTATGTGTTAAAGAGCGAAAAGCAAGTATTGCATACCTTTAAAAGATTTCATGCTTTTGCTACCACACAGAAAGGACTTAACTTAAAAGCTATAAGAATGGGTAATGAGGGTGAGTATGTCTCTGATGAGTTCAAAAATTTTTGTGAGATGCAAGGCATTAAGAGGGAGTTGACAGCTCCTTATAACCATGCATCAAATGGCGTGGCTGAAAGATATAATCACACACTTTGGAAGAGAGTCAGATGCATGTTGTCCACAGCTAATCTCTTGCAGCAATTCTTGGAAGAGGCTCTTAAAACTGCAGTTCATGTATGCAATCGCTCTCCCAATCGTACATTGGAAAATGACATTCCTTAAGAGGTTTGGTCTAGAAAACTTCCCTCATATGACCATTTACGTGTCTTTGGCTATGATGCCTTTCCGCATGTTCTTATAAATCAGAGGACTAAACTAGACATGAAATCCATCAAGGGCATCTTCATGGAATATGGAGATGAGGAAGAGATGGGTTATAGAGTTTTGCTTCCTCAGGACAAGATGATAGTGCACAACTAAGACATAGTATTTAATGAGGCAAAGTTGCTGAAAAAATGCTACACAGGGTGACCTTGACAAAAGAATGTCAAATTTCACCATAAATAACCAGCCATTCAGCAACCTTTAGCTGAAGATTCTGATCCTTTTGGTACTGAAAATGAGTAGCAACCTATTGTGCTGCAGCTAGAAGATAATGGGCAGCAAATAGATGCATAGGATGGAATATGACAACAAGAACATGCTAAAAACAGATTACAACAACAAGAAAATGCTGAAAATCAACCACCAGGTGATGGTGTGCATATACCTAAGGATGTAGGCCCATTGCCTAACAATACAAATCGTTGGGTAAAAAAGTCTACACATGTCAGAAGGCAGCCATAGAGGTTTCAAACATCTTTGGATTGCATTTTATTGACTAATGAAGGTAAGCCTTTGACATTTAAAGAGACACAATCATGTAAAAATAAGAGAAAGTGGGAGCTTGCTATGCAAAAAGAGATGAAGTCTCTGTATGCAAATAACACATGGAAGCTTGTACCTTTGCCCAAGAATAGAAAAGCCATCCCTAAGAAATGGGTTTACAAGGTGAAATGTATTGATGGAAAGCCCAAGTACAAGGCACGTTTGGTTGCTAAGGGCTATAGACAGAAGGAAGGCATTGACTTCCAGGAGGTTTTTTCACGAGTGGTGAAGATGACTATGCTCCATGTTTTGTTTGCTCTCACTGCATCCTTGGATTTAGAGTTGGATCAAATGGATGTAGAGACTGCTTTTATGGTGACCTAGATGAAAAGTTATACATGAAACAACACAAAGGTCTTGCTATTCCAAGGAAAGAGCATTTGGTTTGTAAGCTAAAACGCAGCTTATATGGGCTGAAACAAGCCCCTAGACAATGGTATAAAAAGTTTGATACTTTTATGCTCAGCCATAGATTTAAACGCGGTCATGCAGATCACTACTTATACACTAAAAAGGCTAATGATGGAAACCTTATTGTGCCGGTCTTATATGTGGATGACATGCTGATTGCAGGATAGCATAAGAGTACTTTGAATGCTCTCAAAAGGCAGCTGAGTTCAGCCTTCTCAATGAAAGATTGAGGGATGACTGAACACATTTTGGGCATGCACATTAAAAGAGATAAGAGGGCAGCACTTCTTGTTTCTCTCACAGGACAAGTACATCAGCAAAGTACTTGACAGATTTAATATGGTTGATGCTAAGCCTCTTAGTGTGCCTTTACCACCACATAAAAAGCTTAGCAAAGCCAATTGCCAAATGGATGATGCAACTGCTAGTGCTATGAAGGGCATACCTTATACATCAACTTGTGGTTCTTTGATGTATGCCATGGTTGCAACTCACCCTGACATTGCTCATGCAGTGTGAGTTGTTAGTAGATTCATGTCTAACCCTGGCAAGCCACATTGGGAAGCAATGAAATGTATCTTAGATACTTAAAAGGTACACAAGAGGTGTATATGCTATGGAAAGGGTACACTAGAGTTACAAGGATTCTGTGATCCGGACGAGGAGATCTTGACACTAGAAAGTCTACAAATGGGTATGTCTTTACTTTGGTTGATGGGGCTATTTCTTGATGTTCAAGGTTGCAGAAAATTGTGGCACTAAGTACTACAGAGCATGAATATATTTCAGCCACAGAAGCTTCTAGGAAAGCTATTTGGCTTGGCCGTTTGGTCAAGGATTTTGACCTCTCTTCACATACTACAGTGCTTGGTTGTGATAGCCATAGTGCCATATGTCTAGCTAAGAATGCCATGTTTCATGCGCATACCAAACACATATATGTTTGGTACCACTTCATTTGATAGGTCTTGGATGATGGTCTTGTCACACTGACTAAAGTCAAAACCCAAGATAACCCTGTAGATGTTCTCACTAAAGGCTCAACATGAGCATTGCATCCGATTAGTGGGAGTTGACTAGCTTAGAGGTACCACTTTGGGCCTTTAAGTGGGAGGTTGTTGGATGTAAAGTTCCTTAATCTCCATGTGTATAAGCATATATGGGTGTGAACATGCCCTTATCTGTACCCTAACATATAAATATATTTTATGTCCCTGTTCTATGAATTTGAGTTTCAGCTTTTGCGCTATGCTAGGCCGTTCGATCATTTTCATGGGGCATCTCCTGCAACGGGGGCCCTTGTTGCCACTTCTCCGAAGAGCCAGTAAGGGAAGGGTAAGAGACCTCAAAATTCCCCTCAAACCTCAATGAAACCCAAGGGAACAACCAATCCTCTCTTAAACCAAGGTGGCAAAATGTACCTAAGAAGAATACATATTGTCAACATTGTAAGAAGGCTAGCCATTTTGACAACGAGTGTCGATCAAAGGCAAGAGTCACACAACCAAAATCCAAGTCTCAAACCCCCACACCCCAACAAAGTAACCCCCAACAAGGGAAGTAAAGTGGTGACAACCAATCTCAAGAGTCGTGGAAAGCTCAATCTCACGCTACCACCGGTCAGCCATCATAGCCGAGAAGGTTCTCAACGCCAAAGGGCTTGTATGATTAGTCTATAGAGGCCCACATCGTCTGTTTAGAGGCATTAGATGTGAGTCTTGTCCATATCTATGAGCAATCTTTCAAGAGAACAATTGCAAAGGCCCATTTGTCATAACCAAGCACTTCTGCCCCTTGGACTGTGAACAGTGGAGCTACGCATCACATGACCCCTATAGATGACATTTTTCTCACCAAACATCCTGCAACTCGGAGAGTGAGAGTAGGGAAGAACTCCTCGATCAAGATCCAAGCCTGTAGTCGCATCAGTTTTGCCAGTAATGAGGGTCAAGATCACGCTATGCTGGACAACGTTTATCATGTCCCCAAGCTTGGGGTGAACTTATTGTCTGTTCGATAGCTCTATCAGTTGGGCGAGCAGTCTTCTTTACATTAACCGCAGCCGATGTCATTGATGACAAGACCGGTTTAGTCGTTGCTCGCAGCAAGGCACAACCTAATGGCCTCTATCACATGACGCACTTTCTTACCGTGCCAACAACCAAGAACTCGGAGTTCCATCACTTCCAAGCTTTAGCCACTGCACAGAAGCCTTCGAGCACTAAACGTCTCTGGAATTACCGCTTAGGACATCTTGGATACGACTCTCTTTATAAGGTGTCACGTCGCCAAATGGTTAATGGCATTCCTTTCCTGAAGCTATCTCGAGAGGTCTGTAAAGCATGTCAACTAGGTAAACAGCATCATATCCCCTTCCCATAGTAGTCCACTCATCAAGCTGAAACTCCATTGAGATTGATTCACGTTGATCTTTGTGGCCCAATGCTCACTGCCGCCTTAAATGGCATGCTTCACTTCTTTTTGATAGTGGATGATTTCTCTCGATACATGTGCATGTACTTTCTCTATAAAGCATGTCAGCTAGGTAAACAACACCGTAGCCCCTTCCCACAACAGTCCACTTATCAAGCTGAGGTTACATTGAGATTGATTCATGTTGATCTTTGTGGCCTAACGCCCACTACTGCCTTAAATGGCGCGCTTTACTTCTTTTCAATAGTGGATGATTCCTCTCGATACATGTGGGTGTACTTTCTCAAGCACGAGTCTAATGTTTTCACCTACTTTAGTGCTTGGGTGCTACTATTTCATAACCAAATTGGGCGTCGTGTGGGTACCATGAGGAGTAATAGCAGTGGCAAGTTTATCTCCCATGAGTTTTCGGAGTTTCTACAGGAGCATGGCATTTCTCGCCAACTCACCTCTACCAACTCCCCCCTTCCTAGAATGGAGCCATAGAGCATAGGAACCGGACAGTTTTGAACCTGGCATGCTCTATGCTATTCGCAGCACAACTTCCCGATCATCTATGGGCTGAGGTTGTTAGCACCACAGTGTACATCCTCAACCGATGCCGACCACAACAATTCCTCAATGGACTCCCTACGAGGCATTCTTTGGCAAGAGGCCTCTTGTTTCCCACTTTAGAGTCTTCGAAAATCGTACATACACACACACACTAGACAACAAGATAAAAAAGCTCACTCTCCAATCTGATCTATTGATCTTTGTGGATTATTCTTCTGAAGCAAAAGCCAATAGTTTGTTTGATCCTCAAGCAAACAAGGTGATCGTCAAGCAAGATGTCGTCTTTGATGAGAGGGACATAGTGCAATCTTATGCACTAGACTCTAAGTCCTTACCTCAGCCCACATCTTCAGACATTGTGCCTTCCGAGCCGGGTCTACTGCCCGCTCCTATCCTTCTTGCAAATTCTTCCGCCCCAAGCCTCCTCCGCAAGACCCTTTACCTCACTGGTACCAACAAAATATGCGATATTCGGGGATCCTTCCACCGGATTACTCTCCAATGGCCCTAGATGATCTACTCGGCTTGCCCCTCAAGCGTCATATGCTTCAGTCTTTGCAGCTGATTACATTACACATTCCAAGCCAGACAATTGGCAAGAGGCTCTCCAAGACTCTCTATGGCATGACCATGGAGAAGGAACTAGATAATATTGACCGAAATGAGACTTGGACCTTGGTGGATTGTTCTAGTCACAAGGTCATCGGGAAGTGGTTTTTTAGGACAAAGCTGAAGGCCACTATTCCAAATGGATATCAATAGCGCCTTTCTGAATGGTTATTTGGAGGAGGAATTCTATGTGGAGTAGCCACTCGGATTTCCTTCTGTTGACCATTTGAATAAGGTGTTCTATTAGCGGAAAGCTCTTTATGGGCTAAAGCAAGCTTTGAGGTCTTGGTTCCAAAGAATGGACAAGTTCTTACAGACTCATGGATACCATTCTACCCCCTATGATCCAAATCTCTATGTGCGTACTATATGCACAGGGGTCAGTTATATCTTGTTGTACGTCTATGACTTATTTATCATTGGTTTAAATTCTACTACCATAACAGAAATTAAGACCAAGCTTTGTTCTACCTTTGAGATGACTGACCTTGGTATGTTATCTTATTTCTTGGGGATGGAGGTAGTTCGTTCTGGGGGGAGTATTTGTATCTCACAACTGAAGTACGCCTGGAACAGTATTGCACGGATCAAACAAAGCTTGTGGCCACACCTCTTGATCCCACTGTCCATCTGTAGAAGGATACCCTAGGTCAGTCCTTCGATGCACACCCCTATCGCTCTGTTGTAGGGAAGCTTCTTTGGATGATTCATTCTAGGCCAAATTTAGCATATTCAATTAGTGTACTTAGACAATATTTTTCAATACCTAGGATGTCACATTGGATTGCTTGCCTTTATGTGTTGAGATATTTGTGGTATACTTTTCATTATGACTGACTTATGGACATGGTTTATGCTTGCAGGGTTACACCAATTCTGACTGGGCGAGAGATCCTAACACCCAATGTTCCCATGGCAGTTACCTCTTTTCCTTGGGCACAGCTCTCATTTCTTCATCAAGCCATAAGCAAGAGACAATGGCAGCTTCCACAACAAAGACTGACTATAGTGCTCTCTTTGATGGTACCACTGACGCCATCTATCTCAGGAGCTTCCTGGCTACACTTCAATTCCCCTATGATTCTCTTACAGTTGTCTACACTGACAACCAAAGTGCCATTGTCCTTGCAAGCAACCCAATCATCACACCTCAGACGCGGCATGTGGCAGTCCACTTCCACTTCACCTAAGAGCAGGTTGAGCTAGATAATATTCGCCTAGAGTTTATGCCTTCACGCAACAATTTTACAGACATTTTGACCAAAGCGGTCAACCAACCGGTTCTACAATATCTACTACCACGGATTAGCTTGAGTATACCCTCCTCTACTTCTTCGCATTGACAGGGAGAGGGTGCTTCTCTCTTGCTTCTCTCTCCTATTTGACAAGAAGCGGCTTCTTCTCTTGATCAATGACAGTGATTATGTTTACCGTTTTAGTTTTAGACATTCCAAACATTTATTCTTTGTATTATACTTAAGGACATTTGTAACTTCATCCGCACTGTCAGGATGACATGATTCAAAAAGGGCACTAGAACAAGTGAACAATTCCCCTTCAAGGGCATTGTCCAGTGGCACCATTGCATCGCATTCTACATGAGCATGGAATCTTACATATCCCTTTGCATTACCCCATGCATTGGCATCCGGTTCATGTAAACATACATCTATGTACATTTATCCCTTTTCATTCTTTCTTGTGAGTGGTTAACTCTCGATCCACCATATTCGTGGCATTGCACATGGCAGTTTTCCACAGTAGTTTCCCCACGCTTGCTTGTCTTGATATGCTCACCATCATCTTTTTTGCCTCCCCACATACTCCCCATATGATTGGCATACACACACTTTCATTATCCTTAAGTACTTTGTCCTCGTAGTGTGTGGGATTGTTTTGCTTGTTGTATGAAGCTAGTGGGGCTATCCATCCTTATTTTCCCATACTTCACGACATAGTAACCCAATGGGACCAAAACTAATTTGAATTTGAAACATTCACATAATGCTAAATCTTTTGAACAAATCACACCAAAAGTCTTTTTTTTTTTTTTAAAGAGCAGTTCATTGCTGATTGCATCCGCCTTTGTAGGACTTGGTAGGCCCCTAGGCAGCCAGCACGCGTCCTCGGTCCGATACCCTAGCCTCTCTAGGGTGATCACTTAGACTCCCTTGGTAAGTTAACCATCATCTCTATAGTCTTGGTAGGTCATTGAGCAGTCGACATGCACTCTTTGCCCGATGCTCTAGCTGCTTTGGGGTGGGATGCCCTAGGGTAAAAGAAAATATATATCAAGAGCCTATTTCTCACGGCTCTGATTTGGACCTGAGAGGATATGTGTAGCTGAAAATGCATTAACTTGACTTAAACGTCCCCAAAACATGCTTAATTAATGAAAAAAACCTTTTATTTTTTAAAAAAACGTTATCTTAGAGAGTTCCTATGTCCCACATGCAAAACCCTTAATTTGGGTGCCCCAAACCTTCTATAAATAGGCATGCATCCTATCACTCTCCCCAATCTCCTTTTTGCAAATTTCAAGTCTTTTAGCTTGCTTCCTACACCCCAAACACAGAGAACATTGCGGTCCAAGCTGGCCATTACTGTCTACAACAATCTAGTGTCTGTTTCCAGCCTATCACACGCTATTCAGAGCTGATTTCAGCCTACCGACTACTGCTCCTGGTTTTCCCTGCTGTTGCTATCATGTCACGTCATCAACCAGCCTGCATTTACTGTCTAGAGTTGCCACCTACATAGTTTTCTCTCTCCTCAGTTCTCGCCTTCTCCTGTAGGTCGTCGCCCAACCTTTGTTAGCTACGTTTGGAAGTTTTCTCTCTCTTGCAACAATCGCCCAACCTAAACAGGCTGTGTTTTGTTGTTTTCACTCTCCTCACATGCATTTTTTGTATTTCTCTCTCCTCACTTGCGTTTTTAGTCTTTCTCTCTCTTGCACTGCAGTCTACATCAAATCCAACCTTCCTTGGCTGCGTTTACTAGTGTTCGACATTCAGAGGCTACCTTGCTGTGCTTTGGGATCCGTTTGGAGTATAACACTCTCTCCAGCTCATTACCCCTATCCTAATCTTCGAGATATAGGAGTTTGTGGTACAATATTCACTCTCCACATAGTATGTTTGCTGTATGAGCATTGTATATTCAATTGTTCTATGTTATCGGTTTGTGCTTCATCGTACGATTGGTATTGCATTTTTGTGTTTAGAGCATCTCGTCACACTGATCACATTGTTGGCATATTTCTCGCCTATTTATTTGACTCCCTTCTCCACAATCTCGCCATTCATCACTTGTAGATTCCAATCCATGCCTTGTTGGAGAGAGGGAGCTAGTGCTAGTGTCCACACAACCAATGTCTCACTATTGTACACAATTCTCTCATGTTTGGTATATGCATTCCATTTCCCAAGCATATCTCTGAGTTCTCCCCAGCATCTGCGTTTTCACATTTTGCATATTTTGCAGGATGCACGACAGTATTTTCAAGCTTCTTTGCTGCCTTTTGTCCTTTTCTGGCTAATTTTGGTTGATTTCATCTTGTCTAATCAGACTTTATCCTCTTACAATAGTCATTTTGTGATCAGCCCCTCTTGACATTGCATGTCACCTCGTACTTCATGCAAACTATATTGTTCTTGAATTATTCTCTTTCTCTGTTCTTTATCTTCTCCTCCTATCCTCTCCAAATGGCTCCTCCATGCTATTCTACTGATGACAAACTTCATGACTCTAACTACTTCACATGGAGTGTTGTTATGAAAGCATGGTTTGTGGAGAAGTTGTTATGGTACATTGTTTCTGCAATTATTGAGCGTCCTCAGCCTCCCACTCTTTTTCCAAATGATTGGACCAAGACAACCACAAGGAAGCTATGGTTACATGGGATTCCAACGGTACTTGTGCATATTTTGCTCTTATTCATTGTATCTCTAAAGAGGTTCTAGCAATGGTCACCTCCTACAGGACAACTTCAACAATATGCGTAAAGCTTCAAATGTTGTACAAGGCTCCCTCGATTATGTGTGCAGTTACCCTCTATGGACAACTCCAACTGTCATGAGGACTTGAAAATTTGATGCTTTGCTTATGTTTAATTGACATTTGATTAAAGGATTAATCAAATGTGTAATTAAAAGATGCACATGTGGGGTGCAAGCTACTTTTTCACAATTGAAGGCCGAAGAACCCTGTGAAAAAGATGGGTGTCAAGGGAAAAAGTTGTAACAAGTTACAGTTGTTAGATTCTAGGTGAATTTTGGTGTTAGTTTTCCCCTAGGACCATTATTTGGCCATTAAGTGTTAGTGGTGACACTAGGGACTAGGCATTAATTAATGGATTAATGCTTGTCCAAGGGTCAATTAATGCATGGGACCACTTTGGGTTGCAAATGGCCTAGCCAATTAATTTTTGGATGGGCAAGGTCAATTTTTTGGGCATGGATTAAGGGCTGAATTAATTTTCTAGCAGCTGGAAATTGTTGAAAATGAGTTAAGAAAGCTACCACTTGGCAAAACTTTCCCATGCAAGTGAGGGAAAGGCTAAATAGGGCTAAAGGAAGAGGGAAATCTCGTTTTTTCATTTTGGAGCTGTTGGGAAGAGGTGTTGGACTATTGCTGCCAGCTTTTGGGGCCATTTTCCAGCCATTGGATACCATTTTGGTGATGGAGATTGCTTATTCTTGACCTTGGGAAGCTGGCTATTGCTGCTGATGCACTTTCTCCTGAAGATCATAGTCTCTCATGCTCCTATTGTTGTTGGTGTATCCGTTTGGGACCGGTACAACAGGGCAGCTACTGAATTTGATCAGTTCTTCGCAACAAATCTCAGAATTTTCTCTCTACAGCATTCTCTCATCTCCTTCAGCGTATGTTCAGCCATTCTCAACAATTCTCGGCCATTCGGAGGAGATCTCAATCATTTTTTGTGGGCTGATCTGTCATTTCTGCAGTAAACCCTAATTTACAGCAAAATTTAGGGTTTAGCAGCCACCTTGGGATCCATGCCAGAGATTGAAGGCTCAAGGGACTGAAATCAGCAGCTGATAATTGAAGATTATCAAGGGATTTCAAGAGCTAGCCCATCCCAAATTGATTTGGGGCAGCATTTGGCCAGCCAAGGGTCAAATTGGAGAAGAAGTCCTGGGTGAATCAAGGGGCAAATGACCCAAAAGGCTTGCTGGTCATTTATGACAGCAAGAGCAATTGGTTAGCAGGAGGAGATTGAAGAATCTCAAGTTGTACTCCTTCCAATTGAATGAAAGCTAAAGAAATACTACAAGGGGTGCCAATTTTGGGGCCAACACGGTGTCTACTGTCCAAGAATGTTATGGTAAAGTGTGTATTTCATTTTATGTACATTTATTTATTGTTGTATTTAACTCTTAAATCAGGTTATCACCACCCATTCCAAGAAGGAAGGCTGTTATCAAGGTTCCATTACCGGGATACATCAAATCTCTTGATTTGGTGGGCCCGAGGCACCTGATTGCCAGCCAAAGCTTTGTGCTAGTGTTGATCTTTGTGCTGAGCTGAGAAATTACAGAAGATGTCTTTATACAATGGGATGCAATCAAGCAGTAATGATGCCTCTCATGATGCACATTCACATGGGAAAGAAGGAAATGCAATGCCTGATCTTGGAAAAGGCACGAATCATGGACAGCATGCTGAAAATGTGGTTGAAGGCCAAGATGTTGGACCCTCAATGCAAAAATATGATGATGATCAGCAAGGGGAAATGGAATTTGATGTTGCATTCAAGAATCGAATGAGGACAGCAGCCAATATCTTTGCTGAATTGGCAAAAGATCCTCTGTTTACTCGGTTTTTAAAATCCTACAAAGGACAACAAGGGCAAGAAGAGAAAATCCTCTTCTAGAACTTTGGGACAGCAAGATGCACCGAAAAACAAGCCAAAGCCTTCTCAAGATGCTCATGGTGAAAAGCAGTTGGTGCCAGTTGGGCAAGAAATGCAAATGCAAGTTCATAATGTAAATGCTAATCCTATGGTTTTTGGACAGCAAGGTTTGCATGAAAATTTGGGGCAGCCAGCATACTTTGGTGGTAGCACAATTTTTCATGCTATGGTGGGTAAGCGACCAAATGTGGAAATGTATGGCACACCTCCCCATAATTTTCAGCAACCAATGCATGGCTTGCATAACCCAATGTACTCGGGTATGGCTCATGGAATGCATAATCCGATGTATGGTGGCATCGGTATGATGCCTAGTGTGCAAAATCAGGCATATGGGCAAGCATCGGTACCCAGTCGTGCTTTTGGGGCTCAAGGAATAAGTGCTAGTCATGCAAATGCTCCGTTTAATGCTGGCTATCATGGAAATTGCCTCTACACTAGCGGACACACTATGCCTTTCATGTGAGCTTGTTGAGGCTTTTTATGGTGATGTGCCTAAGGATGTATCTGCTGAAATTCAGTCCAATGAAGAGGAGCTAAATAAGATATTGGTATCTGAGCAGATTTTGGCACATAAAAAGAAAAGGTCAAAGGTAAAGCTTCCATAAGCTGTTGGGTGAAGTTTCACAACTGTTCACCAATGGATGCTAAATGGATGGAAGAGGATGACTTGGCAGACCATCCTCAGTTGTTGCAGCTTTACCTTGATGCCTTTCAATTAGAGCCGACTTTGGATCGGGCTCTTTCAGGTTCAGTAGAGCAAGGATCCAGAGTACTACTTGATACTCAAGGGGGAGGTAGCAATTCACTCCTCCATGAATGGACTGCTCTCGTGTATAGTGGATCTCGGATGTATTCAATATACATTCAAGGTACTGTGCTGACAGTATGTCTACCATGAGGTCACTATTCAATGTACTAGTCACTGTAATATGTATGCAAATGGGTATGGTTTTCACTGCAGCTCTGAAACTGTACATTTGCATCAAGATATGATCATGAGAAACTGATTATCGACTGCTGGTTTTCAGTGTATGATCATTAGTTTTAGTGGTATTCAGTTGGTTCTATGGACAATAGCATGTGTACTGAATGCCATTGACAATTCAGCCATGGTTTTGGCTCAGATTATGCTTTACTATGGTTGTGTAGTGAGCACTATTGAGAAACAAGAGTTTGGGATGCATCCGATGAGTTTCTGGCAACAGTTCTAGACTATTGTTGAGCTTTATGCTATGTTTATGCTGGCTGGAAATTTTCAGCAAATGGTGGGCATATGAGATAGTTAGCCAGCAATGGCCAATGTTGTGTTAACTATGATGCCTTGTGAAAATTCCAGTGCAATATTGTTTGCTTTGACACATTGCAGTGCAATCCGGGACGATTGCAAGGATTTCAAGGGGGTGGTCTGTCACGAGGGCGTGAAAATTTGATGCTTTGCTTATGTTTAATTGACATTTGATTAAAAGATTAATCAAATGTGCAATTAAATGATACACATGTGTTGCACATGTGGGGTGCAAGCTACTTTTTCACAGTTGAAGGCCGAAGGACCCTGTGAAAAAGATGGGTGTCAGGGGCAAAAGTTGTAACCAGTTATACTTGTTAGATTCTAGGTGAATTTTGGTGTCAGTTTTCCCCTAGGACCATTAATTGGCCATTAAGTGTCAGTGGTGACACTAGGGACTAGGCATTAATTAATGGATTAATGCTTGTCCAAGGGTCAATTAATGCATGGGACCACTTTGGGTTGCAAATGGCCTAGCCAATTAATTTTTGGATGGGCAAGGTCAATTTTCTGGGCATGGATTAAGGGTTGAATTAATTTTCTAGCGGCTGGAAATTGTTGAAAATGGGTTAAGAAAGCTGCTACTTGGCAAAACTTTCCCATGCAAGTGGAGGAAAGGCTAAATAGGGCTGAAGGGAGAGGGAAATCTCGTTTTTTCATTTTGGAGCTGTTGGGAAGAGGTGTTGGACTGTTGCTGCCAGCTTTTGGGGCCATTTCCCAGCCATTGGAGACCATTTTGGTGATGGAGATTGCTTATTCTTGACCTTGGGAAGCTGGCTATTGCTGCTGATGCACTTTCTCCTGAAGATCATAGTCTCTGATGCTCCTATTGTTGTTGGTGCATCCGTTTGGGACTGGTACAGCAAGGCAGCTACTGAATTTGATCAGTTCTTTGTGACAAATCTCAGAATTTTCTCTCTCTACAGCATTCTCTCATTTCCTTCAGCCTATGTTCAGCCATTCTCAACAATTCTCAGCCATTCAGAGGAGATCTCAATCATTTTTGGTGGGCTGATCTGTCATTTCTACAGTAAACCCTAATTTACAGCAAAATTTAGGGTTTAGCAGCCACCTTGGGATCCGTGCCAAAGATTGAAGGCTCAAGAGACTAAAATCAGCTGATAATTGAAGATTATCAAGGGATTTCAGGAGCTAGCCCATCCCAAATTGATTTGGGGCAGCATTTGGCCAGCCAAGGGTCAAATTGGAGAAGAAGTCCTGGGTGAATCAAGGGGCAAATGACCCAAAAGGCTTGCTGGTCATTTATGACAGCAAGAGCAATTGGTTAGCAGGAGGAGATTGAAGAATCTCAAGTTGTACTCCTTCCAATTGAATGAAAGCTAAAGAAATACCACAAGGGGCGCCAATTTTGGGGCCAACAGGGTGTCTACTGTCCAAGAATGTTATGGTAAAGTGTGTATTTCATTTTATGTACATTTATTTATTGCTGTAATTAACTCTTAAATCAGGTTATCACCACCCATTCCAAGAAGGAAGGCTGTTATCACCAAAAGATGGAGTTCGAGCCAGAAGATACAACCTAGTCATTTTTGCTTCGTGTTATAGGGACAAGATCTGTTAGAGATCATCGCCCTGGTGGGACTGCACAGTCCAGTCGGACTGCCACGTGGCAGTCCGACTGACTGCAGTACAGTCAGCTGCATTTAATGTAGCCGACCTGCTATTTCTGGCGCCTGTTTTCTGGCTATTTATAGCCAAGATTTCTGCAGTCTACATACACTTTGCTGCTCGCAGATTATAGACTGGTGGCACGCGCAGATTCCGTCTCTGTTCACAGATTTCTGATAGGAGACAGTGCAGACTGCAACGGACTTCGAGGTGAACAACAGGTTGCATCGTCGAGGTGGAGACACACAGTCCAGTGCACTGCGCCCGTGTACATATCTGCATATCTTTGTATACAGCACACTTTATACAGCAGATCTTCATCGTCCACTATCTCTCTCTCTTCTCTCTCTGCGTTCTCTCTCTCTCTCAGTCCTACGCTTCCGCACCGCTGCACTCTGACATGGTATCAAAGCAGTGTTAAAGGGCTAACTGAGTGCAAAACCAACTTGAAGAGGAGTTTCTATCGCGACACAAGGCTGCGTTTTCAGCGTTTGAGGGCAGGCAGGAGGGCAGCGCCTCGGAACAAGGCTGAAGCGAGTGTGGGCGCGCAAGAAAGGAGTCCAGGTGGTGGATTTGCTGCTGTTTACTGCTGTTTGACGAGGAGAAAGTTTGAGTTTTCAGCTTTCAAGTGCAGGTTTTGCTTTTTCATCGCCTCCGGCGGGTGAAGAAGTTTCAGGACACGGAAGAGCCCTAGCAGGCTGAGTTATCACAGTCAGAGGGGGCTGCTTTTGCGTTTGTGCAAGCATTACAGGTGAAGATGTCTACTGAGATTGACTTGGAGTTCCAGACGATTATGGACCGGAAGGTGCCTGTCTTACCGGCTCTTCCCGCAGATCAGAAGCTCGATGGCAACAACTACCGCATCTGGCGCGTCATGATGTTGGCCATCCTTGAGTCCTATGATTTGGCGAAGCTTGTACAGGAGGAAATCAACCGGCCCTCGGTGAGAGATGAGTCCAAACTCTCTTCCGATGCTCGTGCGGAGTTGGCCAGGGCACAGTCTCACTGGAACAAACTGAATGCCAAGATTCGTTCCTTTCTTTTTCTGTCTTGTACTACAGCCGTGATAGCTCACATCGAGCACTTGACAGTGGCTCAGGAGATATGGCTGGAGCTTGATCAGATGTATAACCGGATGACCCTAATGAAGCGGTTTCTTTGGAGGTTCAGATGCGGACCTTGTCCGTGAACAAGTCTTCTTTGTTGCGGGAGCACATCAACAAGCTTAGACAGCTTCAAATGCAGATTCAAAATGCGGGGAAGCCGATTTCCCCCGAAGACATGGCGATCACACTCTTGTCCCAGTTGCCGCCACGATTCGGTGCTTTCTACTCCGCCCTTATTGCTTCAGGGCGAGACTCCACTCTTCGGTGGGAAGAGTTTGTTCCTATGGCCTTGGACCAAGAGGAACAACTAAAGGGATAGAATGCTTCCAAGTTGGAGGCACTGACAGGTCAAGCCTCTCAGAAGAAGGGAAAGGACCAAAAGAAAAAGAAGGGGGATAACAAGTCAAAGAAGGACAAGGACAAGGACAAAGAATCCACATGCCATATTTGTGGAAAGACTGGCCATTGGAAGAAGGATTGCCCTGACAAAGACAAGAAGGACAACAACAAGAAGGACACGAAGGATTCTGGAGCGGTGGTTGCACCCTCATCAGCTGCATTTCTTCATCTAGCCATCATTGAGGACTCTACACCGAATGCTTCTGATGCTGCGATGACGGCTCCCCAGGCTCGAGAGTGGATCGTTGACAATGGTGCCTCCCAGCACATGACTCCTTCATCAGATGGTGTTGCCCAGTTGCGACCCTCGCGTGGGCAGATTCTCATTGGAGATAGCTCTTCAGTGTCTATTGCAGGATGGGGTGAGATGCAGCTTATTCCAAATGGACGTGGTGGTACCCATACCTCAGAGGTCTTGCATGTACCAGGTTTAGGGTATCATCTACTGTCAGTTCATAAGATTTGTTCCCTTGGACTTTTGGTGGAGTTTGACAGTGATTCGGTGCGAGTCCTTGATCGTGGGTCAAGGAAGGTTCTATCATCCGGATATGAGGAGAACGGCATCTATAAATTGAAGTCTTCCACCGCCCTCTCTACTCTTCTTCTTACCTCTCAGACACCGTCAGAGTTATGGCATGCTCGGTTGGTCACCTCAACTATGATTATCTTCGGCGAGCGTCACGTGGACAACTTGTTCGAGGAATGCCGGATATAGTGGTGAGCCAGCCGCCATGCATCTCCTGCATTCGTGGGAAACAGCATAGGGATGTGATTCCCAACAAAGCTTCGCGGCGGTCTACTTCACCAATGGAGCTTGTATCTACGGATCTTTGTGGCCCTATGAAGAACGAGTCCTTGCGAGGGAGCTCGTACTTCATGTTGATCGTAGATGACTACAGCAGGATGACATGGGCCTATTTTTTGGCATTGAAGTCAGAAGCTTTCTCCCACTTCAAGGATTGGCTTCTCTTTGAGGAGAACCGATCAGGCCGGAGATTGAAGACCTTGCGATCCGACAAGGGTGGTGAATTTGTTTCTAATGAGTTTGCTCGTTTTTGTGCAAATAAAGGTATTCACCAGGAGTTTGCTAATACCAACACTCCTCAAGAAAATGGCATTCTTGAACGGAAGAACCGCAGTGTGATCGAGATGGCGCGCACCATGATGGAGCACCAACAGACACTTCAGTTTCTGTGGGCCGAGGCTGTGGCTACTGCAATCCACATCCTTAACCGATCCCCCACTTCGGTCGTTGATGGGATGACACCTTTTGAGGCTTACTTTTGGACTAAGCCCGATGTTTCTTACTTTAGGGTCTTTGGGTGTGATGCCTATGTTCACATTCCCAAGGCTCATCGTGATAAATTTGAAGCAGCTTCCCGAAGACAGGTATTTGCTGGCTACAGCTCTCAGTCCCAAGGCTATCGTTTGTATGATCCCGTCAAGCGGGATGTGTACACCAGTTGAGACGTGCGGTTTGTGGAGGTTCCAGCCATACCAGCGGGTGAGGAGCATCCCATTCTTGGAGATCCAAGGGAGCATTGGGCTCCCGCTACAGTTCCTTTGGAGCCCGCGCCTTTTGATTCAGATTCTGTTTCCGATACAGAGTCTACTGTTCCACTGGCCACCCTTGAGGAGTTACCACCGGTGGATATTCCAGAGTCTTCAACTGATGGAGAGAGACGAGGGGAGGTCCAGCCTCCTCCTCGTTGGGCCCGTGACACACTCCGTGATTCAGGGATCGAGGAGGTTCCTCAGGAGTGGGGACCGCAAGATGGTCCGCGGCGGTCACGGAGGCACTAGGCACATTCTACGGAGCTTGTTTGCTCTAACTATTGTTTGATGACCCGTGTTATGCATGATCGAGAGCCCACCTCCGTGAAGGAGGCTTTACAGTCCGCACCATGGAAGAAAGCTGTGGAAGCCGAGTTGGAGGCTATTGAGAGGAATGGCACTTGGTCACTCGTGCCACCCCCCCCCCCCCCCCCCCCCCCGAATAAGAAGGTGATTGGTGTCAAATGGGTCTTCAAGACCAAATACCTTAGCAATGGTTCTTTGGACAAGCACAAGGCTCGCCTTGTTGCTAAAGGTTTTGCACAGCGCCCAGGGATTGATTGTCATGATACTTTTGCCCCCACTGCTCGTATGGGGGCTATTCGAGCTGTTCTTGCCTTGGCTGGCCATAGGAGATGGCCTGTCTACCAGTTGGATGTGAAGTCGGCCTTCCTCAATGGTGATTTGAAGGAGGAGATCTATGTCGAGCAGCCTCCTGGCTTTGGATCTTCAGATGGGAAAGTCTACAGGTTAAAGAAGGCCTTGTATGGCCTCAAGCAGGCTCCGCGTGCATGGAACGAGAAGCTTGATTCGTTCCTTCAGTCACAGTTGGGATATCGGAGTTCTAAGGTCGATCCGCAGCTTTATGTTCACACTTCCGAGGATGATTGTGTGCTTTTTGTGTTGTATGTTGATGATTTGATTGTAACAGGTGATCATGCACAGAAGGTCCAAGAGACGAAGGCAACTTTACATCGGACGTTCGAGATGACGGACTTGGGTCTACTCCATTTCTTTTTGGGCCATGAGATTTATCAGTCTCAGAGGGGAATCTTCATCTCTCAGCAGAGATATGTACAGGAGCTCTTGGTTTCTTTTGCGATGGAGGATTATCGGACCCTTTCTACTCCTATGGATCCGAACTGGAAGGCCACTTCCCATTCAGCTTCTCCCATGGCGGATGCTTCCCGCTATCATCAGTTGATTGGATCATTGATTTGGCTCCTCAACACTCACGTTGATCTTTGTTTTGCTGTTGGGCTCTTAGCAGGGTTTATGAGTGAACCTCAGACAGTGCATTGGCAGGCTGCTCAGAGGATACTTCGGTATTTGAGGGGGACGTCTGATTTAGGGATTCATTATCCAGCAAGCACAGATGGTTCAGATCTTGTTCTTGAAGGTTGGAGCGACTCGGATTGGGCCGGTGATGTGGACCACAAGCGGTCTACTACAGGTTACTGTTTTACCTTGGGTGCAGGTGTTATCTCATGGAGTAGCAAGAAGCAACCCACGGTAGCCCTTTCGTCTGAGGCGGAGTATCGGGCCGCGTCTTCCACCACATGTGAAGCTGTGTGGCTTCGGCGGTTGTTGGAGGAGCTTGGTAGCCGAGATTTTTGCACTCTACATACGCTTTTCTGCTCGCAGATTACAAACTGGTGGCACGCGCAGATTCCGTCTCTGTTTGCAAATTTCTGACAAGAGACAATGCAGACTGTAACGGACTTCGAGGTGAACAGCAGGTTGCATCGTCGAGGTGGAGACACGCAGTCCAGCGCATTGCGCCCGTGTACATATTTGCATATCTTTGTATACAGCACACTTTGTACAACAGATCTTCATCTTCCACTGTCTCTTTCTCTCTCTTCTCTCTCTGCGTTCTCTCTCTCTCTCAGTCCTACGCTTCCGCACCGCTGCACTCTGACAAGATCAGCTTCGTCACATACAGTCCGTCCTTCCAGAGGCTCATCTTGTGGGACTATGCTCTACAAGCTCCCTTCGGAGTTTAAAGGAGTAGCCAATGCTTTGCAGGCCCAAATGTCATCGATACTAGTGAGCTTTACACAAATGTCCTCAATGCTACTTGAGCTTGAGCATGAGGCGTCTTTGTAGTTACATGGGAAGCTTCTTGAGCTAAAATATGCATTACATGCTAATTAGCCTCTTGAAAAATCCCAAAAATGCTCATTTAATGAAAAAAAAAAACCCTAAACCAAGGAGGAATTCGAGAGAGTTAAAACAGGGATAGATTCTAGATTGTTGAGGACCCAAAACTTTCTATAGATAGGCATGCTGGCCTCCATTCAGTCTCAATCTCATTTTTGTAGGTTTCAAGTACTCTAGCTTCACTGCCCACATCCTATTTGTAGAGGGCATCTCAATGAGGCTGCCCGACATCGTCTACATCCATCTAGCATCCGTTTCTCACCTCCACCGTGCAGTCTACACCCTCTATTGCTATGTTTGTTGTCCGTACATCTAGGCAGACTTCTCCAAGTAATGCGTTTGTTGCCAGCTGCTGCCATGTTGCACACATCTGCCAAGAAGCTGCATTTGTTGCTCCTAGCTGCCGCCCAAGCTATCACTAGAATCCCAAGCAATTTTTGAAAGTTTTTCTCTCCTCTACTTTCCAACATTAATTTGCCACATCATCCACTACGTTTGCTGATGTCCAAAATCTTGGAGGCTGCCTTGCCACAATTCGAGTTCTGTTATGAGTATGACATACTGTCCAACTATCTTTTTCTGCCTCAATCCTCGAGACACAACAGTTCAAAGTTCAATATTCATTCCCAGCATGGTTTGTTTGCTACATGAGTATTGTATATTTCATATTCATTCACTTTTTCATTCAATGTGTTCATTGTCTCCGAGTTACCCTAACCCTATCTATATTCTGTGTTGAGTTTATGCTTCGTCATACACTTTTATTTCTGTTTCTACATTAGGGTATTTCTTTACAAGGCTTTCATCCTAGTATGGTGGTTCCAACGAGGCATTTGCCACTTTTGAGAGGGGTGATGGGAAGAAGAAGTCAAAGGCCAAGCATTACCACTGTGGTAAGAAGAGACATTCACACAAGGATTGCAAAGAGTTGGCAGCTTTGAGGAAGGAGGAGAATAAGAAGATGTAGGATACTGACTTCTCCACTAAGCATAGTATCCCGAAACACCGTTTCAGATCGGGACGGAAACGGAAGACCACCATTTCGCGATCCTGCGGCCCGTTTCAGAGTGGTTATCCAGCGCCGGATCGCGGTTCCACTCCTTTCCAACTCGCATGCACGGCACACTCCAACAGCTCTCGCCTCCTCCTCCTTGGACCTCCAACTCCCACCTCCTCTTCCTCTTCCTCTTCCTCTTCCTCTAAGCTCT
The DNA here is from genome assembly GCF_053477565.2 of Lygodium microphyllum. NCBI lineage: Eukaryota > Viridiplantae > Streptophyta > Polypodiopsida > Schizaeales > Lygodiaceae > Lygodium > Lygodium microphyllum. The sequence continues at coordinate 52,032,771 of NC_141142.1, forward strand.
TCTTCTTCTCCTTCTTCTCCTTCTCCTTGTTCTTCTTTTTTCTCCTTTCTTCTTTCTTCTTCTCCTTCTTCTCCTTCTTTCTTCTTTCTTTTTTCTTATTTCTTCTTCCTTCTTCTCCTCCTCCTTTAATCCATTACCTAGGTCCTAAATGCTAATCATATCATGGCATCGGACACATATTCGAGGCACGTCACTCCAATCAAGGGATACAAGGGCTCCATCGGATCAAAGAAGTGACGGTGCAACTATTGTGGATTGGAGAAATCGGGAGTGTAATGCGCGTGAAAGACCACCTGGCATGCATTCCCAACAAAGACATCGGGGCTTGCGCAAATATGCCGGCAAAAGTAACAGTAAGTCTCCATCTTTGGCGCCGAAAGCGTATGGGTATTGAGCTAGAAGAGGAACTGGAGCATTATGCAACCTAGGTAACAAGTTCTCTAATCTATTGCCCATTCAAATGTTGATTTTGAGACATGCATATTAGCAACTGTCAATTACTTAACCTCAATCTCTTAAATTTGAATAGAAATGCATTGCCATTAGGGTCCTCTCGCAAGATTGTAGTTCAAGGCCTACTGAGAGAAACTGGAGCATATGGACTCTCTTCCACACAAAAAAGAAAAACATGCTCACAACTATCCAGTTGGAGCGTTTAGTGTTTTGCCATTGCAATCTCTAGCTTCTTGAGAGGACCACTCTGTCCCCTGAGCCTTCACAGGTAAATTGGTAATGATTAGTATTATGTATAATTAACTTTTTAACCTTGAGTCCTTGAAACTTGACATAACTAATTTGCTTGGAAGTTGGATCGTAAATTGTGATATGTATGAACATTGAACATATTGAATCTCCTCTCATATGATATATCTTTATCTCGTTTACCTTTACAAGTGAATGTTGACAAGATTGATATAGAGAAGGTGTGTGACATTCCGCAAATACCACAGGGGGAATGGGATATCTACTCCATGCTCTATGAGGAGCTATCGACACCTGTGCATGAGACTCGTACACAGAGGAGGGTTAGAGTGAGGGCCACACATGGTCGTGCATCACAGGTAGAGTCAGAGCCAGAGTCTGAGAATGAGGCTGAGACTGCTTCATCAACTTCTCGATCAGAGTCCTCAAAGTCGGACAAGGAGATGGTACACAAATCCTCAGAGTCCGGATGAGTCACAAGTCATAACTAGCCTTACTAGACTTTGGAATTTTGACAGATTATTCACATGACATAGTTACTATCATTGTATCTTGATCCCACTTATTATGCATCTCGATTCTTGTTCCATTGTTCTTGATGTCAATCTTCACTGCTCTTTAGATCATAGATTATTCGTGAGTCATAAATTCTAATTTTTTTGTTGCCTTTTTTGAAAATCGAGTCTTAATTGTGTTAAGCTATCTTAAGTTTCAACCATTGAGTCCTCAGTCTTCACTCCTCAATCTTCACTCGTGAGTCGTGACTCGTAACTCGTGAAATGTGTAATGAATCATGATTTCAATCATATGACATAAAGACTCAAAGTTTTGTATGAAATTTGGATTCATGTTGTTATAGACATAGATATATTTACATACCCACATATTATTGTTTTTTTTTTTAATACAATCCGAAATGTCGTTTTCTCGTTTCCAAAATTTAGCCAAAACTCTGAAACTCTGGATTTTCTCGTTTCCGAAACTCCCGCGTACTATGCCACCAAGTCAACCGCCTCATCCAACTCGCAACTCAAATCCTCCAGCCAAGGCCAAGGCTAAAGAGCAGAACAGAGTCCTCGGAGTTGAACAAGAAGATGGCACACAAATCCTCAGAGTCCGGATGAGTCACAAGTCATAACTAGCCTTACTAGACTTTAGAATTTTGACAGATTATTCACATGACATAGTTACTATCATTGTATCTTGATCCCACTTATTATGCATCTCGATTCTTGTTCCATTGTTCTTGATGTCAGTCTTCACTGCTCTTTAGATCATAGATTATTCGTGAGTCATAAATTCTAATTTTTTTGTTGCCTTTTTTGAAAATTGACTCATAATTGTGTTAAGCTATCTTAAGTTTCAACCATTGAGTCCTCAATCTTCACTCCTCAATCTTCACTCGTGAGTCGTGACTCATAACTCGTAAAATGTGTAATGAATCATGATTTCAATCATATGACATAAAGACTCAAAGTTTTGTATAAAATTTGGATTCACGTTGTTATAGGCATAGATATATTTACATACCCACATATTATTGTATTTTTTTTATATACAATCCGAAATGTCGTTTTTTCGTTTCCAAAATTTAGCCAAAACTCTGAAACTCTGGATTTTCTCGTTTCCGAAACTCCCCCGTACTATGCCACCGAGACATCCGCCTCATCCAACTCGCAACTCAAATCCTCCAGCCAAGGCCAAAGCTAAAGAGCAGGCCAAGGCTAAAGAGCAAAAGGGATCTTGTTCTTCCAATCGAGGGAAGAGCTTGGCAACCCCTCCTTTTGCTACTTTCTAGTACTAATGATGTAGTCATCCCTCACAACTCTCTAGTGCCAAACAGGAAGTGTGAGGGTGGTGAGGTGGGCTATGTACACCTCATTTATACAAGTATACAAGTGCACACGCTCCAAAGAGGGACTTCCCTAAAGCATCAACTAAAGTTTGGCAAGTTTTCAAATCCTAGAGTTGAGATTGACTTTTAGGTTCATCATGGGCTGCTACTTGACAATGAGTGAGATTGGCTCCTCATTCAAGCTCAAATGAGGGAACACTTTGGTGGTCTTGCCCAAAGGCAAGGAATTCATGTTCACGTATGCTCAAAGGCATTTTTGACAAGATGATCATGTATGCTACTATAAGACATTGTTGACAAACACAAAGGACTATTATTGTTCTTCTCTATTTTCAAGAGCATGTACGATAACATCGACATCAAGTTTCCTCCAAGGCACCTTGGTGGTAGCTTGATTCCCCACTGCTTGGGTATCCATGGTCCTATTCCGATGGTCTTTGTTATATGAACTATAATGAGTCCTTATCATTGTATCCTTGTATTGTATTAGATCACCCATGATCTGAGAGAGAGTGTTGGTAGTCTAGTCAGCTCATGAATGAGTCTAGCCATGTGCACATGCAAGAAAACCATTCTTGTTAGCAGTACATGTTGTACATCATGTCTTGCTTGTGAGGCCTATTATCAATGAGTCAATGGGAGATGTCATGGCACTCTAACATTTATTGTCCATTTGTGGTCAATTTGGTCATGCTTGTCCATTGTCGCCAATTGTGTTGTCGCAAGACACTTTTAGTCCACCAATACATTTTAGTCTACACTTAAGGTTTTCTAATGTATAGGTCCTAGTGCTTCCATCTTTCTTTCCTTTTGGCTCAAACACCACATGGTGGTTCTATTGGGTAAACCAAGAAGTGCCTTTGTCAACGCATAATCCTTCGAAAGAAGTGCACCAACATGAACAATGTGAGATGAAGTATACATGGCACATGCGTCTCGATGAGAGATAAATGGCATGATGCCATGTTCGTTCGTAAGATGCTCCAAGGAGTGTAAGAGCCAACTTAGCCTTCAACAAATGCACTTGGAAAACTGATGTCAACTTGAGATATAGTGAGAGTTGTCACATCTCACAAGGATTGACTTCTTGTAGAAAGACGTGCAATTCATTAAGAACTTATTGTTGGATAGAACAATGCCGTCACTTTAGAGACTTACATTCATCTTGTTCTCATATAACTCAACTTTTCTTGTCTTGTAATGTTCGCCCTTGAGGTCCAAGTACAAGAATTGAGCAAGTAAGAACGGGTCAAATCCTAAGCTTTATAATGTGAGAAAGAGAGACAATGAGTGTGTTCGCTTTATAATGTGAAGAGAGACAATTAGTGTGTGCGTGCTTGTTCTCGTATAATGCAACTTTTATTGCCCTGTATTGAGAAAGAGAGACAATGAGTGTGTGTGTCCGCGCACATGCACATGCATGCCAGTTATACCACTGTTTTCGATTGTTGGGAAAATACTCCATCATGAAGTCTTTTCTGATCGTGCATATATGAGACATGGTTTCACAAAATAGAAAAACAAATCGATGTGTATGTTCAATTGCAAATGCTAATCTATTCCTTCAAACACCAGTACTGGAACACTGTACCTGATTGGCATAGGTTCGTTGGAACGGACTCTTGTCTGAATTTAACTGTCAGAAAATGCAAAGGTTTCCATATCAGATACATTGAAACAGGTCTCATTATGCATATCAAATAGCTTCATCGAATCCACATGTGATCCTGTACAACGCAATGGACTTTCCAGTTAAGCAGACTGGTAGGAACAAGCGATTGCTACATAGAGCTTACATCTTTGAATTGAAGCAAGCCCAGCTCCCCCAAATAAGAGACAGTCTCATGTGCAGATTCCGAGGGGATAATTAATTGCACCAAATTCATCTCCTCTGATCGAAACAACTCCACCGACGGCAAACCAGAAGACTCCCTCTGGTCCGCCATCGCGTAGATCTTTGGTCGACAAGCAGCGTGGTAATCCTGCTTTTACAAGGGAAAAGAATGCATATCACCTGCGAAAACCTAATGGACCCGATCCAGAGGGGCTAAGGGTTTCCCGCAGAGAAAAAGCAACTGTGTGTGTGTTAAGTGTGTGCCTGTCTCTCTCTGTGTGCCTCTTTCACAGAGAGACTGCAGCGGATCCAGCGAAAGCAAAAGGCGACCTGCTCAGATGTATCCCTCTCGCGGAAGACGAATTGAATCGGGACAGGTCAAGCGGACCCTGCACGTCTGTATGTGCAAAAGGGGGACGAGAGGAAGTTATTTAGAGCCCCAGAATTGAGAGAGAAAGAGAGAGAGAGAGAGAGAGAAGAAAAAGCAGACGCTACCTATGGCACGAGGATGATGAGGAGGCAGAACTCGGATGCTCGTGCACCGGCATTAGCCCGTCGACTTACCGACTCCCGACCTTCCTTAGAATCTGTATTCAAATGCCATGTTAATAAGATGCAAAAACCTTCAACCTCCCATACACTTTTCATCCCTATACCACTTTATTACTTCTCTATATTTCTATATTTTTTCTATATTACTTTATTACTTGAGTTGCAGGTTTGGGAGGCATCGAAGCACCAAAGGGTTCCCAAACTTGGCTCCCATACCGCCAAACCAAATTTGAATTGTTCATTAATAAATAGTGGAAAGGTAGAAAGGTGGTGATTATTCATGAAGCAAAGGTACATAATCTCTCTGTGTGTGTGTGTGTGTGTGTGTGTGTGTGTGTGTGTGTGTGTGTGTGTGTGTGTGTGTGTGTGCTGAGGTTGCAAGTGAGCATGAATTGAGTGGGGTGGGGTCACAGGTGAGTCAGAACCTTCACAAGTGAGTCAAAACCATAGCCTTAGCTGATCGACGTGATCTGAGTGACATCACTTAGTTTCCTCCTTCCTTGTTCTCTATTTCGAGCTTTTCTCTAGCATCAGCATCGATATTGTCATCATATGCATCATCATCATCAATGTTCATTTCCTGAGTGGGCCAGTCCCTAACACATTGCACCTTCTTCGGGTAAGCCTGTATTCCATTTTTGCTCACAATGTGTCCCAAGTACACCACAGATGTCTGCATGAAGGTGCATTTGATCTCCTTAGCAAAGAGTCGATACTCTCTCAATATGTCAAACACCCTTCTGACATGTGCCAAGTTCTCTTTTGGTGACTTGCTGTAAATGAGGATGTCATCAAAGAAAACAAGCACAAACTTGAATAGAAAGGGTTGAAAGATTTTGTTCATGAGGCTCTGAAATTTGGCATGGGCATTAGTCAACCCAAAAGGCATCACTAGAAAATGATAAACCCCATGATTAGTCTTGAAATCCGTTTTGATCTCATCTCCCTCCCTCATATGAATCTGATGGTAGCTAGAGTGTAAGTCAATCTTAGTGAAAAAACATGCCCCTTTCAACTCATCTAGCAAGTCGTCAATCTATGGGATGGGATAGCGGTTCTTCACTATGATTTTGTTCAAGTCTTTGTAGTCGATGCACGTGCTGAAAGAGCCATCTTTCTTCTTGACTAACAGGTCAGGGGATACGTAAGGGGAAGAACTCGGCTCAATGAAATTCATCTCCAACAGCTCCTTGACTTGCTTTGCAACCTCTTCACATTCACATTTGGAGAGTCTGTAAGGTGGCTTGTTTACTGGTTGAAATGGGGCTCTAAATCAAGTGGGTGGTCGACTTGCCCCTTAAGGGGAAGGGTTGTAGGCATCTGAAATAGATCACTATACTCCTCCAGTAGGACCTGCAAGGCTGAATCATTAGCTACTTCAGAGGGTTGACCTGAATTGTCCTTATTCAATTGCAAGACAAAGATTTGCAAGCATTTCTTAAACTCCCATTTTTGAGTTGCTTTGCTGTAATGAGCTGAAAATCAGTATGATCTTGAACTCCCTCTAGATGGATGGGTTGTCTATGCATCATAAACTCCATGTAGAGCTAAGAGAACTCCATAGCAAATTTCCCTAATTGTTTTAGCCGATCACAACCCAAGACAGCATCAATGGGGCCCATATCTAGGGCAATTAGATCAACCAATGTCACATAATTTTTAGTCAAGCATAAGGGGACTGCGAGACATACATTTGTGATGATTTCTTCTTCTCCATTTGCTATTTGGACCTTCAAGGGGTGGTGTAATTTTGTAGGGGTGCATTTCAACCAATCAATGTCTGATTTATTGACAAAATTGTGAGTACTACCACTATCCACAAGGATGAAGACATGCTTTCCATGGATACTTCCTTGAATGTGCAAGGTGTTGGGGCTTCAAGAACTCATCCAAGCATCCAAGGAGATGGAGCAAAGGGAAGTGGTAGGTGGGTGGGATGTCAGATCAAGTATCTGTGAATAGCGGCTCGGGTCGAAAAGGAAACCCATCCTCCAGATCATAGAACTGCTCGTGATCTATATCCTCAGCAAGCTCAACATGGTCAGTGGGTAAGGTCATGCTCATCATTGTGCCAATCTTCCATGGCATACATGCTATGGACCTTGACCTTGTTAGAAGTCAAGCTCTCCCGTCTGTCCATCTTTATGTATGACCGACATCTGTGACAGCTAGTGTGCAGCTGTCTGCATGTGACTACATTGAATAAGTCGGTTTAGCTAGTCGGTGAGTTAGTCAGTTTAGTTACACTTACACTAGGTTACTCTTTGTAGTGTGGGTATTACTTTAGTGTTGAATAATGAAAGAGAAGAAGAAGAACCTGATGGTTCTCTGTTAGCTCCATCCATGTCTCTCTCTCCCCTCTTTCAACTTGGTATCAGAGCGGGACTTGGTGGACTCCGTGAAGCTGGAGGAAGTGAAGAGGACCTGACTTAGGTTTTTCCCTGCATTAAACAAGCTGCCATTGTGGGCTGCAGGTGAGCATTTGTTCATTGCATACTCCAGGGTGAAGATCAGTGCTTGTGCCTTGTTGGGAGCCTTGAGGAGGCCAAGAAGACCACATTAGAGTGTGTATCACTCACTACCATCATCATCATCTTCAAAAGCGTGCTGAAATCCAGGTTTGCAGGCAGCGTGAACTGCGCCTGTTTGCTGTCATCATTTGTTGGGCTACACTTCATCAAATGCTAGTGTCTTTGGTCATCAAATGCTTAGTTATGCCATGTATGAAGTGCTTTGAGATTGCAAGAAGCAAATGCTTGACTTTGAGCTCTGACATGAGCTGAGATCAGAGTGGGTAGATCTTTAAAAAAAAGGCCTGCACTGCTGTATACACAGCATACATGGTATATGCAACACATTGAAGAGCTTTGGAAGCTCTCTGACAAGCCTAGAAGCACTCCTGGAGCATAGGTATATGCTGGAGGTCATATGTATCTGTTGTGATCCACTGCAAGCTGATTTTGGTAACTGAAATACTCAGATGTGGAGCATTTCAGACAGGCTGAAAACTGTCATTTAACATGGACAGCAAGCATTTGTTCTTTACTGAAGCATAGTGTGACATTTGGTGACATCTATGAGATGTATGTACTGACATATCTATGTCAGAATATTCATGGGTTGAGAAAAGCATTAAGTGCCACTGAATGCTGAAATTTTTGGAGCTGAAGCAAATGCAATCTTGTTTTTTTGGCTGAATACAAATTGCAGAAGTAATGTATGACTTTGCTCATTAGAGACAGATAGCCTATGGTCACTACATAGTCATGCATTGACCTTGTCATATTGGAGCAAATGTATGGTTTGGTTTGAAGACACTTTGAAGCGGTTTGAAGCTGGTTATGCTGTTTTTTGGTTGACTGCAACCTGCAAACAAACTGTTGACACTTGTACTTGCTGATTATGCATTGTTTCGTGCTTCTATGCTCATGTCTGGAGTGACATATGTACTTGCAACCATCTAAGAAGGCTTGGAACATATATGACATGTGTGCATGTTGTTTTTGGCATTGAAAGTGCTGTTGTTAATCACAGTTTACAGGTTTAGACTGCATGTTTTTGGACCTTGGCAGTGGATTTGTAGGAGTTCAATCTGGAGCAAGTACACGGCATATGTATTGACAGTTATTTCTACGAGCTGGACCACTTGATTGTGGACTATTTTGGGCTGATACTGGGCTGAAATTTACTGGTTTTTTACTGCAATCAATTGTAGAAAACTGTCATAAACTGTAGTGGACTAAACTTAGTCAGTCGGACTTATTGACTTGCAGGGAGTCAAGCATTTGACATACAGTCTGTTGCATCATGGCTAATGTACATGGGACTGATAATATCACGCAAATAGTTGGAGAAAAGCTAGACAACAAAAACTTTGCATTATGGAAATTCAGAATGAAAAATTTTCTGGTTGGCAGAGGATATTGGGACTTATGCACAGGAGATGAAGCAGCTCTTGAATTGCCTGAAGCAAATGCAACAAATGAACAGAAGAGAGCTCACAGGTTATGGACTGAAAGAGCATGTAAGGTACTGCATTGGTTTTCACTATGTATATCCGATGCTATGGCTATTCAAAACACTGGATGTGAGTCTCCGAAGGATGCTTGGGATATACTGATAAGAAATTATGGAACCATGACACATGCACGGAAGATCCAGTTGAAACAGCAGTTCAATAATATGTCTAGAAATGGCAGGAGCATCCAGGTGTATACCATGGAGATCAAGACCATAGCTGATCAGTTAGCTACCATTGGTTCAAGGGTATTAAAAGATGATATGATTGCTATTGCATTGAATGGTTTAGGGGAAGAATACAAAGCATTTGACACTTCCATCTCAGTTAGAGCATATCCCCCTGACTGGGAAGAATTGGTTGCATTGTTGCTGCATGAGGAGGTCAAACTTGGCCTAAATACAGGTTCCAGTGCCTCTCAAAGTAGAGACACTGTGTTATACTCTAGCCAGCGTGGCAGAGGAGGCAGAGGCCGTGTTTCATATCGAGGTCATGGTGACACTCGTAATGCCTATGGACAGCAACAGCAGCAGGGAAATTGGCATGGTGCCAATACACATGGCCAGCGAGGATCTAGTGGTTTTAGAGGCAGGGAGAGATCATCTCAAGGAAGAGGAGGTGGATCTGGATCTTGGCAGTCTTCTGATCAGTCCAATAGGGACAAAGATTGCCATTATTGTGGCAAGTATGGGCACATAGCGAAGGAATGTTACAAAAAGCAAAATGACATGAAGACAAAAGGGAAACAGCATGGGCATTATGCATCCTCTAGTGGTGGTCAAGATGATCAGGTTGATAGACTCTTTGCCATGCAGCATGTGTCCAAGACTACGTCAAGGCAGAACAGAGATGACAGGTGGTACATTGACTCTGGTGCGTCAAACCACATGACTCCGCATGGAGAGTGGTTTGATGAGATGGTTGCAGGTACACATGGTCATGTATGTACTGGGGATGACACCCAACATGACATAAAGCATAAAGGGATTGTTCCATTGATGATGCCTGATGGCAAGAAGAAAGGCCTGCATGATGTCTTACATGTACTGACCATAACGAAGAATTTGTTGTCTGTGGGTCAAATGGCAGAATAGAATCTGCAAGTGAGGTTTAACAAGGATGGATGTTTCATTGAGGAGTATGGAAATGGCTGCAAGCTAATTGCCAAGGGCAGAAGGGATGGTAGGATGTTTACTTTGGAAGCGACCATTCCTGAACTTAAAGTAGCTATGTTTGCTCATGATGAGAGTGCCATCAAAGATGTAGAGATTTGGCACAAGAGAATTGGACATGTAAATGTAGAGAAGCTGAAATCCATGCAGCAGAAGGCAGTCGTACTTGGATTACCGAAATTCAAGTATAATGACTTTGGGCATGTGTATCCTGCATGTCAGTTTGGGAAGCAGGCACTATTTCCTTTCATGAGACATGTACAAAATGGCACTAGGCCTTTGCAGTTGGTGCACTTTGATGTCTGGGGACCGTCGCATAATGCATCTTTTGGAGGTGCACGGTACTATATCTCATTTATTGATGTAGGTACACTTGGCTGTACATTTTGAAGCATAAAGATGAGGTGTTTGAAGTCTTTAGAGACTTTAAAAAACATGCTGAAAATGAACTTGGCTGCTACATATCATGCTTGAGATCAGATGGAGGAGGTGAATATGTATCCAAAGAATTTGACAGATATCTTGCCAAGTATGGGATCAGAAGGCAGCTCACATGTAGCTATACACTGCAGCAGAATGGTATTGCAGAACGGAAGAACAGAGTCTTAATGGAGTCAGCAAGAGCTATGCTAAATGAGAAGTGTTTGCCTAATGCCTATTGGGCTGAAGTAGTAATGACTGCAGTTTATGTGCTGAATCGCACTCCTACAGCAGGAATACATGCAATCACCCCTTATCAGAAACTGTATGGTCATAGACTTGACATCAGGCACTTGAAAGTCTTTGGATGTATTGCGTATGTGCATATACCGGATGAGAAGAGGAAGAAATTGGATCCTAAGGCAGTGAAGAGTGTATTTTTGGGATATGCACAAGAATGGAAAGCATACAAGTGTTATGTACCTTCTACGCATGAGACACTCATAAGCAAAGATGTAGTCTTTGATGAGTTAGCATCGTGGTATGGGAATCCGGTTGTGGTGCCTACTGATGGAGCACCTAGTATGAATCATGCTGAAAATACTCCTACAGAGAGTACTTCTATGAGTGGTCAAACAGCATATGTATCTTCTGTAGCGAGTCCTCAGTCAGGACGCTTACGGAACCGTAATCCTACGTCCACTGACACGGACATGTCAGTGAGGGGGAGAAATGACAAGGGAAAAGGAAAAGAAAAGGTTTTTAAGGATGCGACAGGACCACTCACAGCAGGCTATGAGTCATCAAGCAGTGACAACTTAGACAGCGAACTGGGGATTCCGTCTGTTATGACGCCAGGTGCTAGGCAGAGCCGTTATGTGCCGCCTCATGAGAGGCAAGCTCAGAGTGAGCCACAGCTCAGGAGATTAGAGAGGATCAGGAGACCTGTTGACAGGTTTACGTACACTGGTCATGCTGCAAAGCACTATGCTTACATGACAAAAGTGATGGAGATCAAAGAACCAGGTACTTATGCTGAAGTAGTAAAGGATGAAAATTGGTGCAATGCTATGGACAAAGAGATGAATGCCTTGGCTGAAAATCAGACTTGGGATTTGATACCACTGCCTGATGGGAAAAAGACCATTGGCTGCAAATGGGTCTATAAAATCAAATGTAAGTCTGATGGCAGTGTGGAAAGATACAAAGCCAGGCTGGTTGCTAAAGGATATGCTCAACAGTATGGATTGGATTATGATGAAACATTCAGTCCGGTTGCAAAGATGGCAACCATACGTACAATAATTGCCTTGGCTGCTGCAAAAGGCTGGAAATTGTAGCAGATGGATGTCAAGAATGCATTCCTCAACGGTGATTTAGCAGAGGATGTATATATGGTTTAGCCGGAAGGGTATGAGCACCCTGATTTTCAGCATTATGTGTGCAGGCTGAAAAAGGCACTGTATGGGCTGAAGCAGGCTCCAAGAGCCTGGCATGCTAGGATCAGCAGCTACTTGTAGAGCCTTGGATTTGTTGTTGGCAGGGCTAATCACAGCCTGTTCACAAAGAAGATTGACAGTGGCTTGGTAGTGCTGGTCATATATGTTGATGACCTGATAATTACTGGAGATGATGACATGGGAATTCAACATGCAATGAAGATGTTGAAATCTGAATTTGACATGAAAGATCTAGGAGATCTGAAGTATTTCTTGGATATTGAGGTTGTACCAAAGCTGAAAATGGTGTATGGCTGATGCAGAAGCACTATGCCATGGAAATGCTTAAGAAGTATGGCATGGCTAAATGCAAACCACTAGATACACCTCTGGATCAGAATGTAAAGCTAGACATGAACACTGGGGCTGAAGTTGAAGATGTGACTATGTACAGGCAGATGGTTGGCAGTCTGATTTACTTAACCATCACTAGGCCTGACTTGAGCTATGCTGTAGGGCTGATAAGCCTGTTTATGCAAAAGCTGAGGAAGCTGCACTTGGATGCAGTTAGACGCATCATGAGCTATGTTAAGTCCACTGTAGACTATGGGTTGTTCTATGTCAGAGATAAGCCCTTGACACTATTTGGATACACAGATGTAGATTGGGCAGGATGCTCATTTGACAGACGGTCTACGAGTGGCTATGCTTTTGGCTTTGGTAGCGGCATGATCAGCTAGAGCAGCAAGATGGAGCCTACAGTTGCTTTATCCAGTACTGAGGCTGAGTACATGGGAGTTGCATTGGCAGCATGTGAGATTGCATGGCTGCTCAAGCTTATGGCTGACTTGGATATACAGGTTGATGCTCCAGTGACACTGTTATGCGACAATCTCAGTAGTGTACTCCTGGCCATGAATCCAGTTTACCATGCCAGGACAAAACACATAGAGGTACACTACCACTTCATTTGAGAGATGGTTCTTGCAGGAAAGGTTGATCTCATGCATGTGAGGACTGATGAGCAAGTTGCAGATATCTTTACCAAATCTCTGGGTAAAGATAAGTTTTGTGGTTTTAGACAGCTACTTGGTGTGCATATGCTATCTTGAGTTTGAGGGGGAGTGTTAGAAGTCAAGCTCTCCCGTTTGTTCGTCTTTATGTATGACCGACATCTGTGGCAGCTAATGTGCAGCTGTCTGCATGTGACTACATTGAATAAGTCGGTTTAGCTAGTCGGTGACCTGACTAGAGTTAGTCAGTGAGTTAGACAATCTAGTTATACTTACACTAGGTTACTCTTTGTAGTGTGGGTATTACTCTAGTGTTGAATAATGAAAGAGAAGAAGAAGAACATGATGGTTCTCTGTTAGCTCCATCCCTGTCTCTTTCTCCCCTCTTTCAACTGACCTTGGCTATTTTGTAAGGGCACTTGGAGGCATGGTCAACAGTGTACTTATCCCCACATTTAAAGCATGGGCATTTTTCATTTCGTTCCTTCACAACATTTGAAGATATGAAGCGTTGGCCACTAGAGCCATGGGAAGGTCATGCAGTGGACTGTTTATTTTTAGCATACTTATTCTCGGCATTAGAGCCAAATATTATCCCAAAAGTGCCATGTTTTCTTTTAGCATGGAAGGTGGGGTATGTGGGTATTATAGGGCTGTTATTAGGCACAGATGTGCCTCGGAAACCATTGCCATATGGAGTTGATCTTAAAGGGATGCGAGGCTATCTAGAACCTCGGTGAAATTGTTCTTTCTTATGGTACTTCCTTGCATATCTCTCAACTAGTTCAATTGCTTCAAATAGTGTGTAGGCTTTTGGGCCATGATATCTGCTGATAGGCTCGGTTCCAACACATAAATATACTTGTGCAATTTATCATCATTGCTTTGCTCTCCATATACATGGTCAAGTTCATGAACTGATTTGTGTACTCACGTACAGTGAGGTTATGTTGGTCAAGAGTGTACCACTGTCTTGCCAACCGCTCTTTTTCCATAGGGGACACATATACTTGGACCATATAAAATCTTCCCAATCAATGAATTGATGATTCTCTCAATTGATATAGTGCCACCATGTGTGGGCAAATCCTTCCAAGTGGAGAGAAGCAAAGATTATTTTTTGATCATCTGCAGGGATCGATATTGAAGTAGGACTCCAACTTGGACATCCATTCTTCCAAGTCTGATGGTGAGGGACATTGCCCATTGTACTTAGTGAGAATAATCTTGTCATGTAGATCATGAGGACCTTCCTGCCTATGAAACCCTTGCTGTCTGTACATTCCATGATGTCCATACATACCTTACTGCCCATACATAGCATATGGTGTATTTATCCCATACTATCCATTATAGCCATGTTGCCCATGATTGCCATGCTGGCCATTGGTACCATACTGTCCATGATGGGGTTGATTCATACATGTTGCATGGGGGCTCCTAGGGAGAGTGAGGGAATTTCTACCAAGGGTGGGAGAGGGCCTTAGTGGGGTGTTGGCTACATGGTTGATGGGAGCTCTCAACAGATGCTCATCATGCACATGAGAGGGTTCACCAATCTCATAGGTAGAAGAGGGGATTCCTTTAGTACCAAGTATGCCTTGTGAACCATGCAATGGCTCCTGAGGTAATGGACGTCTAGGTTCCTACCTAGAGTCATTTGTCTTCTCTTGGGATGAAGTTGTAACTAACTGAGCAACAAGAGTAGTGAGCTGATCCAAGGTTTGTTGAGTCCTCAAGTTTGAGAGGGTCATTTTCTCAATTTCTTCATCAAACTTGGACATCATTTGGTGGTGGTTGGTGACCATGTCAGTATGTTGTTCCATGTAACGAAGCTCGTGCTGACATAGAGCGTGATTGAGCAAGTTGTAGGGATTTGTATCGGGCATTTCCTCCTACATATCACCATGGTAATCTTGCGATGAGCTTGGTTCATCATTCATGGAGGTACTAGAGTCTTTAATTTCCCTCTGGAGTTCCTCATGGGCCTCATTTTTGCCTTTCTGGCCAGCCATCTAGATGTAGTCCACAGGACCCACTATCAGTAAATGGGGCGTAACTTTTGGTAGAAAACTCTAATTGGCGAGGTTTTTAGTTTTGATCAGAGAAGACAAAGTCCTCTTCGAGATGAGCTATTAATATTTTGACAAAAGATGGTCATAATATTCTACAATGGAATTACCGTGTCTGTCTTGGAATGGCAGTCCACAGTGACCCTAATGCACAAAAATGGGCATAACTTTTAGATAATAACTTCGATTGGGGAAATTATTGATTCAAACTAGAGGGGATGAAGTCATCTTTGAGATGAGATATAGGGTTTACTCCCAAATGCAATATCAAATTTTTTGTAATAGGATCTTTATGACTATTCTGCTTGACTGTGACAAAAAACACTGCCTATCTCTTAGTCCGAAAGCATTATATGGATGAGCCATATGTTGAGAGGCCTGATCAAAAACATGAATAGCATCTTGATCATACTGAGCATCATCCCAAGCATCATTGCATATCCATCTACTCTATCATCAATGCATAAGTGAGTTTACTACCATACATCTCTTTTGACTGCATGCACTTCAAGTGTCATACATGGGTGCCATTAGCATTGAAAGGGTATCCAAGGGGAATCATTGCATCAGGGGAGGTGGTGATCATTGGAGAGTACATGTACCTACATATAAGTATTGGGTTCCAGATCACTTGGAGGTGGGCAAAGTTCCCCTCGAGTCGGGTTGTGCACCCCTTCAAGATCTTAAGTCGTAAGGGAGGGTCACCTCTCTTTTGTCTTACCACATCACCTAGCATCAACCTTTTTCCTTACATAGTATACATTTTTATTAAGCAATTAGCATGAGATGCATTGGAAAGGAAACATTGGTCATTTCATGAGATGCAAGGAATGAACAAAGGCTTGGATAGGGGTTACCTTGGAAGTCTAGTGACTCACTAGCTGCTACTTACCCAATTACAAAGGCTGTTACTCATTTTGAGGCTCTTCAGTGCTTGGGGAGATGGTTGAAGCATAGCCCTTCATGATGTCTATTTTCTCCATCAAGTAGGCCCGTTGGTTGCGGCATTCCCATGAAAGAAGACTTCAACATTCAAATGCTCCCACTCTGATGGTGAGGACCCCCACGCTTGAACTTCAAAGGTGGAAAGCTTCAAATAAAACTTTCATGGCTGCCCACAAGAAGCCCATGCATGCTGATCTCCATATCTTCAATCCGGGTAAGAAAGAGGCAAAAAGGGTGAGGGATCTCTTGAGGGCTGAGCTCTAGAGGTAGTAGGCTGGATCAAGAGCTTGAGCCAAGTTGTAATGGCTACCCATAGGCAGTACACAGTAGGGTGCTTGATTAAGAACTAGGCCAGCCAAAGAGAGGGGGTCAAGTTTAGCCAAAAAAAGGGGGGTTTGCATACCCAAGGATCCTGGACCAAGGCTAGCAAGGAGGGGAGGAGTAGGGCCGGCCTAAGGAATAGGGAGTAGGCAACTCAATGCAAAATGTGTCACATTTTGCGAGTTGTTGCCTATTGTCCACGTGGGCTATTTGCTAGCCACCAAGTACTTGCTAGGTGGAGAATCGCCTCATGGAGCTTGTGGGGTAGCTGGATGTTGAGGCTGAGGGTTCGTTGCAATAGGAGGAAGGGATTTGGAGGCAATCCACCATAGAAGCTCGGGTGAAAAGCTTGGTGGGGAAGAGAGAGAAGTCTGCAACAAAAAGTAATTGTGGTTTTTCCCTCCTCTGAACTGCTGAACCTCCAACTTGCCCTGAAACCCCTAGAATTTGTGTGAAAAGAAGTGATTACCTGCTAGTTTAGCCATTTTACCTCTTGAATTGTTTTGAGTCTCCAGCCATAGCTATTTCTTGCTCTAAAAAGCTGAGGTTAATATTGAAGTCCTTCTTGCTGTACATGTACTTGTAAGCTAAGCAACTAGGGTTTTTGGGATTTGAAAAGGAAGAAAGGGGAAAGAAGAAAATGGCCAAAGCTTGAAGCTCTGATACCACTTGTAATGAATGAAGCTTAGAGGAGAGAGGAGAAGAGTTGAAGAGAGAGAAAGAGAACAAGAAGAGAAAAGAAGACTAGAAGAGGAGAGAGAAAGATGAAAAAGAGGAGAGAAGGAAGGAGGAAGCCATGGAAGTTGAAGATGAAGGTGAAGAGTATATTCTTGATAATATCTGATTGCCCTAATTTGGGACTCTTACACCTTATATACCTCGGTCAGTGTGATTGGGTTTCTAACCCCTAGTTTCTATGTATTCCTCTTGTTACGCATTTCTTTTGCAAGGATTGAGTCTTTTAGTGTTCTAGAAGTAGGTAATGATACGGCCATGAGTTTGTCACATTTCCACTTTGAAGTCAATCATGATGGATACAATTTGACTAGAGTGCTTTCATAACTCAATTTAGATTAGATACATAGAATGGTTGAAGCTTAAACTTGTTGGGACACTATAGTTTAATCTTGCAACCAAACTACATCTCTCTCTCTCTCTCTCTCTCTCTCTCTCTCTCTCTCTCTCTCTCATGTGGGCTGCTCCGAGTTTGGCAACAAGCATCATGTACGCATGTGCTCTTGTTTTTTTTCCTTTAGTCTAGGACACGTTTAATTTTAGGATTGGCACCAAGAAGCATTTGCTTTCATCTTGAAATGTAGTCCTATGGGACATTCTTATTACTACTCATCAATGGTAGGGCATGAACTGTTGAATCGTTTATCAAGAGTTGAATAACCTTCTTTCACCTTATTGGGCATGCATGGCTATGTTAGAACTAATGCATCACTATTCTTACAATTTCAAGGCTCAGATGCCTTCCCATCTAGGACATATTCTTTTCTCTCAAGAATGCATGAACATCCATTAGGAAGTCCTTTAGACAATGCTTGGCTAGCCTTTAGTGAGAACCATGTGTGCATGGCACTCATGTATGGCCATACACGCATTTGTTCATGCATTTAGGGTTTGTGGTTGCAAATGTGTCTATCAATCATCTCTTGAATAGCTTTGAGATTTGTTTATTCTGTGACTCTTACATTCTTTTCAAGGTTTGTTGTGGTTGTTCCTTCTACGGATTTAGCATCAATATAGTCATCATCGGCTAGCATCAACATCAGCACTAGCACAATATTTACCCCATGCATGTAGTTGCCTACTACATGCACATCAATGTTCCATCATTCATTGTCATCGACAGAGCATTCACCCTAGGCCTATAGAGCTACCTACTACATGCACATCAACGTTCCATCATTCATCATCATCAGCAGAGTGTTCACCCCAGGCATGTAGTTGCCTACTACGTGCACATCATCTGGCATTCATGTCCCAGGTCAGTAGTAGCTGCCTGCATATATGTAGCTGCCTACATGCTTGTAGTTGCCTACGTGCCTTTAGGTTGCACTACATAGAAGACATCATCTACATTCAGTGGTGAGAGTGAAGGCAGCATAGAAGAATAATATATTCCATGGCAAAAAATTCCCTACTCACTTTTTGAGTAAAAAGAGAAGACCAATATTTAGTGCATCACTCAATTGGTGAAGGGAGTTTATACGTTGAGCATGTTGGGCAAAGTTATAGCCTTGCAAAGTTCATATCAATCATAGAGAGAGAGAGAGAGAGAGAGAGAGAGAGAGAGAGAGAGAGAGAGAGAGGGAGAGAGGTTAGTTAGAGAGAGAGAAAGAGAGATGTCACTTGGTTAAAGAGTGGGGTAATTAGTTGGTGGTTAGTAGGTTAGGTAGTTAGGTGGTTAGAGGAGAGTAGGTTAGTTATGTTGGTTGCATTAGTTGGTTATTTAGTAGATTAGGTAGGTAGTTGGAGAGAGAGAGAGAGAGTTTTGTTGGTAATTTTATGAGTAATAAGTTGATAAGTTTGTGTAAGTTATTCAGTTGGTTATTAGTTTATTTGGCAATTATGTTAGAGAGAGTGTGGGTTAGTTATGAGAGAGAGAGAGAGGTGGTAGATTGGTTTGCTTGGTATATTTTAATTTATTATATTGCTCTTTGTTGGTTTCTTGGTTTGCTTGGTATAGTTTTGTTTGCGAGGATTCATAGTTCGGGCGATTTTAGACAACTATTGTCTAGGTCATGATCTCTCTCTCTCTAATTGTGATTTTGTTTTTTTTACTTTTGTTAGTTTATTTGTTATTAGTTTAGTAAGAGAGAGAGAGACACAAAGAGAGAGAGAGAGAGAGAGAGAGAGAGAGAGAGAGAGAGAGAGAGAGAGAGAGAGAGAGAGAGAGAGAGAGAGAGAGAGAGAGAGAGAGAGAGAGAGAGAGAGTCTTGTTTATGTCAATGTCACTTTTGTTAATACGTCTATTTGTCAGTCTCTCTCTCTCTCTCCCACTCCATTGTGAATTTTATAAACTTTATAATAATGAGAAATAATAGATTAGTTATCTTAGTTAGCTAGTTAATAGCTTGGTTGGTTAGTTAGGTAGTTAAAGAGAGAGAGAGCAAGTAGGTTAGTTATGTTGGTGAGAAAGTAGGTTAGTTTATGTTTGTGTTTATTTGTTATTAGTCAAGTTAGTACTAGGTTATCTTATGTTGATTGGTTAGTTAGTTAGTAGGTGAGTTTGTGACTTAGAGAGAGAGAGAGAGAGAGAGAGAGAGAGAGAGAGAGAGAGAGAGAGAGAGGTAGAGAGAGAGAGAGAGAGAGAGAGAGAGAGAGAGAGAGAGAGAGAGAGAAGGTTAGTTATGTTGGTTATGTTAGTTATTTTGGGTAGAGAGTCAAACAGAGAGAGAATAGTTTATATATCCCTCAAGGTTAACGCATGCTTTTTGTCTAGCATGGAGGCTTCTGCAGTAAACAAGAATGTCTCCATAGAAAATGTTGTGGGGTGCACTCTCAACATGTAAATGGATATACATAAAATGAAAGAGGTCACAAGGAAGAAGGCAATTCGTCATGCTCTCAAGCATGTTGGAGGGCATGATAGTTCTATTGGTTTCTTGAGAATCATTCGTCGCTTGGATCGGATTGAAAAGAAAGTGAATACATTATTTCAACATCAAAAAGCTTTGTTTTCTCTTAGTGAGAGCATTGGTGACTAGCTACAGAGGATCAATAGAATATTGGAAGATAAATATGAAAGGAATCTTATTGGTAGAGTAATGATACATTTCTTGCATTAGAGAATATTTCCCTTAATGTGTAGCTTACTTCTTTGAAAGTTTATTGTAAAAGGTTTTTGGCAATGTTAACCCACGCTTCTTTACCATAATTAGCTTGATATATGTAATCTCTACAAGACTTCTTAAATGAGTTGTTTGATGAAAATCTCCATTTTGAAACACATTGTTTGTCTCGTGCAATTTATAAAACTATTTTTAAATCATTTTAATAGTCCATTTTTCCCTGTGTCTCTCTCTCAATTGCTATTATTGTGACCTAGCCTTGAAGTTATTTGTGTACTTAAACTTTACCACTACATTCTTGGATAGTGTATTATTGTGTTTCTCATGCTCATTTCTTTTGCAAGGATCAAGTCTTTTAGTGTTCTAGAAGTAGGTAATAATAACCCATGAG